>NW_022589722.1:31617101-31748069 GCF_004348235.1 Phoca vitulina | reverse complement strand
CACTCCCAGGGGCTGCCCGCGGACCCAGCCCCAGCCCAAAGCTGCTGGAGACACCCTGGCCAGAAATCTTCCACGGCCCTTCCTTCCACAGAGGAGAAACCACTTCCAGATGCCCTGTGCCAAGCTTTGCTTCCCTGGTTCCAAACCTCCCAGAGGCTTCATGGTGAGCTCCTTCTTCTGGCCTTCAGAGCCCTCAGGACCTGTCCTTTCCTGCTTGCTGGCCTCTGCCCCCTCCCGGGCCCTCCCCCACCAGGCCTGGGCCTCAGCAGCTGCTTCCAGTCCTCAAGCACTAGCCCTGTCCCAACACCGACCGGCCCCTGGGAGGCTCCGGCCCACCTTCAACTTCATCTTGAATTAAAGTGCCTACTCCAAGGGCCTTGGCTGATGGCTCAGCTACGGCAGCGCCCACCCACCCGGTTTTGTTCCCCGTGTGCGCCTCAGCACCTTCTGGAGCACTGAGTGTGTGTGTATGTGTCCGCACCTGTCTGCTCACACCAGAACGTCAGCTCCTGAAGAGCAGGGCCCGGGGTTCTGGTTCCGTTTCTCTCCAGTGCCTACACCAATAGCAAGTGCCCAGCGAATCCCGGTTGAATGAGTAAACCCTGCGGGCGCTTTCCATAAATGACCTCTGGGTCACAGGACCCTGCAGGGTGGGCCTCATTTCCCCAGTCACCTGCCGAGAGAGGATCGCGCAGAGCCAGGGCCCGGCGCCAAGGCTGGACTGCCTCCTCCCGCCACCCCGGCCCCACAGGGCTGTCCTCCAGCCGCGGGCCCTGAGGGGCAGCTACCTAAACCTCACTTCCGGGGTGAGCGGCTCCACTGACCCCTTTCCCCCAGAAAACACCTCTCCTCCCCACCTCCATCTACAGGGACACTCTCCACCCTCGGGCCAGACTGGATGCTCAGGCGGGGGAGCTGGAACGAGACCATGCACCCAGCCTCGCTCCCCCGGTAGTCACGGCTGAAGGCCCGGAGACCCCACGCCCTCGAGCCCCACCACTGAGACCGGGCGGCTCTGTGGGCCTCCGGACCGCATGTTCTGCCCTCGGCCCAATCCCGCTCCCACGCACAGACGCGCGCGATAAAAATGAACGCCTCCAAGTGTCATTTTCTTGGGCTTCAAAGCAGCAGCCTTTTGCACGAGTAAATATTGAGTCAATGCTAAGAGCAGAATGAGCTGTTAAGTTCTATTTGCTACTTTCATCCCCAGGCTCATAACAGAGCACAAGCTAAACAAAGAAAAACAGCTCTCCGCCGACGAGATGACATTCAGCAGGTAGAATCATTTCTGTGGGCACTTCTCACATCAGTGATTTGCTTCTCCAACATTGGCAAATATTTGCCACTTATGTCTTTTATGTAACGTGGAGATAATATATTCCACTGTCTTCCAAGGCTATCTTAAATGCCTTATAAAAACAGGCAATTTACTGGCTATGTTTTCTCCTGCCACTAAATAGAAATCCAGTAATTGTTTAACTTTGAAAGCTTTTTGGTGTGAGATTTGATACTTAAACAGAATGCTAAAGACAGAAAACACTCGTAACGGCACCAACCCAACAAAAGAATCTTATTTTTACATGTTAACCTTTCCTCCTGCCCGTGCATAGCCGCTTTCCCCATGAGTCCTGAAAACTTCGCTCTGAAGTAGGATTTTAATGTCCACAAGTTAGTCCACTGACAAAGGCCACCAGAAGACTAACGGGGGCTCAGCTCCTGACCCAGAACTGCAATTCCTATCAGTGTATCTTGTCTTCACCAACTACCTCCGTGCCCCCTACTGTCAGAAACCGCTTAACTCAACCAACAGGACACGTGCAAGCCGCCTTGACTCTGCAGTGACCACAGCGACCACGTGCATCGGTGCTCTGAAAATCAAGGTAAAGGGTAAAGAGGCCAACGCAAGTGCATCAGGCAGATGAGCAGCACTGTTCGGCGTTCACGGTGTGCCGGGCCCGCTCCTAGACACTGTGTATGCATCCCCTCCCCGGGTCCCTGGGTGTGCCCCGCAGCAGAGCCAGCACCACTGGGCAGGCAACCGAGGGCCCCAGAAGCGCTCCCAGGCCTGCTCCAGTCACGCGGCTCGAGAACACTGGCCCCGCACTCCCGGCCAGCAGTTGTCCCAGGACCTCCGCCCTCCCCGCACTCTGGCACCTCCCCACACTGCCTCAGGGCACAGGTGTGTTGGCGGGCTGGAAAAGCAAGTGGCCAAGGGATGGGCTCAAACCCCACGACTAGACGACTAGACGCCTTGGCGCCCAACCCACCTGACTTCCCAGCGTCGTAGTGAGATTTCCACCCCAGCTCCTCCTCTCCCTGACCCACGTTTCGGGACGCTCGATGCCCATCGCTAGTCACCAGCACGGGGTGAGGATCACAGGTCCAAGCCCGCTGCCGTGACACAAAGTTGGGAAGAACCGAAGTGCCCGTCGGAGGGGCGGTAAAGGAGTCCGGGCACACAGCCCGTGCGGGCCGCGCGCGTCTCTAGCGCTACCACGGGAAAGACGCTGTGAGGTTTAACGTGGGGGGCAGAGCAGCACCACCGCGCGTGTGGGGACACGTGCATAGATGCACGGACCCCGAAGCGCCTCTCCACACGCGACTTCTGAGCTACCACAGAAGAGTCGTGTCTGCCCCCCGTCCCCGTGCAGGACCTGACAGCCACCATCTCGCCAGTCATCATGTTCCCTCCTGAACCTGAGGGCCAACCCGCCCCGTGGCCTCCCGCCACGGTGACAGACAACACAAACCTCGTAGGCGACATCCCTGCCAAACGACCGGCCTGAATCTCATCAGGAGGATACGAGACACCCCCGCTGAGGGGCGCCGCACGACGGCTCGCCTGCCCTCCTCAAACGCCCTGATGCCCGGGAACACAGTGCACGCGGGGACCCCCGTGGCTGACGGGGAGGACGCACGGGGCGACACACTCTGCGCACGTCACCGGGGCGACTGGCGGGAAGAACATGCGCACCGCGGGTGAGCTGAGCGCACCGTCTCGCTGTGCAACGTTCTGACGGTGTCTCTGTGCTTAGGAAACACACAGCGATGCTCTCAGGGGTCTGGGGTCCAGGGTCTCCAACGGACTCAAGCCGTTCGGGGAAAACACGCAGACACACAAGCACACACACAGGATGAAGATGGGGCAAAGTACAAACGACTGGTGAAGACAGGACTTGCCTGTACTGTTCTTGCAACTTTCTTCTACATTTGAAATTACATCAAAATAAAAAGTTTAAGACGTCATGTGCATCGTCATGTGCGTCATCTGACCCCAGCGCCCTCAGCAGCTCAGCGTTAAGAGAACAAGAGGCCTCCCTTCCTGTCCCTGGAAGAAGACACCTGGAATCACGCGAAGGAGGGAAAGCAGGGCTGGGGAAGAGGAGAGCGACACATTTTTACCGCACATCCTCTGGTGCCGCGTGACTGTGTTACGTGTGCGTGAGCAAATCAATCAGGAAAATGAAAACACAGAAACTTGCGGGAAGGAACACTTCTGCACCCACAAGGGGAGCAGCATCCTCGCGGACGCGGCCTGTCCTTCAGCTCCATGCTCGCTCCGCCTCCGCCCGCCTCCCTGCTGGGCGGCCCAGCCGCGTGCCTCACGCGCCACCTGCTGGCGGAGCGGGGCACTGCCGCCGAGGCGCGCCAGCCCTCCGTGCCACCCTGACACCCGCCCTCCACCATGCATGATCTCATGACCGCGGCCACATCCCACCTTCCGGAGAGCTCCCGCAGCCAGCAAGATGCCCGATGCAGTGTGGCACTCCGCAAAGATGAGATGTACCGAGGAAAGAACGCAGGTTCGAGGGGAACCCCAGCAAATGGACTTGGAGGCAAGCACCCGCCTCAGAGCCTGGTGGCAGAGCGGCCCCGCGGCCATGGTGACCCCCGAGAACCACACTGCTGACTGTACGGCCCCCTGCTGGCCCGCCCACCCCAGCCCCGCCTGGGCTCCCGGGGTGTTCACGGCCTATCCCACACTTTACACCAAGGAAGGTGTAAAGCCAGCAGCACTCAGGACCCCGGTCACCAGCTCTGTGTCCCCGCGAACACTCTGAAGAGCAGGGACATCAAGCTGGCCAGTCCTGTGGAGCAAACCAGTTCAGCCCCAAGAAGCCAAAGGAGTTCAATCGGAGCATTAAAAAATAGAACAGAAAATACCGGATCAATGGCACCGGAAGCCCATTACCAACACACAGCTGACGTAAACCTCAAGGACAAACGACTCATCTCCGTGACTCGCGGCAGGACGGCACAAACACATCACCCTCTGACAAAGTAAACCACACGGGGGGGCGCGGGTGCACGTGCCCTCCGCCAGTGGGGGACTCACCGAGGTCTGTGTTCGGGCCGGCAAGGAGCTGCTTGAACTTGTCGAGCCGGGAGGCCTCTCGTTCACTTAACGCTGAGCTGCTGAGGGCGCTGGGGTCAGACGTGCCACCCACGGCGGCCGCCACCGAGTGCGGGAGAGACTGGGACCGCTGCAGAGGAGCAGTGTCGCCGGCGCTGTCTGCGGAGAGAGCGCGCAGGGGGTGAGGACGACCTCCTGGACCCCTTCCCCACGGCCCTGTTCCCCAGTAAGAAGGCTCCCACCTGCGCCACCTGCCCTTCGGGAACGCCACCGTGCCACAGCCATCCCCTCCTCCCGTAACCGGCCAGTGCAGACCCGTGTGACCGGGGCAATAAAGTGAAACTAGTGAACACCCAAGAAGCCCACCGGCCTTATTGGTAGAGCGTTACTCCCTGGGAAAACAGACGTGCCTCACACAAAAGCAAAACGACAACCAGAAAACTCCAGACCCCCCCCGGCTCCCCCACTGCTAGCAGGCCTGCCCAGGTGACACAACCCAAGGATCTGCTGGTGCCTGTGGCGCTCACCTGGGCCTGAGCACAGAAGGAAGCCACCAAGTCACGTGGAGGAGCATGAAGCCCACAAAGGCACTGCACCCCTTGGATCTCCCCAAGCCCCATGAGGGAGGTGGGCAGGGACCATCACCAAGAGAAAGCACAGGAAGCTAGAGCGCATGCAAGCAGGGGAGGGGCAGCGGGCTGCAGGCCTGCCCAGCACCCCCCGCCCCAGGGCACCACCTACCACCACGCACAAAGGCCCACCGACGGGGATACACAGGGCCGAGGTGAAACCGTGCATTAAATCCAGGAACCCGGGACCAGGAAGAGCCACAGGAAAGAGCCCAAGGCCCAACACCCACTCAGAAAGAGCCACCAGGGACCAACGAGGGGCCCACAGGAAGAGGCAGCACCAGGCTGGACCCCCAGGTCTAAATACCCTTGAATGGTCACATCTCCCAGAACTGAAATTTAAAGTAGAGGGAAAAATCAACTCCAGGAGATGGGGCGGGAACCAAACAAGGTGAAAAAAACATGCCGGCTCCTGGCCGCTGCTGTCAGACTCCCACCGGCCCCCTCCTTCCTGCAGAGCTGACTCATTACCCTAAAATCGCGGCCCGGAAAGGCTTCACACAGAAACCCTCAGGCTACAGAGGAGCAGTGTCTGGCCCAGTTAAGCTTCCAGAAAAGCCTGGAGAGGTGGGCGTCGAGGTGAGAGCAAGTCCCAGCCCCTCCGCAGGGCTGACCCCTCGCTTGCAGGAGGTGATCCCCACCGGCCTGCCCTCCGGGAGGCCCGGGGCAGCAATGCTCAGACCCCCTCCTCCCCGCCCTCGGAATCTGCCACTTCGCTGTGCGTCATGATTCCTCAGGAAAGACGATGGGCGGGAGGAGCGATTCCTCGTTCTACCGCAGAACCAAACGTGCTGAGTTTTACTTCTCTGCCATCTTAGAGAGCATCCCTGTGATTTACTCCGACGTGTAAAGACCACGTCGTCCTGAGCAGAGCACACATCCGGTCCCCCTCTAAGATGGGACGGGCAGGGTTTGCAAGGCACCGTGATGCCCCCCGCCCCCCGAGGAAGCAGGAAGGTCAACAGCCAGGTCTCCCTGCTACTGTAAATGGAAAACACATCAGTGTCCACCCAGGACCCACTTGCAGCTCAGTCCCCATCAGCGAGGGACAGTCCTCCCCAGCCACGCCCACTGAGCCCTTCGCAGCCAAAGGCGCGGCCTCCCCATTACGCCAGCGGCACCCTAGACCAAGCAAAGGGCATCTGACTTCAGATACAAAGGTACAGACACCTCAGACGCTGATTAAGAAAGTCAGGACAGTCAAAAGGTAAGCAGGAGGCGCGGGGAAGGCCAACCTGAGAGCCCCTGCTGCAGCATCCCGGAACTTTCAGGCCGCCATCTACCCAGGGCTGAAGGCCAAAGGCGAGGGCAGCCAGCAGGCCCTGTGGACGCCGCGTGGGGTGACATGAGCTCCCACGGTGGCGCACCATAAAGGGACAGGCACCCGACACAATGCCGGCAGTGGGAAGGGCAGGCAGCACTCTGACCAGACTGGGCCCCGTGAAACACAGCGTCCAGGCCCCAGAAACACAACACCGCTCCGAGGAGCACAGTCACATGAAATGGCACTCACAGGTCCCTCACCTCAACAGAGGCCTGGCCTGGCCCTGGGCCGTGGGGCCAGTGCAGGGACAAGAGTGGGGCAGAACATGGAGGAGGGGAGAGCCCGCGGTCATCAGGCCCTGAAGACACCTCAGTTTAGCTCAGCAACATTCATGTAATGACACAGGACCCCAAAGGGAAACAAAGGTAATGGGACATGGTCCCTGCCTTGGGGGAACTTGCAAACCACGTAGATGAGGTGTGCAGTCAGCCAGCCCAGCCCACCCGGCACCTCCCCTCGGCTGGGATGGCCTCACCTCCTGAGCCTGGAACCTCACCCTACTGGTAACCTTAGAGACACCACCTCCTCCCTGAAGCCTTCCCTGACACGTCCTGGCCCTCCTCAACAAGACTGACTGGGACTTCTACCCCTGGGTGCTTCTGGGTCCTGTCCATCACTCCAAGGCTCCATTCCACCCACGGAGGTGAAAGACTCGGATCCTTGTGTTTCCCCACTAGACTGCCTGCCAGTCAACACATCTGCGCCGGGCCCAGTCCAGTAAGAATGAGGGCTGACGTGGTCGTCTTAGCGCCAACACCGAGTAAGCCATCCCCACGACTAACAGCCCACCAAGGGAACTGAACACAGGCCCACGAGTTCTGCACACCACTGCCAGCCACCCGTGGGGTCGGCTCCCTGAGAGGCCACCTTGGGCTCCAGAGCGGCCCTCTCTCCCTGGGCACTGTGCACGGTCAGGCCAGAGAGTTCCCTGGGGGCCAGGCACCCTGGTCTCCGCCTACTTCATGCCAGGAGCACACACTCCCTGCCCCAGATGTTAACAGGAAAGGCCCTAAAACAGGACCTCGAGTCCCCTGGGGGCGGAATCACCAGCGCAGAGGCCCTGCTCTCTGTGGGGAGGTCAGCAGCTAGCAGCAGTCCTGGCCTCAGACGCCTGGACTTGAACCCTACCCCACCGCTCAGCATGCTGGGCGAGCCACGTGACCTCCCCATACCTCCCCCGTAAGCTCTCTCCTAGACTGGCTGCAAAGTCAGAGGGATCTGTTCATGACGAGGGCCCGCAACAGTCTCTGCCCCACAGTAAGCAATGGATAAACACTAGCTGCTATTATGAAACGAACTGCTCACAAAAGGCCTACTCAGAAAGCAAAGGAAAGATGGCTGACGCGCAAGCGGGTGCAGGCAGAAGGCAAACACAGTAATCGGTCCCTTCCCCGGCATGAGCCGCTTGGAGCATCCTTCACCTGGCTTTTATAGGAGGAGGCCACCCCAAGGCTCCCCACTCTGGCTGGATGCAGCCCAACTGCATACTTGGCCATGGGCTGAATGCTGTGAGGCCCCAAAGTCCGTATGCTCAAGTCCTTCCCCACACGGGATGGTGTTAGGAAGAAGGGCCTCAGGTTCAGAGGAGGTCATGAGGGTGGGGTCCCCCGATGGGATCGGTGCTCCTGAGGAGTCACGAGACAGCCTGTTTCCCCTGTCTAGTCTCCCCCATGTTGGGATACTGTGAGAAGGCAGCCGTCTGCACCCCAAAGAGAGCCAAGACCCAACCGTGTTGGCCGCCTGACCTGACTTCCAGCCTCCAGAACTAGGAGACCTAACTGTCTGCTGCTCATGCACCATCGGCCTGTGGTGCTCTTGCCACAGCAGCCCCACGGCCTGAGAGAACAGGAGCCTGCCCGCTCAGCCGAGATGGGCCCCCACTCTACGGGTGCTGAGGCCCCCCCCCCAGCAACTGCTCAGATGGCAGGTGTTACAGAGGCTCTACCCAGGCCCCGGAGGCGTGGGGCACAGCAAAGGGCAGAGGAATTCGGGGCGCCTGCCAACTTGAAGAGGCCCCCAGGCTGAGGGCACTGCCCGGCTGGGGCGCGCAGGCCGTAATCGGCATAGGCTGCGTCAGTCTCGGGGATCCCCGACCCACTCGCGGAAGCCCTAACCAGATTTTCATTTTTAAACTCAAATACTTTGAAGTTCAGCCTATTTTAGAGAAAAATAGTTCAGATTCCAATATGAAAACTGGTCAAAGGAACTAATTCACAGCGTTCTCACCTACGAAGACGTGTGATGTTCCAAATGTTAGTCAGCTCCCGGGAAGGGTTTCTGAAAACTAGACAGAGGGATGAACGCCAGGTCCGTGGTCCCAGCAGGGCAAGCTGAGGCTGCCCGATGCCCTCTCCTCTCCTCTGTAAACAAGGGGCAGTCCCCCTGACCCCCAGAGACCCTGGGAGAGGGAGGCCGTGAGTCCGCCGCGGTGCAGGCCGGCCCCTCTGCCACCGGTTCCCCACGCCTCACCGCCTCACCTCACTGATGCTCACGTGTCACCTTCTCAGTAGGGCATCTGGACGGTCTGACTGAAGATTACGCCCCAGGTCCAGGCTGCTGTCGCCACATCCCACCTCTGTCTCGACCCAGGGCACTTGTCTCCTCCCCGCACGCTCCAGGCCTCCTTACTGACCCAACGTGTAGGTCAGTGCTTGTCCCCCTCACCAGAACAGACACTCCAGGCCAGGGACTTCCTGGGGGCACCCCAAGCCCTAAGAGCCTGACCCATCACAGAGGCTCATCAAATACTGTGTTGTTTTACATCACAGACACCCCCAAAAACAAAAAGAGCAAAACTACTGAGAGCCGTCTCCAGAAAGGCTGCTGAGCACCAGCCACGGGGTACAAGGCATGCGCTGATCGCATCCTTGAGTTTATGACCTGGAGGCAGTCATTCCACACCCCAGACTCTGCCCCTACAGACTCTGAGCCACGTGCAGGTGTCCTGGGTGGGGGGGGGGTGTCACTGGAAGCTGCCGAAGGAGGTGCAGCCTCTGAATGTGCAGCTGGCCTGGCCCCTGGGCTGGAAATGTCCCCCTGGGACAACCGGGGCACACTTAGAAGGGAGACACAGTCCCCCGGGGCCTGGTGCTCACTGTGGGCCTCTCACAGCCAGGCCACAAAAGCCACACACCACACCCTCCACCCGGAGGAGAGAAGCACTCAGCTGGGGACACAAAGAAAAGTCTACGGCTTCTCCTGCCTGGGAAGGCCTGTGGGCACGTGGATCACAACCTCAAGGTCTTTCAAGGGCACGAGCTCCTGCGGCAAACAGGACGGAACACCCGCTAACCTCCCGCACAGAAAGGACTCCAGCCCCTCTCCCTCACAGCCCTGCACGTCGTCTCCTCGTGCCCCCGCCCACCTGCAGGACAGGATGTGTGGCTCTCGCTGACAGACTTCACCAGCCGGAGGTCACCGCTCGGGACCGAAGGAGGCTCTGCCGAAGGCTTTGGCTCCTGCTCGGGGCCCGGCGCCTCCTGCGGCTTGTGGCGCTCCTGCCGCTGGCTGTGGTTGCGCAGGACGCGGTGGGCTGTCTCCATGACCACGTCAGTGTTCAGGCTCTCGGCTGCCATGGCCAGGAGCCCGTCATCGTCCTCGCTGGCGTCCCAGGCGTCGCTGGTGTTGCTCTCAAACTCCTGGAAGGTGCTGATTCTCTTGGCCTTCACGGGTGTGGCGGGCGCCTTGGGCGCGGCCTTGAGCAAGCTGCAAAGCAAAGGCAGACTTCAGCTGTCCCCTCGGAGGCTGGAGAGGACTCACCCCACGACCGGTCAGAAAGGAGCCCATGGATGAAAGGTGCACATTCAAGCTTTCAGCGTCAACTGAGCTGAGGGTGAAGAGCAAGCACAACCCAAAGACGCATCCAAGAGAGGACTCCTGGGGCACCCAGGGGGCTCAGTCGGTTAAATGTCTGCCTTCGGCTCAGGTCGTGATCCCGGGGTCCTGGGATCGAGCCCCACATTGGACTCCCTGCTCGGTGGGGAGTCTGCTTCTCCCTCACCCCCCTCCCTACCCCCCCAGTCTTGTGCTCTCTCTCTCTTTCTCAAATAAATAATCCTAAAAAAAAAAAAGAAGAGGACTCCTAGGATTCAGGGGCAGAAAGGAGAGGCTCTCGAGGGGCAGTACCGCTGAGCAGTCTCTGCTCGGTGACAGAAGCCACTCAGGAGGAACCCCAGCACCGCAGTCACGGCATTCACAGGGAGTCCCCAAACCTCACACGGGCCGGTGCCCGCAAACCTCCTAAGGCAGCAGTGGGGGCGGCGGGGGCAGGAGCGGCTGTCCTTCGGGGTGCGGACGCGGACACAGCACCACTAGAGCAAGAGCCCCCGCGGTGGGCCCAGTGACACCCGCCAGCACGGGCGGGGGGCCACACCACCCCCCTGCGTGGCTCTGGTGGAGGAGCCAGACAGGGGGGCAGAGCGTGCAGTGGAGGGCAAGGGAAGTGAGCTGACCACCGAGAACAGGCCCGGGGCCAGGCCCTCCCCGTCAGCTAAGGGGGTGCCAGCTTCGTGCTCTCCTGCACAGACCCCTCCACTTTGGGCTGGGCTTCCTCCTCTGCCCTTGTCCGGAGGACCAGTCGTGCGAGGCCCTGACGCGGGTCTGCTCGAGGGAAGACCACGCTGCTCCCCTCAGGACCCCGAGGAGGCCGGCGGGTCACCAGGACGCCCAGGCGCGTGCATGATGCGGCATGAGCACAGGCCTCACTTACGTGCCGTGTAACAGTGGGTCGAAGGGGGGGTGCTGGGCGCCGTACACATGCTGGATGCTGTTTAAAAAGAAAGGAAAACCGATTAGCTTCTCTCCAGCTTCCTCAAGAGCCCACACTAACTCGGGAAAAGGACCAGTTCCCAGTAACCTACACGCCTGAGCAGCAACTCTCCCTCAGCTGCCATGGGTCCCGAGGGCCCGTCTGGAAGGGATGAATGGCACCACACAGGCCCACGCCACACACACAACGGGGCATTCAGCCTGCCGGGCAAATGGGCCTCAGCCCAGGGAGCCGCAGCCCTGACCGCATCGGCAGGGCCTCAGGCGCCGCTGCCGACGAGGCTGCTGGGAGCTGGGAGCCACTCAGCATCGCCAAGTTCCAGCAGCCTCTGCTCCCGGACCATGTGCCAGCGGCAGGACTATGAACTAATGCTGAAATGCCTGTCTGGAAATTCCCATCTGCTGCCATTTTGTCAAAGACAGAATGCAGAATCACAAAAAGAAGATAAATGTGTTTTTTAAAGACTTAATGATTTTATTATAAAAGTTTTCTGGGGGCGCCCGGGGGGCTCAGTCAGTTAAGCGTCTGCCTTCAGGTCAGGTCATGATCCCAGGGTCCTGGGATCAAGCCCCACATTGAGCTCCCTGCTCTGCGGGAAGCCTGCTTCTCCCTCTCCCACTGCTGCTCCCCCACTCGCGCGCTCTCTCTCTCTCTCCCTCTCTCTAATAAGTAAAATCTTTTAAAAAAAAATAAAAATTATATTTAAAAATAAAGTCTTCTGTTCATCAGAGTAAACTTGGAAAACAGATGGAAACAAAACAGCCCCCGTGGCAGACACCAGGGCAGTCCACTGAGTGGCCGCACCCGCACCCCTTCCTCGGCGGGGGCGTCCAGCCAGGGGAGGCCCTGTGACCCAGCGCAGCTCAGTCACCAGCAGTGTGGGCCCTTCCTCATCTGCCTGGAACACACGTGTGAGGCCTAGAGGTTCCCCAGCCTCATGCCACCATGAGAAATGAGCAGCAGGTATCAACCACCCGAGAACGTGGGCACGGCAGGAAGATGAGAAAGAGCACGGGTCTCGGGGGCACTGCAGCCCTGCCAACACCTTCATCTTAGCCCAGCACCAGAACTATAAAACAGCAAGTGTGTATTATAAGCCAATAGGGTTATGCTGATTTGTTACAGCAGCAACAGAAAACCAAAAGAGAACAGAATGGTGACAGAGAGGTGACAAAGCCATCCTCTTGGCTTATGGAAGCTTAAAGGTCTCTGTGGTTAAGTCATCCTCACTTTTATGCGTTACACGGGGCTCTCCTTCGAGGACTCTACTTAAAAAGGCCCACCCCCAACTGTCTTAGTCCATCCCGGCTGCTATAACAAAAATACCACGCACGTGGCAGCTTATAAACAAAGACACTTATTCCCCACAGTTCTGAAGGCTGAAGTCCAAGATCAAGGTGCTGGCAGATTTGGTATCTGGTGAGGGCCTCAGCTGGTGCCTTCTGCTGCGTCCTCACCCAGTGGAAGAGGCAGGGAAGCTCTCTGGGGTCTCTTTTATAAAGGCTCTAATCCCACCATGGGGGACTCCAGCCTCAGGACCTCCTCACCCCCCCCCAAAACCCCCACCTCCTAACACCCTCAGTCTGGTGGTTAGGGTTTCCTGTAAGTTTTGGGAGCACACGAACATTCAGCCCAGCCGACTTACTGAGATGGCATAAATCTCCAACTGTGTCCTAGTTCCACACTTGTGTGGTTTTATTTTTTACCCTTAAGTATTGAGTCACCTAGGATTTATTTTATTTTGCTACAGACTGTAGAAAACTTTTTTTTTTTTTGACAGAGAGAGAGAGAGAGCGACAGCAGGAACACAAGCAGGGGGAGTGGGAGTGGGAGAGGGAGAAGCAGGCTTCCCGCTGAGCAGGGAGCCCGATGTGGGGCTCGATCCCAGGACACTGGGATCATGACCTGAGCCGAAGGCAGACGCTTAACGACTGAGCCACCCAGGCGCCTGTAGAAAACTTTTTTAAAAAATAATCCACTGCTCCAATGACATTGGTTAAAAACCTATCCTATTCCCTACTGGTTTGCGGACACTGTCTTCCATACGCAGGAGATTATTCTATACTGGGGCATTTTTTCAGTTTTCCATTCATTCCTCCACGCCTGTGCCCGTGGCACAACATTTTAATTACAGAAAACGTTCCCTTTTATATCCTAAAACGTTTCAGCAAAATTTAACGGACATTTGATAGCCCCCACGTTGTGACGGGGGTGGTGAGGAGTATGAGGCCGGCAAAGACAAGCACACTGGACTCCAAACTCGCAAGAACCTTTAAGTTTACCTACAAAAATAAAAAAAATGAATTGGCATTTATAATGTTCTTGGAGAACAAAAACATGGTAAACTGGAATACTATTCAATGAAATAGTCATCAGCTAAAAAATAAAGTGCTAGCTCACGCTGTAACACGGAAGAACCTTGAAACCATCACGCTACGCGTGGGAAGCCAGTCATTAAAAAACACCTATTCTATGATCTCACTGACATGAAATGTCTAGAAGGGAGACAGAAGGGAGACTAGTGGTTGCTTGGGGTGGAGGATGGGAGACTGGGGTGACAGCAAAAGACTACAGGGCTTCTCCCTGAGGGGACAAACATATTCTAACGTTGACTGGCGATGGATACACCGCAGTACCACTGACTTTCACCCCTTAAATGAGGGAATGGTGTTGTACGTGAATTTTAATGGGTGAACTATTATTATATGTGAGTCTCAATGAAGATGCAAGTTTTTAAAGGCAGCACAGTTTCCACCTGGTACTCTTGGGTTCTCTCTTGGAACCCAGCCACCAGGCTTTGAAGAAGCCCACATGTAAGCACTAGAACCAACAGCTTCAGGGGGGTGTCCCAGCTGATGATGGCCGGCCTCAACCTCGACAGGCGTGAGTCACCAGCCTTCTTCTGATTTCCCTCCCAGCCTCTGAACCTTCCCAGTGACACCATGGAAAAGAGACCAGTCTGACCCACAGAATCCAGGAGGGTTTGGGGGTTTGTTGTTGTTGTTGGAAAGAAAGAGTATCAGCCCATGGAGGTCATGCACAACCCCTCTGTCGTGGTCCCTTTCCAGAAATCTCTTGGAGGCTTCCCCAACCTTGGTAGAAGGTTTCCTGTTTTAAGAGCCAAAGGGCCTGGGTAATTGCTCTAGGCTTTAGCTTCCTCATCTCGGAAATGGGAATAAGAACGTGTAAGAAATGAGACAGCCATAAATGGCAGCAGCTTGACTACCGCCAAGTGACCTACAGACATCATTCACCTGAATTATGCACCTACCTTGCTGGCTTGCACCCTTCCCTTACGTCTCAGTACACGAATATGGCTCAAAATCAGCAGGCAGTGGGTCTCTGCCCTCTATGTGCAAGGCATTTCCATGGGTCTTGCAGTGTTACCACAATGCAGGCCCCTTGCCTCCCAGGACAGCACCAACGCATTAATTCTTCATGGGCACACCACTTGTGTTTATTGAGCGGAAAATGTTCCAGCAAAGTTCAAGCTCAGACTAAAAGGCATCTCATTTTATCTTATTAAAATTGCATTTTTATCTGGTCTTGCATAGCTAAAAAGAAAAACAGGCTTCAGCTAAAGCCATTTTAAAAGAATAAGTAGCACATCATGAAATCATTCTTTAAAAAATATGTTCACCAATCAACTTTTTAATGAATTGTACTGCTTAAAAACACCACAGTAATTCATTGCTTTAAAGAGGACCCCAGTGATTCCTCACGAAAAGCAGATACACGAGACATAATGCCACTTCTAGGCACACGCCATGAAAACCCCTTGTGTAAGGACACAGGAGGCAGGTTCAGCGATGTCGCTAACGCTAAAAAGAAAAAAAATTTTAAGAAAAACTTTTATCCATCATCAACTGAAGAATGAATTCACATTATCCCTTTGTCCATTATCAACTGAATAACAAATAAACAAACTGGAACATACACGTATAATGGAATACTAACCACAATAAAAATGAAGGAACTACAAGAACCAAGATCGGTAAACTTACAAGCCTACCACTGAAGAGTAACTTGAATATGCACAGGATGATGTCATTTATAAAAAGTTTTTAAAACGAGAAAATGAAACTATCTATCATGTCGGATACATACATGGTGGTCAAAACTCCTAGCGCATGATGGTGATGAAAACAAATTGAGAATAGGATGGGAGTGGAGGGGTGGGGGAGGAGGGGACTCTGGGTCCAGGAAAAGGATGCAGCGGCTTCAACTCTGAATAGCCAAAGTGTGGAAACAGTCCCGAGGTCCATCCGTGGGTGACCTAGGCACACGCTGGAATATACTGTCAGCTTCCAACAAGGAATGAAGGGCTGACAGCCGCTCCCACGTGGATGAAGCCTGGAAACATCACGCTCAGTGAAAGGAACCAGTCACGAAGACCACATTCATATGATCCCACACACATGAATAAGCAAATGTCCAGAATAAGCAAGTCTACAGAAACAGAAAGCAGATGAGTGGCAGCCAGGGGCTGGGGAGGAGGGATTGGGGAGTCACGGCTGGTGAGGCAAATGCTCTAAAATTGACTATGGTGATGATCGTCCAACTCCACAGACTAAAAACACTGAACTGTACAGTTTAAGTGGGTGAAATAGAGGATAGGTAAATGACGTCTCCCCAAAGATGCTGAAAGGAAGGGAGGAAAGGGGGAGGGAGGGAGGGAGGGAGGGGGAGAGGGGGAAGAAGCAGGAGGGTCTCCTCCCTGAACGGGTGTCCAGGAAGGTGGCTGTGCCGCGGGGGGTGAAGGCTGGAGCAAGGCAGCCCTTCTGCACCAGCCACCCGGCTGACCTTTAAACAGGTCCGAGTCTACCTCTGCAGCCCCGAATGACAGAAGTCCCTAATGCCACCAGCACAGAACAAAACATTTTAGTAGCTTCAAGTGAAAATGACAGACATGATATCACCCCCTGAACTAAGACCATGAAACTTCAGAAGGATTCACTGGTTACCAGCAGGCCAACAGTGGGGACCACAGCTACATTTTCTGGGCGGGCGGGTCTCCATCCCGTATATAGTATATGCAGTGTACAGCGTTAGCGACCACACAACTGGGTGGCCGGGAAGGACTCTCAGATGGAAGAACAAATGCGCGAGAACTCACGATGAGTCACGGACCCAACCCTGCGGCCCCACAGAGGTTCCCATCCAGCTGAGAGGGAGGCGCCCAGACCAAGGACCGCACCGCACAGGGCAGCCCAGGGACGGGCAGGTGGAGAGATGCCCCCCAGGATGGCACCCGGAAGAGGACCCCCCGACGATAGCCCCTGAGTTCTCAACAGAGCACACCCCTCCTGCATGAGGCACAGGGAGTCACCCCTGCAACGCCCCCACCAGGAAGGGGAAGGCAGGCGACAGAGACAGTAAAGCTGAGATTCACCACAAGCAGGAGGTGGGAGCGAGGGGCGCCCCAGGCAGAGGGGGTCACAGGTGAGGACAGGCTGGAGACACGGGTCAGCTGGGGGAGGCCCACAGAAGAGAGACGGGGGCCCCTGAACAATCACCGCTGGCTCTTCAGGACTCTGCTCCACCACCTTTACAACTCGGGGCAGGGAAAGTATAATAAAAACCAGAATCTAAGGCCATCTGAGTGCCCACTTGTGGACGGCCAAGTGCTCAAGCCTAGTCCCCCTTGGAGGGCACCCTTCATTCGGCAGACGCTGGCTGAGCACCTGCCGCAAGCAGCAGCACTGGAGCTGGAGAGACGCCAGGGAGCCAGGGACACAGGGACAACCCCCCCCCCCCCCGGCTCCCACGATGGCAGGCGATCATCTGAACACAGGTGAGCAGAGCAGCGGGAGAAGCAAGAGGGCGATTCTCTCCCGCGTGTCCTGGCAAACATGTCTCTGGTCTAACTAGGACCCCCCACCACCAAGGCCCTGGCTTGGCAACAAAACTGATGAGCCAGGGACCAGGATGGCTCTCTGTTCCTCACTGAAAGGCTGGAGTCGCAGGGCTGCTTTCAGCCCTGAGACAGTGAAGCGTGAGACGAAGGGAAAGTACGGAAAAGAAATGTCCTAAGCACCTAAAAGGAAACCAAGAACCTATGCCGGCATTTAGGATGAGTGCTCGCCCGCAGCTCGGGCGCGGGGCATCAGTGGGCAGGTCGGGAGGCCCGCCGCGGCCACCACCTCCCCGGCCACCACCTCCCCGGCCGGGCTCACAAACCATGCTGCGCCCCCTCTGCGCTCAACAGTGCTTTTCTGAAATATGAACTCAATTAGCGACTGATTTACCGTTAGGCTCGCTCTAACACACAGCGATGTTCCCCAGGTTTATAAAATATTCAGAAGAAGTAAGTTTTCCAAGGAAATTAACTTCAGAGGGCTTCAGAGGAAAGTGCATGAAACACCATTATCAGCACAGCAAACAAGTCCATCGTCCCCGCACCCACAGCAGAGCCTGGAACTCTCGGCCCCCACGGAGCCGGCTGCAGGCACACGTGGCCCCTCGGACCCAGGCCGGAGCCCCTCTCGAGCTGTCCCAGCAGTGACAGCCGCGCCACCCCACCCGGCATTGCTGCTCAACCTGTCCCACACACTCTCGGCCGTCTAGTGCCCCCAAGGGGCCAGAGTGCCCCGTGAAAGGGACAGGATTTGTCTCCTGTCGTGCTCCTTGGGGCCCCCAGAACCCAGCAGAGACTCGGGCCGTTGTTGAGTCGATCAGCAGGTTGCTCCATGGACAGTCTCTTGAAACAGATCTTGGAAATGAGCATGTTTACAATAAAGTGCTCCTCCACATGCGAAGGGGAACGTGTGAACTCACAGATACATGGGACAGGCTGGTGGCTGTCCGATGTGGGGGGAGGCAGGCAAGAGGGTGAAGGCGGGCAGGAGACACAAACTTAAATAAGTCCCGGGGAAGTGATGTGTGCAGCAGAGTGACTACGGTTAGTAACACGGTGTCGCAGACTTGACAGCAGCTGAGAGAGAAGACCTCACAAGTTCTTACCAGAAGGAAAACAACCTGAAGCTTGTGTGGTGGCGGAGGTTAAGGACGGGCTGTGATCATCTCACAAGATATACGCATATCAAATCATTACACTGTCGCCCAAAACTCATACAATGTTCTACGTCCACGAGACCTCAACCCAAACAAAACTGATGGGTGTGTATTATGGAAAACAGAAGATACGATGAGGAGGAGGAAAGAAGGCTTTGGAATCAGCAGGCAAAGTGTATAGCGTGGCGGCCAGCCACCCCCGAGTCCCACCTTCCCTCAATCCTCCTGCCCTCGTCTGGCCTCCAGACGCACCTCGTCCAGCCCTTCCGACCTTGCTCTCCATCCCCCCCATGCCACCGCACCCCCTTTCCTGCCGGCCTGTCCAGGGGCTCCTCAGACTCTTCTACACATTCCTGACCTCCACACCCCACAGCCGAGGCCCCAGCCCTGCCTTCTTCCCACTTTACGGGAAACCACGCTCTCTCCTGACGCTCCTGACCATCTCTAGGTAAAGGGTTCTCAAACCGCTGCCTCTGGGGCACCACTGGCAATTCAGCCACACGCTCCCCGCCTCACAGTAACGGGCCCACTACGGAAGTCAGCTCTGCCCCAGTTGCCACACCTCATGCCCACTTCTCACCGTGTCCAGCCCCGGGACAACCCCCACGGATCAGGCAGAAGACTAACGAGTGCATCCTGCCTCCTGCACCCCCTCACGCCCCTCTGCCACCAGCAGCTCCTGGCCCTCCTGGGCCGCCCACGTCTGTGGCATCAAATACCCACCTGCTATCCCCACCACCCTGGATCGGGCTCGGTCTCTCCTCCTGACCAGGTCACCAACTCCTTCCATGACCTAATCTCCATGAATGGCAATCCAGGAGCCCAAGGGACCCCCTCCCCTCCTCCCTGAAGCACGCCACCCACGTTCAGCCAATCTCCACGTCCTCCTAAACCCTGAACCATTTCCCACGGCTCCACCCTCCCCTCTGTCACTGTCCCACGTGGCTGCCTCTGGTTCTGGTCTCGGCTCTGCCAGTCAGGGGACAGCTTTACTCCCCAGCTCAAAGTCTGCAAGGTCTTCCTGTCGCCCTTGGGGAACAACTGGAATCTTCCCTGTTCCTCTCCCGCCCCTCCCCACACCACCACCCCCGCTTGGGGCCAGCGCTGGCCTCCAGCCCACCCCATCTGAAAGCCCAGCCCCCTCGGTCAGGTCCCTGCTAGCAACGCTCTTCTCTCCTGTTCACCTTTTCCTCGGCTGGGCCTTCATGCAGCCACCCGGCTGCCACACAGGCCAGCCCCGGGCCCTGTCTACAGAACACCCCCACGACCAAGTATGGACCTATAGGAACGGACGGTCCTTCAAGGTCCAGTTTGAGGTCACCCTCACCCTCCTCCACCAGCATCTCCCTTCCCTCGCCCACACTGCCCCAGGAACTGGGAGCGCCCCCCAGACTGCCCTGCAGGGGCCCAGGCCAGCAAACTTTAGGGCCTGTTGTGCACACAGAAGGCATCCAATAAATGCTTGAGACATTTAATGCTTCTTTGTTATACAAATATTTGAATGATTGAGCCTTTTACACGTGAAGGAGTTAAGTTCCACAGGACAGAGCACACTCTCTCAGAACCCAACAGGAGAGCGCCCTCTGATCAGCTCCTGCATTTCCCTTGCCTGACCCATCCCAACTGAGCCACTGAAAATCAGGCCGGTCCCTGAATCCACATTTGGTCTGGAAATAAATGCCACACAGCTCTAGTGAGTGGTTTTGAAACAGAAAACTAATCCAAGAAAGAGCACAATCTTAAAGAGAAAACAAAACGGGGCCCAGAGCCACCACGTCCTCACGGGCCGTCCCACGCCACGGCGGCCCGACCCGAGGCACTACCAGCTCGCCCGGCAGACGGCTACCATCGGTGGAGGCAGGCTTATGTGCTCCTTCCCCACCCCATCAAACTGCCCAGCGCCCCCGACAGGAGGAGGAAAATACCATCACAAATACTTAAAGCTTTTCTCCTCCCAGAGCCGGCCTGAATTCTGAAAGCAGCGTGGCCAGACGCCCCCTTCAGATCCCCACGCCGACAGCACAACACACCGTCCCACCAACTGGCTGGCCTCACCACCTGCAAACAAGTTCACTGGAAAAACCAGAGAAGCCCGTGTATCAACACCCTCAAACGCACTGCCCCCTGCCTCCAATGGTCGCAGTGGCGCCGAGGGACCCGTCCCCTTTCCAAGACCCTGCCCTTTGCCCTGCTCTCCACACACATCATGACCAGTGCCCTGAGACAATCCCAGTCACCCTGCGGAGGGCTTTCCGTGAAGGATCAGGAGCTCATCCAGAAGACAGGAATTAAGCGCTGTTTGTCTCCCCTGGGCATAAGCCTTAGAGCCAGCAAGCCTTATTCTTTTAGTTCAGTACAAAGGTTCACTGAAAGAAGGGTCATTTCAAAACTGGAGCAAGGTATATGCGGGGACAGGTGGAGAGCTGCTCCATGGCACATTTAAGAAGCGTATCGAGGGGGGCTGGCCGCGAGAAGCATGGCCAAGCTCAAGTGCAGAGGCTGTGTGAGAAGGAAGACAGCAGACGACAGACATGCCAGCCGGGGCAGTGGGCACACACCAGCGCCGGCGAACTCCAGACCCCCAGAGGATGGACGCCAGGACGGGCAAGAACACCCAGAAGGGGCCCCAGGGAACAGAGCTAATGCCGTCGGGGACCCAGAAGTGTACAGCTCTGCCCTGAACTAGCATGCCTGGGCTCAGAGGCGGCTCACTCGCTTAGGAGCCGCGGGCCCGGGACAGACGCAAGCTCGGCAGCGCCATCTGGGCAGACGGGAGCACACTCAGGCAGGGCTGCCACAGGGCCTGGTGCGCGTGCTCCCCGGCCGGCTGTGCGAGCCACGGCGACAGCGTCTGCAGCCCTTAGCTCACGTGACTACAGGCAGTCCGCACTGCTCTAACCACTGACGACCACGCGCACCTACCTCTGTGACCCTCAGCACTCAGGCTGGGATTTCCATGTTAACCCCCAGAAAAGAGGAAACAGCATTTCAGAATGGGGGAACAAAAAGACTAGGGATACTCAAAATGAAAGTCCCCCAAGCCCAGGGCCCCACAGATGGGAAGAACCCAGGCTGCCCCGTTCCCTCTGGGCCTCCCAACCCCTCTGCCTCTGGTCTGCGGAGGTAATACCAGGGTGAAATGAGAAGAAGCTGTTCCTCTCCTCCTGAAGAACCCCCACGCTGTGCAAATCCGAGCGCACAGGAACCGGGTTCCCGACCCCCAGGCCAGAGGAGCCGGGCGGGGGCCGAGCCCAGGGGCCAGCAGTGGGAGCCAGCTCCCGGGGGGCCAGCTCTGCCACCCGCCCACAGCCCAGGCTTCCGGGTCTGCAAACCACCGGCCGCAGGGAGGGCCGACGGCACGACGCGTGTCAGGACCCTGGCAGGAGAGAAGCAGTCTCGAGCGTGCAGTGTCACAACAAGGCCCACGGTGCCTCGTCCGGAGTGTGGCACAAAACCCTGCCCCAGGACGTCTGTCCGCAGCCTCGCTCAGCATGGTCCGCGCTCCCAGGGCCCGGCACAGGGCCATCCCGACGCCCGGCTGTCTGCAGGACCCCCTGGCAGACCCGTGCTGCACCCCGAACGGCCTGCAGGGCCAGACTCCAAACTGCACACGTCTGAGCACCAGGAAGCTGGGGCGGTTAGAGACGGAGCTGCGGGAGAGGCCGGGGAGGGGCGGGTGTCCCATACTGGCCCCGGTCACTGGCCACCGTCCTCCTCCGTGCTGCACGCAGGCAGGGCTAGCCCAGGGCAGTCTGGGGAACAGACACAGACGGAGGCTCCCAGGGCACTCTGACTCGTTCCCACCCATGACCTCCGACCGTGCCTTCACAGCACTCGGGGAATGGAACACTTCCCCCTGCTCTCAGTTTAAAAAAAAAAAAAATGTTTAATCAAAATCATCAGGGATTTATTTATTTTAATCATTTCTGTCCTCACTTACGATTAACCCATAAGAGTCTAGACTTGCTACGTTAGACAAATATGTAAAAGAGAAAAAACATGATTCACATTAAGTTCATTTTTCAAAATGTTTCCAGACCAGCTAAAAAGGCATTTAGTAACATCAAACAGGACCACCAGGAAACAAACAAGCAAGGGGAACTGTGTGCAGAGCAAACCACCCCTACCCCCACCCCCACCCCCGGTGCTTCCAAGGCGCTGGCACAGTAAGACCAACTCCACTTACAGACGGAGCCCAGAGACCCGCTCGCACGGGACACAAAGACCCACCCGAGAGACTCCCGGGCTCCTCGCAACACGGGAAGAGAGGAATAAACAGGCACTCCGTCCAAACAGCCACTTCAAAAATACAAGCAAGGAAACAAACAGGTTTCTGAAAACACAAGAGCAAGCTGGTCAGGGCAGCAGATCCGAGCTTCCGGAAAAAGAGGCAGGGCCTCCACCTGGTTCCTGGACCCAAGGAGACACGAGGAAGAGCCCTCCCAGTGCTGTTCCAGTCCTTCGGGACTAAATGCACTTTGCAGAGGTGGGCGGTGAGGGGCCAGCCCACCCGGGAAGACGGAAGCAGGTGCCCTGTCCACATTCAAGAGCAAGACTCTGCAGGGTCAGGTGCGGAGGGCTACCCACAACCCTTCCCATCCAACATCCCTCCCGCACATTTCTCCAACCTTCCTCCTCCTACTTCGGGGTTTTTCTGTGGCTGCTCTAACAGTCCGCCACACACAGCCTGAAACACACTTATTATCTTAAAGTCTGGAGGTCAGAAGTCCAAGGCAGTTCTCAGGGGACTAAAGTCTAGGTGTTGGCCACTGCATTCATTTCTGGACGCTCTGGGGAGAGCCCACGTCCTGCTCATTCAGGCTGTTGGCAGAATTCAGTTTCCTGCGGTTGTAGGACCGAGGTTCCCGCCGGCTGTAAGCAGAAGGCCGCTCCAAATGCTGGAGGCCACCGCACCCCCCGGCTCATGGCCCCTTCCTCCACTTTCAGAGCCAGCGACAAGACCAGCGTTCATCTGCTGTTGATTCTGACCACTTTCAAGCGCTCACTCCATTCTACTGGACCCACCAGGCCACCCAGGAAAAGGTACCAACTCAGGGTCAGCAGATCTGCACCTTTCACTCTCTTTTGCCATGTGGTCTGGTTCCAGGTTCCAGCGATAAGGATGCGGACATCTTTGGGATTCATTATTCTGCAACCACACCCCATCCCTCCGGCCAGAACCCTGGTGATCGCCACCCTTCAGTGCTTTGTTGCGGCTCTTTTCTATGGCCTTCCAAGCCCTGCCCGCCTCCCACCCCTCTTCTCACAAGGCTCCCCTCCTGCCGTCCTCCTCCCCAGCCCCAGGGTCCCCGCAGCACCCTTGCCCTGCCAGGAGTGCTCCGACGCCCACCCCGCATCTCCGCATCTGTGCATCTCTGCGGGCTGGCTCCCTCTCCACCTCCAGGTCTCAGGTCAGGCATGACCTCTTCTGGAAGGGCATGGCCTTCCATTGACGCAGGGTCCTGTGCTTCTGCCAACGCCCCCAGACGATGACCTTCGAAGAACATACCAATGTGCTTACCGTCTCCCTCACCCCAGCAGCCTCTGAGAGCCACATCTCTTGGCTCAGCATTCAGCACGGGACCTGGCACACAGAGTACGTTCTGAACGAATGAACTGTCCCCCCAACAAGTCCTCCCCTCAGCTGATGAGTGATGGCGGCCTGTTACAATGACGGTGGAGCTGACGTCTCACCGGCTCGGAGACTCCTCGGGCTGTGACTGCTGGAAGCTGAAAGCTGTCGGAGCCACAACACCGTGAGCGGTCTTCTCCTCCAGCTCCACCCCAGGCACCCACAGCCTTGCCGATTCAATGTGGGCCCTTCCTGCCTCCATCCCGCTCACAAACGTCGCCCTGCACAGGCCCCACCGCCCGCACGGCCTCCTGTGCGCAGAGCTCGCGGCCACGGCGGACCCACGCCGGAGGGCTGCCTGCGCTCGCACCGCGGTGGGCGGTGACTTCGTCCTGCCACTGACAGCTACGTGTGGCAAGAGTGCCACCCGCAACTGCAGAGGGCAACCGCCCCTCGGAGCCAAGTGAGTCACTGGCCCAAGAAAGAACCAGCCCCAGAGAGTCACAGGCTGAACCCGTCCTGATCCCCACCACCCGCCCTCTGATTCTTGCAGCGCCACCATCCTCCCTCACCTGGATGTTCACCACAGCCTCCGAACTGGTCTCCCTGCTTCCACCCTTCCCTCCCAGCCCCTAACCTACCATCCACCCAGAGGCCAAAGGGATCCTGCCACACCTCTGCCAAGACCCTCCAAAGCGTTCCCCCATCAGAATAAGAGACAGAAAGCCCACGTCTTTCCACTGTGACCACGAGGCCCGCCCCCACCAGCTTCCAGACCTCATGCCCCAGGACTCTCCCCCTCCTCCCTCGGCTCCAGTCACCAGGCCCCCTGCTCTTCTCGAGCACACCGCTGTCGCTCCCAACCGGGGACTTTCCACTGGCCCTCTGCCCAGACCACTGTCCTCCCAGCCACCCAGGGGGCCTGTTCGCTCACCTCTTGTGAGTCCTGCTCAAATGTTACCTCCTCGGTGAGACCTTCTCTGGCCACCTTATCACCGGGAAACCCTCCCCACTCCACATGCCTCCCAATCCCAATTTTCTGCTTTAGGTTTCAATAACAGGATAACAGTTCCCACCTTCTCAGGGGTAACTCTCTTCTTAACTTAGTCATGGTCTCTATTCTCTGCCCCTCCAGCTCCGCTGTAAGCTCTGAGACAGCACTGGTTCTGATCTGTTTTGTTCACTGGTGTATCTCTAGCCCCTGGAACTGTTACTGGCACCAAGAGTTGGTTAAACAAATATCTACTGAATGAATAAATTTTCAAACTCTCAAAGCTGCTCCAAGAGGCCTTCTCTCGTGCTCATCAAAGAGAATCGGACCAGACCGAACAAATATGTGCCTGGAGATCTCAGCCACTTAGGTCTCATCCAGCTTCATCAGGTTACACTGGCAGAAACTGATGGCCCCAGGGGTGACATGACCTGGTGAAAGTCACACAGAGATTAATAGAAAAAAAAAAAGGCTGAAACCCAGACCACAGAGCCAAGTCAGAGGTGCTTCCACCATATCACACATCCTGCTTCATCCAGAAATTTCTAAGAAAGCCCCAGCCAAATAGACAACCTAAGGACCAGCGTGAATAGAGGACGGGTGGCTACTGGCAAGACCACCTCTCATGCAGTGTGAGACCCTGGCCAAATCACCTACTCCCTCCAGTTAATCTGGAAGGCAGTCTGAATCAATCACCATTTATCAGCACTAACAATGCAAAAGGGAGGAAGGCATGCTCCCGAAACTCGCAGAGCTCACGGTCCGGAGGAGAAAACAAGCACATACCAACAATGCTGAGTTTGATGCACAAAAGGGTACTTTAGTCCAGACTTCAGGAAAACACACAAGACTTTACAAGGAGGTGCACTGGAGGTGAACTTTGAAAATAAAAAATAAAATAAGCCAGGCAAAGGGGAGGAGAGGGAGGCAAACAACATTCTGGTCAGCTCTGAGAGCATGAACCTGACAGACGTATCACACAGCATGGACACCAAGGAACCCGCAAGTCCGTGAGTACCGCTGAGGGCAACGTCAAAGCAAGGAGGTGTGGGAGATGTGGCTCAAGAATTGGGCAGGGGTCAGGTTATAAAGGGCTTTCCTATGCTTCTCCACATGGCATTTCAGGGGAAACTCGCAAGGGCCTTAACCCGAGCTTACCTCGGGGAGTGTCAGCTGGAGGACGGCGCGTTGTTTTGTAACTCTGAAACACTAGGGAGATGCAACACTCGTAGGGCACCAAGAATCGGGCCTGGCAAACAGTAAGAGCTCAGTGACTACCTGCCATTATTGTCACAAGGACGTGTGATGAGTGAATGATTGCTATGGAGCTTCTAAGGGCTACACTGTATAAAAGACCCCTTAACAGTTCTGTCTGCTGTGGTGAGTCTACTCTTCCTCCTTCTCGTTTCCTTGGGCTGATGTCCACACTCGACGAGTGAGACAATCCTGGGCAGCACTGCAAGGGCGGAGCCGCAGGAAACCAGCCAGGAACGCTGCCAGCACTGTGCTCGTGCAGGTAAGGACTAAGCTTGTGACAAGTGATCACCACAGGAAGGTGAGCTATGGGGAGAAAGGGCACAGCTTCGCAACTCCTGCTGCTGCCTGGAGAGCAGCACCGCCGGAACCAGGCCTAGGAGGCGGGGGGCACAGGCCGCTGGGCAGGCCTCTCCAGGGGGCCCACCTCTCCTCTGTGCCTGCCCTCTGCAGGGGCAGCCTCTGGCAGCTCTGCAAGACTCCGCTCCAGCTCTGGAACTCCGACAAGGGAGCTGCTCTCAAAAACGCCTCAGACACGCACCGCAGTGGGAAACGCAAGGGAAACGCAAGTCTGTCGTTGGTGACGCAGAACCTCACAGAAAAAAGCCGGAGATCACATTAGCTTCCCGTGGCCATCCCAACACGACCGAAATTGATCCTCTCACAGTTCTGGAGGCTTGGGGTCCAAAATGAGGGTGTTGGCAGGGCCATACTCTCTCTGAAGTCTTCAGAGAAGGATCTTCCTTGCCTCTTCTAGCTTCCATTGACTGCCTGCGATCTTTGGCATTCCTGGGCTTGTGAGCACATGGCTCCAATCTCTGCCTCCGTCTTCACATGTCTTCCCTATGTCTGTCTCTCTGTGTCCAAATTTCCCTCTTCTTTTAAAGATACCAGTCACTGGACTAGCACTCACCCCAACCCAGTATGACCTCATTTTAGCTGAATTACATCTGCAAAGATGCTACGTCCCAATAAGGTCACACTCGCAGGCTTCCAGACAGACATGAATGGGGGGAGGGGGCCACTACTGAATCCAATACAAAGACAAATTACCAAGAGATACAGTCCTCAATCCAAATGTTTATTCACCACTGTAACTCCATACTGCAGCTCGACTATCCTCAGAGCTCAGCTGGTTAAGAATCAGAGTTTATTTAGACTGAGGAAGAACCAAAACCTCAAGACCTAAAGGCAACACACAGAAGTTCTACTGCCATGTGGCTCGTTTTCCCCGGGGTCTATGTTCTGGAGCATCTGTCTCTGTCACTATTGGGACCTCCTATTCTCTGCCATTCCAGAATTTTCACATCACCTTGCACCCTGACATTGGTTTTGACGAAAGCTCTTTTCTTCCTCAATCACGCACAACCCTGTGGCGTGAAGCAGGATCTCTGGCCGCCTCTGCTGATCCCCTCCAAAGTCAGTGTGTCTGAGCGGTCAGTAACTCACTCCTACGAATTCCCCAAATCACTCTGAAAACTGAATGCTTCTGACCCAACACAGTGAATTCCAAAGTTTACAATTCTACCACTCCACCCATAGTGCTTCTTACGCAACACTTACGAATAAGCTGTGTTTATAAATGATTCTACATGGAGTTACTTTAATACCACAACTCCTAATTTTCAGTATTCAGACATTAGTTTACAAACAGAATAAACCGTGTTTAGAAATCCTGACATCTGTCTCTCTCGTCTACGTTCGCCAGCAGCTGTCTCTCCCAGGCACGTCCACGTTCTGTCTTCCCCTTCCCCGGGGCGCTGGCCGGGGATCAGCCACACGCTGATCAGGACTTTGGAGCCGAACAGCTTCCAGGGTGCACCCAGGTCACTGCATGCACTTCATTTTTTGTTTAATTTTTTTTTCTTAATTTGCTTCCTGCTGCGGACTCAAGAAAGGAGTTGGTTTTGAGGCCAGAAAGTGGGATACATGGAAATTCACAGGGAGTCTCAAATCCACTGGAGCAAATCCTCGAGCTCGAGCCAAAAGCAGCAGAGACAAGAAGGCCATTCAAGTGGGTCAAACCGCCACGCCCCCTCGTAGAAACCGACCGCCCGGCAAGCACAGCCCGCCCCGGCCAGCTGGCCAGTTCCGCACTCCACCGAACTCTTCGCAGGGCGACCCGAGTCGGTCCCTTTCGGCTGCCCCAGGGAGCCCAGGAGTGTCACAGAGGAGAGCCTGCCGGTCTCGGGAAAACTCGCGAGCAGCTCCTCTTCCTCCCTTCAAGCCTCGATCTACGTGCAGCCCCTGTCACCTCCCAGACCCTGCGCTCGAGCCCCCTGTTCCCCCAACGCCCCTCACGTCCCCAGCAGCCCTCCCGCAGCCCAGTTCACCCCTCCCCAGACCCCCGACTCCACCCGCAGCCCAGCCGGCCTACGCGTCCACCTGACCTCTGACCCCTGACCCCGACCCGGCCTCCCCGTCACACCCACCTGCCCGGGACTTTGCTGTTGCTGCGCTTCCAGAACTGCTTCCTGGCCCCGTCGCTGGCCATGGCCCCTCCTCATCCCTCAGACCCGCGGCCCCGACACCTCGAGTGCGGCCGGCCAGGCCCAGCGGCCCTTTCCTGTACCCCGAGTAGCTCCTCAGCGGTCCCCGGACTCCCGAGCCTAGAGCCGAGAGGCTCTTCCGCCTCCTTCCGGAAGTTGTGCCTCCGCGCGTCCGGAAGTCCCGCCTCCGTCCAGGCGCGCCTGACGCAAGGCGCGGGCGCTGACGGCATTAAAGGGCGACGCTGGGGAGGTAGGGTGGTGGCTGCGGCCTGGGCGGCGAGAGTCCGTGTGTTGGCGGCTGGTTGGGGCCCCCGTCCGGCTCTATACTCTGCTGCTGGGCGAGGCGGCGGGAGGGTCCGGGGCGCGCGGAGGCAGCGGAGGGGCAGCCGCGGGTCGGCAGAGCGGGGTGGCGCCTGGGGGCTCGCGGAACCCGGCGCAGTAAGCCACCGGCAGGGTTTTTAAAGAGTCGGCATGAAACAGAGCGGAGATAGAGTAAGTCTACACTGGTGGGGCGCCCGGGCGGCTCAGTCGGCCAGCCGGCTGCCTTGGACTCAGGTCCTGATCCCAGGGCCCTGGGCTCGAGCCCCGCGTCGGGCCCCCTGCTCGGCCGGGAGACTCTGCTTCTCCGTCCCCCTGCCTCTTCCCCGGCTAGTGCTCTCGCTCTCGTACTTGCTTGCTCTCTCGAGAGCTCACTCAAATAAAATCTTTAAAAAGAATAAGTCTGCACTGGTTACGTGATAAAATAATAGTTGGGGTGTATTAGACTCAATAATATACATTGCTGAAGTTATTTTTCGGTGTTTTGTTGTTTGTTTTTTTTTAATTTGCCGTAGCCAACGGAAGATGTGAAGTGACATGCATGACTGGCGCTAGATTTCTCTTGGTCGCAGACCTGGACCGAGAAGTCAGGTCCTGGCATTTCACGACTGCAGTACAGTTTAACTTTCGGGAGTCCGTTGACACACCTCTGCCAGTTCTCTTGTGAAACAAAAGTTGGACTGTATGTGTAAGTTTGCCCATGCCTCCTCACTTACCGATAGGTAGCACTGATGTAGTTCTTGCCATATGCAAGATCTGGACCAGGTTCTTTATATGCAGTGTGTCAGCTGTATGCCCACCATCCCCAAAGGCTGCCCCTCCTGGAAGAGCAGAATGGCTCGCTCACCTCTCGGACACCGAGTTTTATACCCTTTCCATAGGTCCTTGTATCCACCCTGCAACATTTACCTGACTGTTTTTATTATCTCTGTGTCCACAGGTAGCTTGTGAGATCCTGCTCAGCGGGGCCTATGTCTTCTGCCTCTATAAGTGTTTGTTGGATGAATGACAACCATGGGAACTCTCCAGGGATCCCCTTTTGTCACCATAGAAACTCCAGGAATCTTCTCTTTGGTGTGATCTTAATGGATCCTTGGTGATCCCCAGCTGACATACCCTCACTAGATCCTCAGGGCTCCTTTGCTGCATAGCCTGATGAGCTCTTCTGGGATCCTGTCCTTACATGACCTCAGGGAATCTCCAGAGATCTTCCAATAAAGTTTCAGTGGATCCGCAGGGACTCCTTCCTGACACAGCCTCAGGCAGTCTCCTGGGATTCTCTCCTAGTGGAGCTCAGGAAGGCCCCAGGGACCTCTTCCCAATATACAGCCCCAAGGCCTCAGAAATCCTCCTCAGAGACTGGCTCCTAACAGCCTCCGGGGTCCCCTATGGACATCACTGGGGACCTCAGGGGTTCTGTGCAGCTCTTCTGGCTCATTGCAAGAATCAGCGAGGTGACAGCAGGACTGAAGATGATGGAAGTAGAGTTCACAGAGAAAAAATGGACAGTAGTTAGTGACTGGCTGGGTGCAATTATAGCATCTTAGATCGGTTGTCCCTATAGCTTGAGGATGCTTTCCTGCCTCGGGTCTCCTGGGGGAAGGAGCAAGACTGACCAAGATTGATGAAGGCTGCAGGACCCACTGAGCAAAGGGTTAGTAGTGCCAATCACAGAAACAGGAGAGCAAGGGGTCAGCCTGTTTGCAGCCTACGTTTATGATTGGTTTAGGATGACTTGGGTCAAGGTCACGGATGTAAGACCTCAGCCAAGCACGAGGTTAGAGGACAGATTAGTCTCCAGACAAGGGGATGGGAGGATCTGCCAGGGCAAAGTCACAGGAATAGGTCAGCATCATGGGCAACATAATCAAAACACAAAGCCAAGAAGAAACAATCCCCAGAAATGGATTTTGGCTGGGGGGCTTGGTAAGGATAGGATGTAAAAGGAACGTTTGGTAGAAGGCCAGGTGTATAAACTGAGTATAACATATGTAGAGTCTAGGAATGGGATCTCTGCAGGCATCAAACAGGACAGATGCATGAACCAGAATGAATGAGTGGAGCACTTTGTATTCATTTGTGCAACAAATAATTTTTAAAAGATTTGTTTATTTGAGAGAGGGCATGGGGGATGGGGGATGGTGGCAGATGAGGAGGGAGAGGAAGAAGCCAACTCCCCGCTGAGCACGCGGAGCCCACACAGGGCTCAAACCTATGACCCCGAGATAATGACCTGAACCAAAATCGAGAGTCAGAAGCTCAACAGACTGAACCACCCAGGCAGCCCTGTGCAACAAATAATTTTTTTTTAATTTATTTGAGAGAGAGAGCATGAGAGGGGGAGGGGGGAAAGGGAGAGGGAGAAGCAGACTCCCTGCTGAGCTGGTAGCCTGACACAGGGCCCGATCCCAGTACCCCAGGATCATGACCTGAGCCAAAGGAAATGCTTAATGAGCTGCCCAGGTGCCCCAACAAACAAGAAGGTTACTTTCACTAAGATTTAAGCTAATGGAAATTAAATCCAAGGACATGCCATTTCACACACGACAGGTGGGCTAAAACTTAAAAATCTGTCAATGCCAAAATTGACAAGGATGTGGATTTGTGAGCGGTGCAGAATGAACTGATTCACTGCTGGTGGGAGTATAAATTGATTTAGTGACTCTCAACAGCCATCTAGCAATTTCTAGTAGTTAAGGATGCATATACTCTACAACCCAGCAATTCCACCCTTGGTGTGTACCCTAGAGCAGCTTGCCCAAGTGTGCAAAGACAAGAACATTCACTGCAACATGCTGCTTTTGCTGGCAGGGGGAAGGTCATAAAGTCATCTCTAGGAGAATTGGTAAATGATACATAGCTATCCAATAGGATGCTATATGGTAACAAAATGAATAAATTAGTTACATATATCAACACAAATGAATTTCACAAGGTTAAATGAAAAAAAGTTGAATATGGATGCATGCACTATTTAATTCCATTCTTTTAGAGTAAAAAAGAATGCTAAACACTAAATTCAGGAGAGTGGTTGCCTCTGGGTATTGGTGGGGACTTTGATCAGTAAGTAAGGAAGTCAGGGGGCTTCAGTTTTATGATTATGCTTTATTTCTGATGGCAGAGGGAGTGTATGCTGCTGTTGTTATATTATTTATGACTTCTCCCATGTATAAAATGTTTGATTACGGAGCTCTTACTGCTGTGTCTGTGAGCACACTCTTGGAAAAGGATGAGACAATGAATGAGCAGTGTTCACTGAGAGGCGTGGAGGGGTCGGGACAATTGATAAGACCTGTGACTGTAGTTTAAGGCGAGCAGGCAAGATGGGACAAAATGCAAGGAGTGGCTCCAGGGAGAGGGAGAATCACAGCTGCAGCAGGGAGACAAAAGATTGGAGCGCTGGGTAACAGGTGAGTCTTGGGCATGGCTGATCCTTGCGTGCAGGCAGCTTCTTGCAGAGGAGAGGTTGAACGGTGAGGGGCCACCTGGAGAGATGTCCTGAATTGAGACCAGAGGGTGGAGCCTTTGCACTGTGCACAAACCAGTCATTGCACGGCTGCCCCCTGGGAGGGGGGCCCTGCAGCTGCAGGCAGCTCCTCAGAGGGACTTCTCTGAGCCATCAGCAGCTAGCACTCCCGGCCACGGAGGAAATGAGAGCCTTTGTCCCAAGGAGCGCATCTGGGCAGCGCACCGTAGTGCTGACTGCAGTCCACCTTGGCACCACTCGGATCCAGGAGCGTCACAGGGGTCACCATTGGAAGAACATCTCTAGGATTCTGCCTGCTTCCTTTTGTGGAAATTTACAAGAGGAAGGTTGACCCAATCTTGGAGCCACAGCGGTCAGTCATCCTGTCCTCCGTCCCCTCCTCCCACTTCCTTTTCCTCTGCTCTTACCCACTGTAGACTCCCTCTTCTGTTCTGGATGAGCTACCTGGTGGGGTGACCCAGACTATCATCCTAGAGGCTTCAGACCCTCGATCATCACACCGTTCTCAGACCATGGCTGCGGTACTTGTCCACGTGCCATCAAAATTGGGCAGAGAAGCAGGTTCATGTAGGTGTCAGATGTGTTCTCCCCTGGCCCCACCGGGCAGTAGCACCCCTACCTCCTCTGGTGGCCACAGAGAGACCCCATTCTTCGCCTGGCTAGTCTGCTGGCACAAGGAGCCATGACTCGACATTGAATCAGACTCTTACCACATCCCTTTCTGGCAGCGTTCCCCCTCTGGGGCTCGGGACTTCTAGAAGAGGCCAGAATTGTGAGAACAGGAAACCTCTGAGAGTGATGTGAGCAGATCCAGTCCTGCCTCCACCCCCTGCTTCCCACACCCAGGTCTTTACTTAGAGGGGACACAGCGGCACGTAGGGCACCCGGACTCAGGGGCTATAAACTCTGAGCTGAAAGGCAGCTTCATTGCTCTGTCAGGCCAGCAGCTTCTGGGCAGTGTGGTGTATGTTGGAGGACCGGTGGGTCCCCCAGCCACAGGCTCACTGCCACCACCTCCTTTGCTGTAAGTGGGTCCCCTGGACCAACACAAGTTTGTGCAGAGCCTCCAGTTGCCGGATCAGACTCCCTGAAACCCACACACAGGGTACAGGTCCGTGAATCACTGGGTCTTATTGCCTCTGCTCACATTCCCTGTGACTACTCTATGCACAGGGGATGCCAGAGAGTGTAGTCTGGCTGGGCATCCATTCCCAGTGAAACGGCTGAGTTCTCTTACTGAAGAATGGTGGGGTGGATATTGGTGGACAATAGCAGCGCCTCCCACACTCACAAAGTATGCAATCAGCTCCCACCACTAAAACCAAAGAGGAAAGACGGGCAGTGTGGGATATGTCAGCCTCCGCCGCTGGGGTGTGGACGTGTAGAATCCATTGCTGTTGGAGTGAGGTGTTGGAGCACTGAGTCATGTCCCTCCACATCTGTTTCATGGCTCAGGCTGGGTCTTCTGTCTCCCTTCTCTCCAACTCACCAGCGTGCCCCCAGGTCCAAGGCTTACCTCGGATGATGCCTTCGATGGAAAGTAACAGGACGCTGGACTAGCAGCACTTTAAACCTCGTTTTCTGCCCACAAAAAGGCCAGAGGCAGGCGGCTGTTGTGATGTTCTATTGGCTGAGTCACTCGGTGATGTAGGGGACGCCGGGGGGGCACACTCCTCCAGCACCCAGGTACCCAGTCCCCACTGCAGGGAGTGCTGGTGCTGCCCACGCCCAGCCGAGGGCTCCCTGGGAACCATCTGTGCTGCGTCCAAGGGAGCCACCTCACCCCCAGGCCAGCCCACATCCAGTGACTGGCAGGTGTGAAGAGACAAAGACCTAGCCCTCTGTCCTCAACTCACGCTGTCCCTGAAGGGCTGTCCCAGCTCCAGGCTCTCCAGGCTCTCCAGGATCGGAAAAGGTCATCATGCCTGCTTGTAGCTCAACCTCTGCTCGTCCCGTCCTGCCCCGTGTCCCTCCCTCACAGGCACGGCTGCCAAGTGCATCCTCAGTATAGACGTGCATGTGCTAGTCAGGGCTCCCCGGGGAAACAGGACCAAGTGGCAGGGGGAGGTGTAAATGGAAATTTGTTATGAGGAGTTGGTTCACACAATTATGGAGGCTGAGAAGTCCCACAACCCCGCACCTGCGAGCTAGAGAGGCAGTGGCTGTAAGCCCAGTCTGAGCGCAGAGGAAGATGAGCTAAATCCCAGCCCAAGCTGTGAGGCAAAAACCAGACAAATTTCTCCTTCCTTCCTCTCTCCCGGTATTCAGGCCATCAGGAATTGCCTGAGGCCCACACGGGGGAGGGCCGTCTACTTTTCTCTGAGTCTACCAATTCAAACTCAAATTTCATCTGGGAACACAACGCAGATACACTCAGAATGGAGTTTAGTCCTGGCACACCATGGCCAGTCGGTCAAGGTGACACATAAAATTACCCATCGTCCAATAAACCTCCTACAAGGCATTTCCTCAAATGCACTGGCTCAGACGAGACAAGTGCAACCAAGCTCAGGCGTGCTGCCTCATGGTCACAAGATGGTGTCACAGCTCCATCTATCACGTGCGCATGCCAGTGTCCCAGCCAGACAGGGAGGGAAGGAGGCCGAAGGAAAAAAGAAACAGAAGACCTCTCCAGAAGTTCTGATTTATCCAGGAAGGGCAATCCCCCAGGCAGCTTCCTTAGGAGCCAGAACTAAGTCAGGCACTGAAGGAGAGACCAGTCACTAGGGAGAACAGGCTGCCGGCTTGGACTCATTAGAACTTCCCCTCCGGGGCCCGAGGACAAGCTGCTTCCCATCCCAGCAATAGGTCTCAGCCCACTATGAATTCAGGCTGCTGTTTGCAGGGAGGCGGGCAGATTGGCTGGGGAAGTGTTGGGTCAGTGTGGTGGAGGCCGGAGAAGCCGGGAGGCACTGGGGAAGGTGCCCAGGGCGAGCGGGGCCCTGAGCATCACCTAGAACTCACAAAACAGAGCCTGCCTGCTCCGCGGGAAGCCTGCTTCTCCCTCTCCCACTCCCCCTGCTTGTGTTCCCTCTCTCCCTGTGTCTCTCTCTGTCAAATAAATAAATAAAATCTTAAAAAAAAAAAAAAAAAGAAAGGAAAACAGAGCCTCCACGCCTGCTCCCAGTCCCACTCCCACGGCTCCCCGCCCACGCCCACAGCTCTGCAGCACACGGACCTCGGCCACCCCAAACATCAGGGGGCCCCCAGGTGCCTCTGTGCAGCAGTGACAGGAGACAGGAACAAAATGAGACCGCTGACAGAAAGAAGGAAGAGGGGCGTGCCCAGCCCGTAGGCGCTGCAGGTCACCCCTTCAGTCACCGAGCCCTCACGCAGCACCCTGTCCCTGCCACCCCCTCCTCTGCCCTTCACCTTCACAGACAGCTGGAGGGAGCCTGCTCTGTCTGAGGGAGGCCTGCACATCTGGGAGGTGTGATGCTCTCTCTGCTGGGGTCAGATGTAGCCTCTCGCGGCCAAGTGACCTCAGACTGAGTTACCCACTGAGCATTAACAACTCCTGCCTTGAAGAGGGAAAAGGAAACAAATCCTAATACATAATGACCCATAGCAATACAGGTGCCCTAAAATCTTAGCAAACTTCGGTCCATCCACCTCTGGTCAGTTCCAAGGGCTGGGATCCAAAGCCAAAATTCTTACAAATAGGGAGAATTTAAACCAGAAATTTCTGTCTCCCAGCAAGAGGGCATGGGATTCGGCCTAACCACCCCAGCCATCCATCATCTGATGGTCTCCACTATGGGGGTCTGGAAAACAAAGGCCTCGCTGGTGAAGTGCCAGGTCCGTGCACTGGGCTGCAGACTGCATGCCAGCTGCACCCCACAAAAAGAGGGCACACCCTCTTGGCCAGAGACATGCTCCTGGGGAGCTGCTTGAGACAGGCGTGGGGCCGGGCTGGGAGTCCTCTCGGCCCCTGCCCCAGGATTTCCCTGCTAACTCACCCACCCGCCTGCTCAGCTCTCATTAGCTTGGCCTGGAGCAAAGTCTTGGTTTTCTTGACCTCCAGCCATGCTGGAGGGCAGAAAGGATCTCTTCTTAGCCAAGTTAAAGTTTCAGGCTTCTCTGCATTTGGATGGGCCAGCTTCAGGCTTACGATGTCCCGATGCGTCTCTTGGGAGCTTGCTGAGTGAGCCACCCCACCTACAGAATGTGAGGGCTCCAACCGACTTCCCGGATAGCCCGCGTCCCTGAGTAAAGAGGAGACAGTTATGTTTGTACTGGTCTCTCAGGGCTGCTGGAGCAAATGACCACCAACTAAGTGCTGAAAACAACTCAGCTTGTTCTCCTGCAGTTCTGGAGCTCAGGAGTCCAAATGCAGGTTCACAAAAGGGCTAACATCAGGGTGTAGGCAAGGATGCCTTCCTTCTAGAGGCTCCAGGGGGGACCTGCTTCCTTGCCTTCCCAGCTTCCAGCAGCCACCCACTGGCCCTGGCTTATGGCCTCTGCCTCCATCTGGAAAGCTCTGGCCTCTGCCTCTTCTCACTCCAGTTCCTCCCAGACCCTTCTCATAAGGAACTGCTCAGATCATCCAGCACCACGAGCCCCTCTCAGGGCCCTCAACTTCATCATGCCCACAAGCTCCCTTTTGTCATATGAAGTAACATTCACAGGTTCTGGTGTAGCATGCAGAGATCTTTGGAGACCATTATTCAGCCAACCATGATATTTCATGACACCGAGCAAAAGTTCCCCATTTTCCCCCATGAGAGACAGTCCTCCTTCCTGCCCCCTCCCTCACTCAATTCGGCCATGTCTAGAGTTTAGGGTCTCCCCCTAGCCACATCCCACTTCCTAGTACTGAATTCTGCATGAGTTAGGATGTTGGCAGTTGCAGGAAAGAGAAAATCCAACTCAGATGGGCTTACATTATAGGAAGTTCTCGGTTTAGGCAGCTGAACAAGCCCAGAGGTGAATGGAAGTCTGGAACAACAGGACGATGGCCCCTAGAGGTCCCAGGATGCTTCTGTGTGCCACCTGGACCATGTGCCTACCCCTGAACCAGTCACTGTGGCCAGGAAATGCCACACCGGCGTGGTCTACACCAAAGGGGTGATGGGAGTCCATCCTTCTAAATATTGTGGCTGCTACCCAACAAGGGGGATGTGGTGTGGATGCTGGGGAGGAACCCCAATGGCTACTGCACCACCCAAGGTAGGAGCCGTGTTGACAGACTGATTTGATGGCCTAAAAATGTTGACTTATTTGTCAATAATAACCAGGCCTAACACAGTGTGAACATATGGAAATGATATAAATATGGAAGTAAAAGGGGCTCCTGGATGGCTCGGTCCGTTGGGCATCCCCAACTCTTGATCTCAGCTCAGGTCTTGATCTCAGGGTCATGAGTTCAAGCCCCGGCATTGGGCTCCATGCTGCATGTGGTGTCTACTCAAAAAAATAATAAATAAATAAATAAATAAATAAATAAGAGACCACAATAGGAAACAGTCCAATTTTAAAAATTAAGTGTATGGGTTGCCTGGGTTGCTCAGTCAGTTAGGCGTCTGCCTTTGGCTCAGGTCATGATCCGAGGGTCCTGGGATTGAGCCCTGCATGGGTCTCCCTGCTCAGCGAGGAGCCTGCTTCTCCCTCTCCCTCTGCCTGCTGCTCTGCCTACTTGTGCTCTCTCTCTCTTGCTCGCTCTCTCTCTGTCAAATACATAAATAAAATCTTTAAAAATAAATAAATAAATAATAAAAATAAATAATAAAAATTAAGTGTATTTTTTAAATGTTTGAGGAAATCGATCACAAGACATATTAAAGAGGCAAGGCAAGTGGTAAATGAACAAATACAAATGGGACTTTTAGCGATTTTTACAAATAAGAAAATCAATGAAACACCACTTACGGGCAGACCGGAGAAGATGAAAACAGACGGTCGGAGCGAAAACGAGCATCACATCTGTGTGGCCCGGTGTAACCAGAAGCATCTAAAGCCCTGAACACATGTGCGCTTCAACCCTGCAATTGCCCCCATAGGAATCATCTTAAGAAACAGTCGGGCAAGTGAACCAAGGTACATGCCCATGGGGCTCTCCACGGTATGGTGAACAGTAGGAAACTGGCAGACATCTGAATGTCTGAGTGTAAAGGAAACTCCGAAGCGAGGCGTGAGACCGCCGATGTAACACAATGAGTGCAGCCTTTAAAAACAAAGACATTGATCTGCACTTTCTTTCTTTTTTTTTTTAAGATTTTTTTATTTATTTATTTGATAGAGAGATAGAGTACAAGCAGGAAGAGAGGCAGGCAGAGGGAGAGGGAGAAGCAGGCTCCCCGCTGAGCAGGGAGCCCGAGGCGAGACTCAATCCCAGGACCCTGGGATCGTGACCTGAGCCGAAGGCAGATGCTTAACTGACTGAGCCACCCAGGCGCCCCTGCACTTTCTTTTTATAGAGAAAAGTGGATGGCTAAATGGAAAAGGCAGGTGACAACCTTTGTTGGAAAAAGTTTTACCTGCAGACCTGGAAGAAAAATTCTAGAAGGGCATCGCATCAGTTACGGTGCTCCCAGATGAAGAAAACATAATTCAGCTGATTTAAACAACAAAGGGGATTGATGGGGTCAGTGCTGGGTGAGTCCACGTAGGAGAAAGGCTTGGACACAGCTCAAGCCCGTGTGCAGACACATTTCTCTGCAGTGTTCTGGATTCTGTGCCCCTCGGTGCAGAGACCTGGTCCCCCCAGGCCGCTGGCCACAGGGGCTGCGGGCTTCCTGCTCTCTTCTCCTCGGGCAGAGTGGGAGTCTCACTTCCCAGAGCTTCTCTCTGAGTGAGGAGAAGGCTCTCACTGCCCACCTGAGACTCAGATCACTTGCTAACCCAAAGCAATCGCTCCATGAAGGCGGAAAGCCTTACTCTGGAGGCACCAACATGCCTATGCTGTTTGCCTCTGGGTGGAGGATAACAGGAAGCCCTTTGTTCGGAAATGTGTTAAGAAACTCACAAATATCTGTCCAGGCTTAACTTTAACGTATCATGTGACCCACGTCATTCCAGTGAAAGTCCCTCCACCTGATTCCAGCCATTCCTTTTATGAACTTTGGGAAAGGTCTATTGTTTCTTCAGACATTCCTCACTGGGTTTCCTGTGTGTTTTATGTTGACGGGGTTTGAGTATTTTTGCTTCGTATCCAGCCCCCGCCCTGTCAGATAATCTCTTCTTCATTCTGATCATTTGTCTTTTCTTTTTTTTAACTTATAAAATAAGTTAAAATGTTTTTATTGTAAAGAAAAGTAAGAAGGCTGCGATCACAGAGTGCCTTGCCTGATGAACGTGGGAATCACCGCTGGGTTTCGGGGATGAGAGAGATGAGGGCAGGTGTGTGCTCATGAAGGATGCTCTGGCTGCAGGAACCCCCTGAGACCACCTGCCCAGCAACTCGTCCCCGAGCACGCGTCTCCCAGATGGTTCTCTGGACACCCTGCTGTGGGGCCAGAGTCGTCCAGCACCAGTGGGTGTGTGGGCTTTGGGATGACAGAGCAGTCATAGGACCCTTTCCCATGGGAGAAGCTGCAAGATATGAGCTGGGGAAGGTTGGGGGCATGTTCCCTATGTGTGGAAGAAGGGGCAGCAGACGAGAGACAGGAGAATGGCCTGGATCTGGCCATTCTGGAGTCCCAGCTGTCCCCTACCTATGCTGAGGTCCACCACTCCTACGGTGGCTGTCCTGGGAACTTTGGCAGCTCACCGGGAGGAAAGTGTGAGGCCGACCTGGACAACCTCAGCCAGGGTGGGCTCTGAGACGCGGGCACGTCAGACTCACCGTGTAAAGCAGTGGTCACAGCTGAGTCGTTGGGTGGGGGGGGGGAGAGAGCCACACTTCCCTCTCTATTTACCTTCTGGGTAAAGAAGGAAAGTAAATTTGCTCATCTTTAGACTATGAATTGATAGAGGTACATGCACATAATTTATAAATAAATACGCACAGATTTGTGTTCAAAAATTTTTTTGCCAATAGGCATGGAAAAAAAAGTTAGAAAACTTCTGGTACGGGAGCGCCTGGGTGGCTCAGTCATCATTAAGCGTCTGCCTTCGGCTCAGGTCATGATCCCGGTGTCCTGGGATCAAGCCCCGCGTCGGGCTCCCTGCTCGGCGGGAAGCCTGCTTCTCCCTCTCCCACTCCCCCTGCTTGTGTTCCCTCGCTCGCTGTGTCTCTCTCTGTCAAATAAATAAATAAAATCTTTTTTTTAATTTTTAAAAAAAGAAAACTTCTGGTATAAACTGCTCTTTATTTCTACACCATGTTTTATTGCCAATAAGTAAAAGCCACCCCTTTCCTTCTAAACTGAAAAATGCCTCCCATACCCTCCTGCCTGCTCGGTGGGCCTGCTCCACTCGAGCTGGGTTACACCTACACTTCTTCAGTGTCTCTCAGAAAAGGGTACAGCCTGGCATGCCATTCCCCAAACCCCCATTCTTCAAACACGGCCTGTGCCCAGCCTCATACATTGTAGCTGCTCCCAACATGCTTGCTACTTTGAATTTAAGGTTACAAAGTTTTCAGTGCAGAAAGTACTCTTTGTAAAGGCTGACATCCAGCCCATGCTTCCTCTAAGATGCCAATCGCATCAGCTAGGAAACCTTTCCTCCTGGTTCCAAGGTTGGGGTGCACGTTACAGTCCAGAAACTTCGATGGGCTCAGGTGCACAGGGAGGAAAAGCAGTTCCTGCCCTTTGGGCCACAGAAGGGCAGGGACTGTGGCCGCCGGAAAGCAAGGGGATGCTCCAGCACAGAACACACTCTGGTCATGCTCGGTGCAGCACAGATCTCCAGGCCAAGTTAGCTGTTCTTCATAGCCTGGAAGCTCGTGAACTGCACAAAAATTAAATTCCGGAATCCGGTGGTTATCCACCCAGCTCTGCGACGATAACAACAAGCCCCAAGGTGCATGGGCACGCTGTGGGGTCTGCACTGGCCACTCCTACTTCCTGGATGACCTGCAGATACGGCTGGTTCTTCCAAAGGAGGATGGTGGCTGCTCAGCCAGATCTCCCTGGGACATGGCAGGGGGACAGGAACAGCCCTTCTGGGGAGGTTAGGCTCCCTGGTAATGTATCTGAAGACAGACCCTGCTCAAGGGACCAAGCTCCAGGGCAGAGCTGCTGTGAAGTGACCCTCTGGCCCCATCCCACAGACTTCGGCCGTGCCTCAGCCGAGACCTCAAGGGGACAGCCTCAGGCAGCAGCCGAGAGGACCTCAGTGCGGGAATTCCCCTGTCCACCTCCTATAGCACACTCAGCCCCTCTGGGCTCTCGCCTAGCTTCCCATGTCCCTCCCCCTTCACACCTTCAGCCCTGTGATCCCACGTCTCCTGCCCCCGGCCCACCCTAGGTGGCTCCCTAGTGTCTGGATCCTCCCAGACACTAGGGAGCAAGGAGGCCCTGCCGGGAAGGGAATTCCCTCGCTGCAGTGTTTACCAGCCATCTCTAGATGGCGCCGAGTGGAGCAAAGACTTGGGCCACCCTCCGGCCAGGAATGAGCAGAAGCCAGAATGGAGAACGGGTAAGGCTTGCTTGGAGCGGTGCCAGGGCATTTGAAATGGGATGCCTGGACAGAGTCCCAGGAGCCCTGTGGGAGCACGACCTGGGGACGCCTGTGCCCAAAGCCTCCAGGTCTCACCAGGTCCGGTAGCCCGCTCTGTGCCCCTGACACAGGGACAGCCAGGGAGCCCGGGACTGGGACCACCCCCGCCCCCGCACCCCTCCAGGCCTTGAACGTCAAGCGGTGTGCAGAAGGTGCTGGCCAGCAGGGGCAGAAGCCCAGGCACAAAAGGGGCCCCTGGTGGGGGTCCATGATGCCAGGCACCCTCCCAGCCGACAGGGCTGGCAACACCCCCTGGGCCCCGCCGCAGCCTCCCTCCTGGTTTAGAGCAGGCTGCACCCGTAACCCGGCCCCGTGGCTCCAGCTGCAGGGGTTTCTGGTGGGCAACAACCTCCCACCCCACCTGACCTGGACCCGGGGAGAGAGCACAGGAGGAAGGAGGCGGGAGAATGAAGGGCACCTGCTCTCATTCCAAGCCCCAGAGAAGCTGCTGGTGCGTGACTGGTGGCTGAGGGAGGGCTGCCCCGGTGGGCTCTCAGCCCGGGGTTCCCTCCTGTGAGCTGTCAGAGCCGGGCTGTGGCCCCACGTCCAGCAGCCGCAGCGGCCCCCCGGCTTTCGGGCTCCCGGCCGGCCAGGTGCAAGCCTCGCCCTCCCTGCCCTGCTCGCTTCCTTCTTTCCTCGCTCACTCCTGTCAACCAATGACCCCAGATGCTCCTTCACGGCTGCCCGCCTCGGCCACACCTGGCGTCCCAGCGACCTGGCATCCTGCCTGAGGCACGGCCAGGCTGCGGGGAGCTGACTGTGGGCCTGAGTCATCACACCCACAGGGACAAGGGGCTAGGGGAGTGTGGGGACTGAAGATTTCAGTGTCTGAGCCTCCCTCCTGCTCGCCACCCAGGACGGCAGTCAGTGCCAGCCTCCCGGAGCCCCGCCCTGTGGCCACAGCACCACACTGGATGCCCAGGCCCCGCGTCCCCTCCTCTCCCAAGCATCCCCCTGTGTCACAGGCACGGCATCATCCCTCACTATAACCTGGGAATGACGCCAGGGGTGGCCAGAGAGCTGGCTGGGGTCAGGCGGCCCCAACTCCGTGTGACCAGGCACAGCCGGGCTCCCTCAGGGCCACCTGTCCCATCTGTGAAATGGGGGTGGTAACCACTCTGCCATGCATCTCATGGGTTCTTCTGAATTTCTGCCCCTGTTGTCGGCAGGACCAACAGACCCCGACTCGGAGGCCGCTGGCCGCCGGTGGTGGTGGGGGGTGGGGGGTGGGGGGTGGGGGGGCAGCCTGGCAACAGAGCATCCTTTAAATGTCTTCCCAAGGATCTGGATTCACGCTATGACTCATGGTCATGCTGGCTTCAGCCTGTTTCCTTATTGGAAAAAGAGGGTAATGAAAGGGTGATTTTTTTACTGCAGGAGTTCAAGCAGGAGACAGAGCAGGCTCTGTGTGCCCGGAGACTTTGCCCTTCCTGCTTGCTTACTGCTTCCAGGGAAGTCACAAGGTGTAAAGAGCAGGCAAAGGCCGGGAGCCTCACGGGTATCAGAGCCGACAGTGTCCTAGGGCCATCTCTTCTGCACCCCTATTTTGCAGACGGGCAAGCTGAGGCCCAGATACCAGCACTATATTTAGGGCTGAGCTGGACTGAGCCCCAGCATCCCTGACCCCCAGACTGGCGGGTGCTCCTGCCTCCCCCACTCCTGAGAGTAAGGCACCCCCCACGGGGAAGGGAGGACGGAGGATAGAGGCAGAGGTGCAGCTCCTCAGAAGAGGAAGGGGGTGTAAATGAAGGGTGGGGTCTCTCTCAGGCCGTTACCCCTGTTCTCGGGTATTACCGGGGCTGCAAGGGCAGAAGATCAGAGGGACGATTCCAAGGACCGCTCCGCTTCCTGACCTCCCCAAGCAGTTGCCCACAGGAAGCCCACCTCACCACTGAGACCCATGCTTCTTTTTAAAGGTGGGGTGCTTTGGGATAGAAAAGCACATTCGGGGTCCCAGTGTCAGCAGGAAAGACCCTGAGAGACCATGTGGCTTCCTGCACCCCCATGAGTGCTTTCAAGGAAAGTGGGGCCCAGCAAGGCAAGGGGAATGGCCCCCGGTCACCTGGCTGGCCACCAGAGCAGCCCTGGACCAGAAGGTGGCTCTCAGCACCCAGCCGGGGCTCTCCTCACACCAGCGGCCTGTGTGTCCAAGAGGCCGGAGTTCTGGCTCAGAGAGACTGGCTCACAGCAGCAGTGACACGGTGCCCGGATCTAGGCCAGGCCCCATGCAGGCAGCCGGGCGCCAGCCGGCCTCCGGGGCTGGGCAGCGATCAGGTGGCCCCCAGGCCCAGGTGCAGAGCAGGTTCAGGGCCTGGACTCCCGACCCTGGGTGGGACAGGGCAAGGCAGGACCCCACTGTGCCTCGCTGGGCAGTGTGAGGACCACCTACATCCAGACCAGCCGGGGAGAGTGTGGATGCGCAGGTCCTCACCCCCCCCACCCCAGTGAATCGGGGTCTCTGGGGGCCGTGCCTCCCCTGCTCCCTACACCCTCAACCTGGCTCATGGACAAGCAAGAGGCAGAACTGGGTGTGTCCTCAGGGGCAGGGCACCCCCAGGACCCCGCCTACCAATGGAAGAACGTTTGGTGTGGAATTTTCCATGACCCACAAAAGTGCAGGGAGGCTGTGGCCAATTAGCCGGCCCCCAGCTCACGTGCAGCTGCTGATTGGTGCTGCCTGTTCTATTTCTGCTCCAGGCCTAAATGAGGTCACCCACCCGTCCTGCCTGGGGCGAGCCCAGCTGGAGGGCTCGGGAGCCCGGCGGCCCAGCCCGTGCCTGGGGAGGCTAGGAAACGTGGGTCAGGCCAGCCTAGGGTGACCTGCACAGCCAGGCGGGGACCCCTGGGCTCCTCGCTGCCTTCCAGCAAGCCAGCGGCAGAAAAATACAGCTGAAACCATTGCAGTGAGCACCGTTCAACAGCATACGATTCAGTGACATTTAAGAAATTCACGTTTTCGTGCAACCATCACCTGTACGTATTTCAGAGTAATCTGCTCGCTCAGAGAGGAAATCCTGTCCCCACCCACGGGGCCTCCGTAGAGAGACCTGGCGCCAGACCTGGCGACCACTAATCTACCTTCTGTCCCTGTGCATTTGCCTGTTCTGGACACTTCATCCAAACAGGATGCAGATTCTCCACATTCTATCGACGTCCATGGTTGTCTCTGCCCTCGGCTGCTGTGATCATGCGCACGTCCTTGTCCAGGTCGCTGCTTTCAGAAGATTTCAGGTCACAGGGTAGCTCCGTGTTTACTACCGTTTTGAGGGGCTGCCAAACTGTTGCTCAGCAGCTGCTCCATTTTGCCTCCCCCACGCCCCCCAGCAATGCACGAGGGGTCCGTCTCCCCACGTCCACACCAACCATCATTCTATTATAGCATCCAAGTGGGCATGACGCGATATTTCATCGTGGTTCTGATTTACAACCTAACAACTAGTAACACTGAGCATCTTCTCCTGTGCCCCTTGGCTGTTTGCAAACCTTAGGTGTGAATACAGGATACAGGTTTGATTTCTTTTTCTTTTTTTTTTTTTAAGATTTTATTTCTTTATTTGACAGAGAGAGAGCACAGCAGGGGGAGGGGCAGAGGGAGAAGGAGAAGCAGGCTCTCTGCTGAGCAGGGAGCCCCAGTGTGGGGCTCTGTCCAGGGCCCTGAGATCATGACCTGAGCGGACGCTTAACCAACTAAGCCACCCAGGATCCCCTACAGGTTTGATTTCTCTCTCCCGCGATTCTTCATGGAATGGCTGTTTCAGGTCTGTTTTGCCATTGTGGTTGTGGTCTCATGAAAGCCTTTCTGCAGAGCCCACCGTCAGACTCTGGACCTAGAGCTTTCTGGGGAGCTGACCCAAAACAGCCTCTCCCTGTGTGCTCGCTCCCCTGCCAGTGGCAGACATCACTAATCAATCACGTCACTAATCAATCACAGCACTTGAAAGCCCAGAGATTTATCCACTGGGCCCCAGTGAATATGCCATTTGTTGGGGTGTCTGCTCTTGAGGAATTCGGTCATGAGAAGGAAAGGAAATGAATGGACACAGGTTTCCAGGTGCTGAAACAGAAGCCTATAGTGGGACCGTGGGCCCCTGGGAGGGTGGGGTTAGTTCCAACCACAGGAGATACAGAGGCAGTGGCTGGGATTTGAGGGGCTAACAAGTAACCCTCCTCCCACGTTCAGGGCGCCTGGGTGGCTCCGATGGTTGGGCGTCTGCCTTTGGCTCGGGTCATGATCCCAGGGTTCTGGGATCAAGTCCCACATCGGGCTCCCTGCTCCTTGGGAGCCTGCTTCTCCCTCTGCCTCTCTCTGTCTGTCTCTCATGAATAAATAAATAAAATCTTTAAAAAAAAAAAAAAACCACTCCTCCCACGTTCAGAACCAAGTGAGAGACGAGACACAGAAATCCAAAGCGGATCGGACTGTCAGCCTTATTACTGAGAAAGCCAGGCTGAGCCTCACCAAGGAGTCCCGTCATGCCCACCAGGGTGGCTACAATCAGAAAGACAGGTGAGGACAAGTGCGGGCCGGAACGTGTGGAAATGGGAACCACCCAGCCCTGCTAGCGGGTGTCCAAGTGGTGCAGCAGCTGAGACCCGTGTAGAGGCTCCTCAAACAGTCAGGCAGAGAGTCAGCCCTGTAACCCAGTAACCTCGCTCCCAGGTACGCTCCCGAGGGGACTGACGACGTGTCCACACAAAAACTCGTGCATGGATGTTCACAGCAGCATTATTCATAGCAGCTAAAGAGTGCAAACGCCCCCAATGTCCAGCAGCTGATGATGGAATGAATCCAGCGTGGTCCAGCCCTACAACAGCAGATCGCATCTCTCATGTGAAGGATGGAGCACCCGTGCACCCGGGCTGGGGCAGGAGGGGAAGGCTCGTGATCTCTAAGGGCACGCGGTTTCTTCACAGGTGATGAAAATGCCCTGAAAGTGATCATGGTGAGCCCACCGATAACCAGTGAACTGTGTGCTTTAAAGGAGGGAAGCGTGTGGTATGCGAGTTATCGCTCAGTGAGGCCGTACTGAGAACAGCAAAGCCAGGCTGCAGTAGGTTGGACGCGTAGCCCGGCCACCGCTGACCTGCAGCTTTTTCTGGGCCCCTGTCACCTGTCACTTGGCTTAACCCAGACCCTCCCCCCACCCCCGGGGCTATGGCTCCCACGGGGGACTGAGCCTGGGTCTCTGTGCCTGTCACTGAGGGGCCGTTTCTGGCTCCTGCCCTTGGCTGGATCCACCTGCACACGGTACGTTCATGCCCACCATTTTCTCCTGCACTTCCAGAACCCTTTCCTTTGTGATTTTGTTTCTTCGCTGTTGGGGCATAGATGCATACACACCACTGTTATGTATTCATCAGTCCCTACCAATGAATAATAACCTTTTTTTATTGTTTAAGATTATATTTTTAAGCAATCTCTTCACCCGATTTGGGGCTAGGACTTACAACCTCGAGATCAAGAGTCCCATCCTCTACCAACTGAGCCAACCAGGCACCCCGAATAATAACCTTTTAATTCTAGCCTAACTCCTGCAGTTTTAAGCCAGGTATCAGTTGGGCTGGTCTCTGAACGCCTCTGGCCTGCATCTGGGCTTTGTTTTCCTGCCTAGTTTTTATAGTTTGGATTGGAATTAGTTGCCAATGTTTAAAAATCACTAGGTTCCTCTCTCTCTCTCTCTCTCTCTATACACACACACACACATGCACACACACACACACACACGCACGCACACACACATACACGTGGCGTTCTCGCCTCTCTGGGAAGCCCCAATAATCTGCTGTCTGGTTGCCTCAGTCCCCACCACTCCCTAATGTCTGTCCCAGTGTTTCTATATATAGCCCCAGATTTAAGCTCATCTTTGTCTCAAATTAAAATTGGTCCACTGCCTTTCCTGTGCTTGCATTTTCATTCATTAGCAAAAATTTATGGCATTCCTGCCCTTTGCCAGGCTTCATACTGGCACCAAGGACACAAAGATGAAAACGAGGAGGCCCCTGGCCTCCCAACCCTCCCAGCCGGTACCTGCTACCATATCCCGTGCCTCTCCACAGCCTCATCAACCACCCTTCTCTCCACCAGGCATGTGACATCTGCAAGAAAAAAGGCCTAACTCTCGCAAAGAAGTGCAGTTAACCCCTAGGAGTAGGGAAGGAAGCCTGTGGATAAAACTGGGCTGACCAGTCCTGAGGCCCAATCCACAGGGCTCCTTGAATCCTGCAGGTGGAGTGCCAGTCACAGGGAGGATTGGCCGGCTCAGTACTTGGCCCTTCCCAGGCCCCCTACCCATTTTATAGAGTTGTTCCCCAAAGGCATTGCCTCCTCCAGAGGCTCTCATTTGACATTTAAGCAGAGACAGGAGTGAAGGGAGATCTGGACCACGCAACTAGCCAAGGGGTGAGGGTGGAGGAGGATGTTCAGAGCAAAAGAACTGGCACGTTCAAAGGCCCTGGGGTGGGATCATGCTTGGCTGTTCAAGAAATATCAAGGAGAGGATTTGACTGGGGAGCGATGAACCAGGAGCAGAGAGGAGGGAGGCAGGCAAGGAGGCCCTGAGGGCAGAGGGGAAGGATTTGGATGTAATCTGATTTCCATCTAAAAAGGATCCCATTGGCTGCTCAGTGGAAGCTGGGAGATTAACTAGTTCCAGGAATTTTGTTGGAACATGCTGTTCTTCCTGGGCTGTGTAATTATGCTCCTCACAGGTCTAGATGCAATTTTTAATCTCAGCTCCTAGACCACAGCAATTTCCTGTAGGGAGTTTTGGAGATAAGATACAAGCCTTGTAAATTTCCCTAACCCTGGATTGTCTGCCAAAGTCCTTTGTCCCCTCACCTGCGAGAGGCCGCCTGGCAAGCAACCACCCCACATGGGACAGCTTCCGCTCACCTCCAGGTGAACAAAGCCCCAGGGCCCTGCGATGTTAGGGCACCTGAGAAACAGTTTAAAGGGGTTCTTGTTTATCTTTTTGTTTGGTTGTTTGAGGATTTCTTGGATGTTTCCATAACAAAAAAGATCTTACTGTCACTTTGGTTTCTGATGTAAGGAGGGAAAAATTCTTCCTCTGCCTTCAGGGTCTTCCAGCTGGACTGAGAATTAAATTTACAGGAAACAGATTAACAGGAAAAAAAAAAAAAAAAAAAAAGCTACAACCCCAAAGTCTTATTATGTGCGCACGGAGGCCAAATAAGGAAACTGAGACAGAAGAAAATGACCGAGGCAGGGGGGTTTTACGCTTTTCAGACAGAGACATAGATCTGGGAGGAATTGACAGGACAAAGAAAATATAACTTTGGGAGCTTCGATTGGTAAGGAATTCCAAACAGAATTTGGGCTGGGGTGGTAAATCAGTAAAAAGTAACAAAGGTTGTGAGGACAGCCTTCTCAGCCCTGGATTTCTTATCTCTGTTGATAAGGATGTTGCTTTACCTCCTGGTATTGGGATGGTTCCTTTCACATGGGAGATTAATTTCCTGCTTTCAGGGCACAGAAGAGGGTCTGAGTGTTCTTGCACAGGCTGGCTCTCAAGTAACTTTTCTTTAAACTAATCAATATGCCAAGGTAGCAGCACATTGCCGGGGCCGTCCGCCCTTGGCCCCACCCCTGATGCATGCCCCCTTCATCAGCCCTTCCAGCTCAGATCCACCCTATGGCCACTGCCCACTGGGGGTCACCCTCTATACTCGCTTGTAGAAACAGCCAGTGTGCATGTTTGGGCTCAGACAAAGCACGGCTCAAAGCCCTGCTCTGGTAGGAGATTGCCCCCCTGGGCCTCAAGACCCTCATCTGTAAAATGGGGACAACTAGCTTTATCTCCAACAGATGTGGTCAACAGGTCCGTCCTGACACAGAGTAAGGTTATCAGTGAAAGGTAGGCACACCGTTACCACTGCAGGGCTCGTTAGTTGGGTTTCCTGGCTGAGCTGCGCAGTCGTGAAACGCACCCTCCTGTTATTACTGTGATTACTGCCTCTGGGCAGTCCCTGCCCTGTCAGCATTCCAGTGTCCCCTGTGCTCCTTCTGGACCTCAGCTCCATGCCCTTCTCCCAGGAGGCCTTCCCAACCCCCTGAGTCAGGCCAGGCGCCCGCAGAGCCCAGCAGGACGTTCCTCCTTTCCTTGTGGGGCTCCGCTTGCGGGGTTGCATCCCGGGCACACAGTAGGGCTCAGCCAGCGTGAGCCATTCCTGCACTTCCTCAGAGGCTGCTGCCCCTCTCTGGCCCGAGTTTCCCCGTCCGTAAGGAGGCGTCCTGAGCTGACACTGTCAGCGCGGTTCTGGGGTCCAGACATTCCCAAGTTCATCGCTTCCTCCCCCCTGGTTTTCCATGGTATTGTTTATGCGGACCGTACCAGGGGCCGGCCTCGGGGCCCGTGCTCCCACGGACCGTGTCCTCACTGCCTGGCAAACTTTTTAGGGGAGTTTGCCTTGTTTCCACAATGACGGACTTCAACAATTCTCCAAGATCAGCTTGCGATTCACGATGTTTCCACTGATTTTTCTTCTTTTTTTCCCCTTTTCTCTCTTTCTTACTTTTTTTTGTTTGTTTGTTTTGTTTTTGTTTTGGGGACTCAGTTCTATATTCTCTGTGTGTGCTGCAAAACTTCTGGATTGAACACAGATTGTGTTTGTTTGCTCCTCATCTTTGAGATCCTCTTTCCTCCAGAAGGTGTTATATTTTCGTGGGTTTCTTTGAGCCCTGTTTATCCTTCTACTGTGATGCACCAGGTTCCCAGGGCAGCCCCACCCCGCCCGCCCCCTCCGCTCCCCAGACCCACCTGCCTCCCTGTAACCAGTGTCCCTCCCGTAACCAGTGTCCCTCCCCCACCCGCCACTCGGATCCCTGGCTCCTTTGCTCTTCCCTCCCAAATCTTCCGTAGACCTCACATATAAAAAGACAAGCATGCTGAGTGCATAGCGTTCAGCTTCCGCTGTGTCCCCGAAGTCCTGAGCACAGGGTCAGGTTTCCCCCACCCTCAGCCCCACTCCATCTGACCAGGGCTCCATGCTGGGTCAGAGAGGTCACCCAGACGGGGGCCTCCCTGGGCACCTCTCTCCAAGTCTGCAAGGATGGACAGTGTGGCAGCCCCTGCCCCCTAAAAGGAACTGAGGCCACATTGCATCAGCCAGAAGTGGACACTTGACCACAGCCCCCTGGGGACGCGGGCTCACCTGAGGAAAGAAGATGTCCTGCCAATGCCTCAGCTCCCCCCTCCCCCATTGTCCTGCCCCCTCCACTCCACCCCACTACTCTCCACCAGATCCCACACTCTCCCCCCACAACCTTAGCTGACTCCAGACTCCCTCCAGCTGCAGGAGTGAGGACAAAGGATCTCCCACGTTGAACTGCCCCAGACTTCACCCAACAGGAGCCAGACTTTCCCCCAGGAGGTTCTGCTGCTGAACCAACAGTACCCCCCAGAGACAGCAAGCTGGTCTGCTCCCCAGCAGAACAGTATGGCCAGGTGGTGCAAGGGTTGCCTTCAGGGCCCCCCCAGCCCTGTTTCCTTCCCAGGTCCCCAGCTGGCCCCTGGAAGCCCCTGACCCTGGTTCCGAAGCTCACGGGGACCGTTTGCTCACTTGCAGAGCAGGATCATCTTGAGGATTAAATGAGCTAGGGCTAGCACTGTGATAGGTACCCCGCCCATCGGGGCCGTCACCCTGGCAGGCCTGGGGAGCCCACGGGATCCAGACCAAGCCCAAGCCTGGCATTTGGGGCCTTTCCCCTTGGTATGGCACTCCCCACAGCTCCCAGCTGTGCAAGCAGCCCTAATCCCCGGCCACCATTGGTATTATTTTTGGCTGGGCCCCCTTCATCAGCCCTTCCACCTCAGATCCACCCTGTGGCCACTGCCCACTGGAGGTCACCCTCTATTCTGGCCCAGACTCTGGCTTTCCCAGGGGCTAGGTCTGGCCTCTGGCCTCTGGGAGTGGCGTCTGGGTGGGGGCAGCACTCACTTCCTGCTAGAGCAGGCAGGCAGGACAGTCCCGCATGCCCTGGAGGATGGAATAGACTGGCCCCACCAGAGTGCCCAGGATGCAGTGTCTGCTGAGGGTGTGGGCTGCAGCTTCTGTGGGTCTTCTGTTCTCACATTTCAGACTCTCCCACACCCTCTACTTATAACTTGAACAGGTCCGGTTAGTTTGGTGGGTCTCAGTCTTTCCATCTGTAAAATGGGGTAAATAACTCCCATTCCCAGCAGCTACTGTCTGGATCACGCGTGCAATGCAAGGATGAATGTTTTGTAAATTATCAGCTTATTTTCCAAATGTTTGGGCCTCTTTGGGTCCAGGACACGTCTTCAGGGCAATCAGCCTTGACAGGCTGCGGTGGGAAGGCTCCTCCTTCACGGTGGAGGGCAGAGGGCGGCATTCCTGGCAGCAGCGTGCACGGGGGCAGGTGTCTCCCCACCCCACCCAGCACTGTGCTGGCGTCAGGTCTTTGGCTGACTTCATGGGAAGGAAGCCTGGAGAGATAAGCAGACGGCCATCCCAGTAAATAAGTCCGGGGGCTCCTGGGACACAGGCAAAGTGGGTCGGAGGCCACAGAGGAGATGGTGCTAGGAGGTGCGGCCACTGCCAGGTCCCTGCTGGTGGCCAGGAGGGGTCAGCAGGTCTCAGGCACGGATGACCCGGTGGGCGGAATCCTCGTGGGCGCTGGGTGGCAATGCTGTGGGCCTAGATAGGATCTCGGCACAGGGGAGTGGGTGTGGGCCCCTGCTGGGCAGGATGCCTGGCCTAGACAAGCTGGCCGGATTCGGGCTGCAGCCCAAGCCTGCAGACCGGCCATGGGGAAGGGGCAGGTGGCAGGGCAGAGTCTGACCGACCCGAGCTCCGGGCTGCTGGCTGAGTCCATGCGCTCTGGCCTAGCTGGCATCCGGGGCATGTGTAGCCCCCGCGGAGGGCTGGGGTTAGCTGTGCACACGCCGGGCCAGGCACAGGCTGGGGCCCCAACACTGCAGCACCCCAGGGGGGACTGGGGCCATACAAGGGGCAGCCTGATGCAAGCCTCACGGGGTGAGCCGCCTGGGGTCTCAGTGGCACTAACAGAAGGATGTGGGGTGCAGGAGAAGCTGAGTGGAGGTTTCCCAGGCAGACCTTATGGGAAGGGCATTTGGCCAAGGCCCAGCATTGGAAAGGCATGGCTGCCAGGACAGAGGTGCGTGAGGCGGCCGGGCAGCCATCACGGGAGCTGCGAGCTCAGCCTGAATACAGAGGGCTGGGTCGCCCTGGCCTTTTGGAGGCTCATGTTGGCTGTCCCGCTTGTTGCCTTCACAGCTAGCCCCTGAAGCCCCCACCAGCGCTTGGCACACAGCAGGGGCCTGGCAGTGTGCTCGGATAGGGTTTGACCCCCCCCCCCCGGCCCCAAGCCTCTCCCCAGCCAGCCAGCTGCAGGAAGCACACGGTCTGACAACGCGGCCTGCGTTTCATTTCCTTCTTCCCCTGAGTGTATGTGAGGGGCCCTGCATTGGCCAGGCCCCTCCTCGGCCAGGCCTGGAGCCACAGGCCCCCCCAGTGTGGAAGGCCACTGTGTCACTCCACTGAGGGGGAACGCCAGCACGGTGCACGTGGCTTAAACAAGAGAGGCTTATCTTCTCACATTCTAGTTTGGAGGCGAGAAGCACAAGGTCAAAGTGCTGGCACGCTGGTTTCCGCTGGGGTCTCCCACCTTGGCTTGGAGACCGCTCCCCTCTCACTGCCTCTTCATATGCTTGACCCTCTCCTGGTCTCTCTGTGTGTCCAAATTTCCTCTCGTAAGCACACCGGTCCGATCGGGTTACGGCCCGCCTATCTGTCCTCATTCTACCTTAATCACTTCTTTGGAGGCTCTGCCTCCAGGTGCAGCCACCACACCTGAGCTCCCTCCTCGGGGCCTCATCAGCGCTTTGGGGTTGATGCTACGGTCTCCCCCACAGAGGTGGGGTCTGAGTCCTCTCTGGGTTCCCACTCCGGCTATCGCCTTTATGAGCTGCTGTGCAGCATTAAAGGACCTCTAGATGAATAACCTGGGAGGGGCAGAAGGAGCCAAGCCCAGGGAAGCCACAGGAGGTGCCCCGGCAGGGAGGCTGGCATTTCTGAGGCCCTGCCCGCCCACCCACACTTTCCTGCCATCCTCCTTCTCCGTGCTGCAGTGCTGACATAAGCCCCTGGCAGGTGCTGACGCAAGACTTCCAAGGAAGTTTCATACCCACATTTCCTGAGCCTCAGAACGCCAGCCGTGGGAGGGAGGCAGGGCAGGCCTTCCTTGGTCCACCCACTGGGCTGGAGATCAGGGATGGCTTGCCCGAGGGCGGGGTTCGGACTCACACCCAGCCTTCTGCCCTCTCCTCCCTCTCCCTGCACCACGCTGAACAGGGGCTGGGCTCCTGGTGAGGAGGGCACCACAGGGAGCTGGCAGGGTAAGGCCTGTACTTGTGAATACCCAGTGCCAAGCACAGGCATGGGGCCCGCCCTTCTGCCATCTGCAGGGGATGCTCCTGCGGGAGGAGCCACGGAGAAGCAGGGCTGGGCAGGGAGAGCTGAGGGGGAGGCAGATGGCTCACTTGGGCCCCTGCAGTCAGACCTCTGTCACTTCTGAGCCCTGTGCCTTTAGACAAGTTACTCAGCTTCCCTGAGCTGCCGCTTCTTCATTGATAAAGTGGGGACAGATGTGGTCATGGACCAAATACTGGAGTGCTTCCTATGCACTGGGACTATTTTCAGCGTGAGAGCTACAGGATAGACACATCCATGTCCTCCTGGAGCTGGGTGGGGAGGGGCAGACATGCTCTGAGCGCAGGGCTGGAGCCCTGCTGGGGTGGGCTGCCATGGTCCATTTAGCTGGGAGGTCAGGGAAGGCCCCCTATATGGTTTAACTGGGCCTCTGATGAGGAAAAGAATCTGGGGCACAGGGGTCAGAAGAGCACCTCCTTCTCCTTGGGCCAGCTCAGGAGGGGAGGGTTCAGCTGCCTGTGCCCCCCCCACCCCTGCTTGATCCCAGGCCCCTGGGAGGAAGACCTCCTCCAGCAAGCCTTCCCTGCCCGCCAGCCCGCAGGCCCCCCACTCCTCTCAGGCTGGCCGTGAGTGCCTGGGGCAGGGGCTGCAGGGGCTCTGGGACCCTTAGCTGCTCTCTGAAGTCCCCAACCCAGGCAGGACACATGGTCCAGTGCGCAGTAAAGGATGGCTGGACGCTGGTAGCCCTGTGAACCCAACATGCCTCTTCAGGGCAATCTATCTTCAGCCTGGGTGTGCAGGGCACAGGGGGCCCCTTAACCCAGACCGCCTGCTTCAAATGCTTGCCCCATCCCTCCCCTGCTGAGTCCCCAGTGCCTAAAACTGCTCCCCTCAGCAATGTGCGGAGGGCGGCACCTGCCCCCCCCCCCCCCGGGCCTGTAAGCAGAGGAACCTATGGTAGTTTGGGGGGGGTTGGCAATAGGGCTCGCATCTCCTATGGCTGCCTGTCCAGGCCTTCGAGCTTCCTTCTGAGAGGAAGGCAGGGCCAGCCCAGCTCCGGAGAGGACATCAAGCCGCCCATCGGCGCCGCATCCGGATTGGCATAGGTGCCCCTCGCCCAGCCGGAGGGCCGGGCCCGCCTGCCACCCCGGACACCGCCCACGCAGCATTTCTGCGCCACCGGCCACCCCGACCCCGCCTGTCATTACGACCCACCAAGGAGGCATTACTCCAGGCCCGGCAACTGTGACCCGGACCCTAAGACCAGCGGCGAGGGGAGGCCACCTCCTCCTGGGCCTGCGCCCTCGGGACGATCCCGGGACAGCGCCCCGGGTCCGCGCGGCCCGACTCCCGCCCCCTCCCCGCGCCCCCCAGCCCCCTCCTCGGTCCCACGCCCACCCCCTTGTCTCCCCCCAGCCGGCCGCTCCTCGGTCCCCCCAACCCTGCCGCTCCCGCCCCCCCCGCTCGCGCCCCGGCCCCCTCCTCAACCCCACCCCGCGCCGGCCCCCTCCGCGCCCCAAGCGCCTGCACCGCCCACACGGTGACGAAGCGCCGCTCGCCCCGCGCGCCCCGCCCGCCCCGCCCGCCCCTGCGCCCCGCGCCGCCGCCGCCGCCGCCCGGGCTCCGGGGGCCGCTAACGGTCCCGCGCCCCTCGGCGTCCGCGCCGGCGCCCCGTGCCCCCGCCCCGTGCTGGTGCTGCGCCCGGCAGAGCAGGCGGCGCCGGCGGGCGACGGGCGCGATGGGGGCGGCGGAGCCGCTGCGCTCGGTGCTGTGGGTGAAGCGGCAGCGCTGCGCCGTGAGTCTGGACCCCGCGCGGGCGCTGCTGCGCTGGTGGCGGAGTCCGGGGCCCGGAGCCGGCGCCCCCGGCGCAGGTGAGTGTCGCCGCGGCCCGCGGGCTCGGCCGGGAAGCCGGGGAGGGGGCACGGACGCGGCCCGGCACCGGGGGGGGGGATGTGCGCTCCGGGGACCCGGTGACAAAGGGCGAGTCGGCGCGGTGCGGGCGGGGAGGGCCGGAGATCCGGCGCCCGCGGTCCCCTGCGCGGATGCGCCCCGGGCGGGCGAGCCTCGGGCCGGGCGGTGTCGCCTGGTCGCCGCTGCATCGCGCAGACCGGCCCCCGGGGACCTGAAGGGCACCTTCGGGATGAGATCGGTCACGGATGGATCCCGAGGGGTGTGGGCGCCCTGCACTCGGTTTCGGTTTAAACCAAGGACGGACGCTTTTCTTTAGCGGGGGCCCCAAACAGAGAGGCAGCCCTGCAGGGTCGGGGATTCCCGTTGTAAAGAGGAGGAAGGGGCTCTCGACCTTCCGTCTGGGCTGTGCTCCGGGGGGCGCGGTCGGGAGTTGATTTTGGTACAACAGGCTGGACACATGACCTTCAGAGGCCCTCCCGACTTGAAGAAGTGTAATTTGGGTAAAAATGGAAAGGACACACCCGGCCCAAGGGACACTCTCTCCCCAAGGAGAAGGGGCCAGGGGCTCCCGGGCAGAGCTGTCTGCTGGCAGAGGGATGGGAGGAGGCTGATGAGGGAGATGTCATTTGATCCTGGGAAGGAGGGAGGAGGATGCCCCAAGGGGTGTTGGACAGTGGGAAAGGGGAGAGGCTTCCAAGGCAGAGGAAGCCCAGGGCTGACCAGTGTGGGTGTGTTTCACTTCATTCATTTGTCTTGTGCAAGTTTTTATAGAGGGCCTGTTGGGAGGGTGCCGTGGTATCCTAGCCTTGGCTCCGTGCACATGGCAGAGTCCCTGCCGAAATGGATCATTTTCCCTGGAAGGGAGACAGAGGAGTGCACGCGCAGAGACACGTATGTCTGAGGAGAACACCCTGACAGGGGAGGCAGGTGGCTGTGGTCCAGGGGCAGCCAGCAGCCCTCCCTTAGGTGGCCACACTTGACTGCAGACCTGGAGGGACCGTGCACAAGGGGAGAGGTGGTGCAGTTGGGAAGCACCGCGAGGGCCCTAAGACCAGCCAGGAGGTGGGGGAGAGGAAACGGGGCGCTATGGATCCCGGGGGCTGAGGTGGGACTTCTCTTTCTCTGTGAGTGCCTGGGAGCCCCCAGGAGGGCTTTATCCAGCTCAGCCTTCCTAAAGGATCCCTGCAGAGTGAACCGAGGAGGTGCAAGCGAGTGCAGTGGGGAGGCTGCTGACCCAGTCGGGGCAGGAGTAGGGGTGAGCACAGCGGGGTCTGCTTAAAATGCAGAAGCTGAGTGAGGGGAGCATGGTCCAGGTTTGCAGTCCATTGAAGTCACGGCAGGAGACTTGGGGATTTATTGTTTTAATTATTGGGGGTGGGTGTTGCAGAGGTCGGGATTCTCTCCTGGGCAGAGTTTAGGATGCCTTTTAGACGCCTTGGGGATGGTCAGGGTGCTGCAGGAGCTTCCCGACGCAGAGGTTGTGAGGCTCAGCGGGTTGGAGGAGGGGTGGGCAGAGCTGAAACGTAGGCGGGGCCAAGATCAAGGGTGGCCTCCGACCCAAGACCAGCACTTGGTTTCCGGTCCCTGCAGAGAGCCTTTCTGTGGCGGGGTGGCTGAGAGTCTACTCCCGTGTGATCTTACTGAGGTCCCTTTGGGAGAAATGTCTTGCCTCAGATCTCACCCTCGGGCCTCCTGGCACCACCCACCAGGGCCCTCTGTCTCGCTCTTGCCCTCGCATGCTGCGGTGAGTGGTGCCTGGCCTGGCCCCAAGGGCTTTGAGCTGTTCTCTCCATCTCGGGGCTCCAGGATGGGGCTCTCCCGTGCAGCCATGCCGCCGCCGTTCTGTGTCATACCCGCACAAGACCCCTGGGTGGGTCCCAAGCCAGCCAGTGGCAGTGTGGCCTCCCGCGGGCGTCAGCACCCCACCCCTGTGGGTTGTCCGGGTGGGAAGTCCCTCAGTGCCTGCTTTCAGCGTGGGCGCCCTCCGCCGGCTCCCAGTGGTTTCTGGTCGCCAGACGCGGGGCCTTGCGGGCCTGCTTGCCTCTGCCAGTGCTCACTGCCACGGCCGCCAGCCCTCTTTCTTGGGATGGTGGTGGTTTGGCTTTTATACACCGTGGAGGCACTTCGGTGGGGGCTCAGCCGGAGCTTCTCAACCAAGAGCTTGGTTCCCTCCCTGGAGAGGCCGAGGGCTGCGCAGCCCGGGCCGGTGGGCCTCCTCCCGGAAGGGTCCTGTTCTCGTCACGCCCTGTGCTTCCCAGCACCGTGCAGAGCATGGTGAGAGGCGCAGAGAGGGCTGCACCAGCTCTTTGGGGTTTCCCCATTACTCTGCACCCCCAAAAGGAAGCAGGCCCGTGGGACATGATTGCACGCTGGAGATCAGGAGGGTCAGCAGGGCCGACGTGGACCAGCCCACGGGACATTTCATTCAGTTGGCTCCCAGGGACAGATGGGGAAGGAGTGCATTGGGCATGCCGCAGCAGGGGGTCAGAGAAGGGGTTCAGGGCCACCGTGTGCACTGGGCGGGGTGCGGCCACTCGGGTTATGTCATGTGACCCTCCTGTGTCTTGAGAATATCACTGCTGTTTTCAGACACAAAAACTGGAATTGCTCACAGAGGCGAAAGATGTGCCCAGGGGAGCTATTCTTTACTCCAGGCCTGTGCTCGGCGGGTCAACGTGGCTCGGTGTTGGAGAGACAGGTTAGGACGAGGAATTGGGAGGGGCAGGGTTTTCTGGTCCCAGGGAGGGCCGCCCTGTCCCTAAGGATGCGGTGAGAGCCAGTGCCCCTGGGTGCCGGCCTGGTCGGAAGTAAAGCCGACCGAAAACAGGAAACTGCGCAGAGGCGTCCTGGCTCAAAGTGGGTCGTGCTAGTTGAACTTGAAACAGACTGTAGCTACATCTGGGTTGTATGCGTTCTGTCAGGGTCGGGGCTGGCAGGAGCGTGCGTGCGTGTGTGCGTGTGTCCGGGCTGGAGGGGTCAGGGGGGTAGACACCACGGCCCAGGCTCCACCATTGAAGGAGGGCCCTCCCCTCCCTTCCACCGGCCCCACCTGGAATGCCCCACGGCTGGCGGTGAGCTCCTTGGCCAGGTCACGGCTGTATTTATAAACAGCGTCTAATACCACCTGTGCGGTGCCAAGCAAAACGTAGGCAAACCACAGATAACTTACAGAAAACTTAAAACCTAGAAAACACAGACAGAAAAGCAGGTAGATAGAATTCACCCTTAGTCTCACCCTTAAGCAGTGACTACTATTTGGTGTTTTTGTCTATGTAAACATGCATGAAAGAAGAGTTAGGGAAACATACTGCAGAGTGTTTTCCAGGGTACTATTTACTCACTTAAAACGTGACTTTTTAACATCAGCTTTATCGTCTGATGTCTGATGTTGGCTCAGGTCATGATCCCAAGGTCCTGCCCTGCATCAGGCTCCCTGCTCAGCAGGGAGTCTGTTTGTCCCTCTTCCTCTGCCCCTCCCCGCAGCTCATGTGTGCACATGGGCATGCGTGCTCGCGATCTCTCTCTCTCTCTCTCAAATAGATAAAATCTTCAAAAAATAAATAAGGTCAGCGTTATTGAGGTATAATTTGCAGGCAGTAAAATCCACATATTTTAAGGGTATAGTTTGGTGAATTTTGATAAATATATGCACCTGCCTAAGCAACACCCCATCAAGATACAGGACATTCAAACCAGCCCAGAACCTTCTCCCGAGCTCCATCCCTCCGTCTCTGCGTCTCTGCGTCTCTGCACAGCTCCATCACCAGGAATGGAGTCAACCTCTAATAGAATTTCCTGTAAGTGCAGTCATGCAGTATGTGCTCTTGTCTCTGGCTTCTTTATCTCACTTAATCTTTTTGCAATTCATCATGTGTCAGTGGTTGGTTCTTCCTTGTCACAAAGTAATACTGCATTGTATGAGAAAACCAGTTTGTTTATCCATTCACTTGATGGACCATTTCCAGTGTTTGGCTGTATGAATAAAGATACTGATCATTGCGTACAAGTCCTTTTGGGGGCATATGCTTTCTTTTCTCTTGGATGCATATTTAGGAGTCGAAAGCTAGCATAAGAAAGCTCATGTCTTAAGACGTGATTTTTCTTGGTTGTGCAATCTTTTATTACATGAACACTACAAATGCCTTTTTTATTTATTGATGATATAAAAGTTCCTTAAAATCAGAATTGGATGGATTGAAGATTTTCATGTAAAGATAAATTAGTACAAGAAAACAGAGGATAATTTATAATTTTGGAATATGGGAAGACCTCACTAACCAAGATGGAATCTATACAAAAAGAAAAATCTAGATTATTTCAATAAATAAAAATCTTACAGTTTTTTTGGTAAGACTCCATAATTTAAAAGATGATGGCAGTGATATTTGCAACAAATATGACAGTCAAAGGATTAAAATTAAGAAAACATTTTGGACACAGAAAAATGGGTTTAGGGACACATGGGTGGCACAGTTAGTTATGTGACTGACCCTTGATTTCCACTCAGGTCGTGTTCTCAGGGTCGTGGGATCTAGCCCCTCATGAGGCTCTGCACTGGGCGTGGAGCCTGCTTAAGAGTCTCTCTTCCTCTCCCTCTGCCCCACCCCCCTCCCTGCACACACACACTCTTTCTCTCTCAAAACAAAATTGATTTTAAAAATCCACTGCAAAGAATACGTACAGGCTGTTCACAGAAGAACATAATTCAAGGATGAGTGATGAGTGTCTGGGGAGATCCTGAAACCAAAGCAGCGTGGAGGGCGGAGCAACTTGCGACAAGCTGGTTTGGGACATTAATCTGGCAATATTTTGACAGTGTTTTTAAAAAAAGGATCTATCATTTGGCCCATCGACCCTATTTGATCCTCTGTGTCAAGGAAGAACACTGGTATCTAGGAAGGGTCTTTCGCAGTTTAGAAGGGTGTCTTCCGTGTGTTTAAGACACTCTGCTATCGTGATAGTGTTTGCTTTCCTCTCCTCGCCCGATTTCTGCTGCTTCTCCACCAGCCCAGACTTTGGCATGCGGGCTCTCTTACGGAATGCAGTCGGTTTCTGCCTTCAGCATGTGTTTCTCGAACATGTAGATTGGGCCAGAATAAGGCGCTCTTCGCTCTTACGGTCTTGGGCTGACTTCACGGGCCGAGTATCAGCACCACGTGGGCCTACGGCTTTTGCTCTGCTTCGTGACTTCTCTTGAGCTCTGGTGCCAAGTCTCGAACGACACCCGATTCCGAGCTGGATTCGGCCAGCGGCTCCGACCGGTCAGCAGCGGCTTCTCCGCTTCGCGCCTGGGCCTGGGTGCCCCCCGCCGGCTCTGCTCCTCCCGCGTGCTGCCCCCGGGTCACGGCGCACGCCTCTTGTCGCCATCCCCGCGCACGTGCTTCTCCTTCTCCGCACACGGCTTCCGATGCCTTCTGCCACCGCCCGCCTCTGGGCCTCCCCTTTCCGTCTTTCTCCTTCTCTGTCGCCTCCTCAGAACAGTCCTGTGATGGCTGAACCCTGGTTGTGGGATCAGAAGTCCGGAGAGCACCCTGAGCCCTTCTAGAGCGGCCCCGCGCAGGAAGGAGCCCGCTGGGTGCAGCGGCACTGAGGCTCTGCTAGAAAGTTCTTCCACACGCGCCGCTCGCTGGCCCCGCGGGCGTCCTGTTGCAGGTGCGTGGCTCGCACTCAGCCTCCGTGATCTGGACCCGTGGTAGCCGCCCCACCTGCTGCCTTCTGATTCAGCGCGGCTTCCCTGCCAGACGCTTTTCCTCCTGTCCCAGGTTCGAATCCTACCCTCCTTCCAGGTTCAGCCCTGCTGGGGCTTTGCCCTTCAGCAGCCTTCTTCCTCTGAGTTTTGTATAGCTCTGTTTCTCTCTGCTTTGTGTGGTGACTTTTGCTTTTTAAATTTTTGTATGTATTTGTTTTCTCTACCCTGCATTCTGTCGGAGGGCAGACTCCAGTGTCAGCTCGTCCCCATTCTCCGGAGCTCCCCCATCAAGCAGCGAGGGGAGAGGGCATGAGGCATTGCAGGTCCCACCGCCCCTGCAGGGAATGGCGGTGGGAGGGGTGTCCAGGGATCTCTTGCTCTGTTTGCTGTTAAGCACCCTTGCTTTTCTCTGAAGGGGCGTGGGTTTGAAACCATCAGGAGTGACTGGTTTGTGCAAAGCCCACAAATTCTCCACAGTCCCAAAGAGTAACACCGCAGATCCTAAAGTGCCGCGTACCAAACGCTTATCCGACGTGACCCATGGAAGTCTTATTAATACCCCATTCTGAAGCCGCAAGTAATGCAGATAGTCAGATTATATAAAGCTCTGACCTGCATGTTCTGATAGGGAGGAATCTCAGTACATCTGAATAGGGAATAAATGGCAATCCTCTCTACCTTTTCCAGAAAAGAAGAGAATCTCTCCAGATTTGGGTAAGCGCCCTTGTAGGAAGAGGCGCTCAGCCTCTGCGGTCTTAGCAGATGCCGGAAAGAGTAGACACGCCTGTGGTGCTGCCTCGGGCACTTGCCACGGTTATTATCAGATTCCCTGATTTAGCCGTAGCCCAGCATGATCAGAAACATTGTGATTTTTCTGAGGTTATTCAAGGTTAACTTTTATTTGTTACTCTAAAACATGCCTCCAAACATTTTCTTAAAGGGCCAGATAGCAAATATTTTAGGCTTTGTGGGTCACAATTCCTCAACTCTGCTGTTTTAGCATAAAAGCAGCTACAGACAGTATGTAAATGAATTCATGTGGCTGTGTGCCAATAAAACTTTATTTATAAAAGCAGACAGCTGGCTAGATTTGGCCTGCAGCTTGCTGACCCTGTTCTAAATCATTATTTGTGAAGAGGGAATAACCATGTGATGTATTGTAAAAGCAGCTAATCCAGATGACTAAAAATATTTTGACCTTCAAAACAAGCAAGCAAACAAATCTGGTCATCTGGAAAAACTGACACTGCAATTTGGGAAACACACCCATTTAGGTTCTGGTCCCATCATGCACTGGTCTGTAAGCAGAAAGCCCATCCTCCCTCTGAGGGATAGCATATCCATTTGCAGACTGGGCTCAGGCATCAGAATTGGTCCAATTCCTTTCTCTCTGACCAGTTTCACACAAACCTGTCTACATCCCCCAGAGTGTGAAGTAACTTAAGAACAGAAGGAATGTGTTGAACTGATGTAGCCTATAGTGGTGTATGTTTCATAGTCACTTGATAGAGTGTGTATTCTGTTGTTCTTGGAGAAATGTGATGGATCCTGTTGGCTGATGATGGTGTTGGTTCTTAATATCCTTGTTGATCTGTGTACTTGTTTTATTGATTATTGAAGTCTCCAACTATAATTGTGGACTTCTCTATTTTGCCTTGTAGTTCTATAAATTTTTGCTTTATGTATTTTCCTGCTCTGTTGTTTGATGCATACATGTTCAGGATTGCTATGTCTTCACTTGGGGTTCACCCTTTTTCATTATGTAATGTCCGTCTCTGTCTCTGGTAGCTTTCTTTGTTCTGAGGACTGCTTTATCTGTTAACAAGCCACCCTTCCTTCCTTCCTTCCTTCCTTCCTTCCTTCCTTCCTTCCTTCCTTTCAGAGAGAGCAAACACGCACACATAAACACACATACACAAGTGGAGGGGGAGGGACAGAATGAGAGGGAGAGAGAGAATCTCAAGCAGACTCTGAGCTAAGTGCAGAGCCTGATGAGGGGCTCGATCTCATGACCCTGAGATCATGACCTGAGCTGAAATCAAGAGTCAGAAGCTTAACCAACTGACCACCCAGGCACCCGAACACTTGCTTTCTTCTGATTAATGTTTGCGTGACATGTCTTTTCCATCCTTTTACTTTCTACCTGTTCCATTGTTAGATTTGAAGTGAATTTAGACCACATATGGTTGAATCATGTTTTTAAATCTCCGTCTTCTTTTTTCCTTACCATCACCTGCCTCCTGAGCACACAGAAGGCTCAGACTTTGCCCCAGCACATCAGGCCACACCACTGGGTGCAGGAAGGGGGTGTGCCTCGGTCCAATCCTGGCCTAGCCCATCTCCTCCCTCCCGCACAGGGCTCTGGTGTGTGACATTGTGTCGTGGAACAGAACTGTGCCCTTGATTGTGTTTTTGTTCTGGTCCCGTGTCAGGCCTCCTGGGTGTCTTTGGGGGCCCTGCGGAGTGGCATGCTCCAACCGCCTTGACCCCAGCCGATTTGTGTGTGTGTGTGTGTGTGTGTGTGTGTGTGTACTCATGCACATGTACCATCCTAATGACATACTAAGTCCCTCTCCTGTTGGACACGAGGCCGCTGTGGGCACTCAGGTTCGTCCAGGAACTTGGAGCCGGAAAGCTGATTGTCGGCAGGCACTGTTTCTCATCTGAGTCATGATTGTGGAGCAAGTTCAGTCTGAGCAGGTCATGCCGAGCACAGAAGGGCGTACAGCACAGACGTGACAAGGGAGACAGCAGAAGGCAGCGTGCTTGCAGCTGTTCCTGGCTGGCTCTGCCCGGATTGCTGCAGAGCCGGGTCTCCCCGGCATCACCTGTGGCTTTGCTGGACTGTGGTGGCCATTCGGTCCTCACCTTTATCGGGGGGTTAACTGCTGGGCGGCACAAGTCCCCCTCCTCGTGAAGGGGAGCACAGGGGAAGTGTACCCGTTGTCAGCAAAGCGCTCGCACTTTCAGCTAAGATTTGGTTGCAACATTTCAGACCATTTTTGGGAAGGACTTTATTACATGAGAACATTTTTCTGAGTTTGTATTAATTGTAATACTTGAACCAGTACCAGTGGCCCTTAAAATGGATTGCTTTATTGTTATTACAAGACGTCACTGTGAGCTTGAACACACAGAGGCGTGTCTAAGTCCAGCTGAGGTCTGCTAGGGAGAGCGGGGGGAGACTTGTGGCAGCCTCACGTCTGGCTCACGTGAGCTGCATTCTAAGAAGAAGGATTCTTTATAAAACGTACAAAACCTAACAAAATGACCTACCCTAGTGTAGTATTTATAAGGATATTCTTACAAATGAAAGTTTAAGTCCTTCAAAATTAAAGATACTCGAACACAGTGTGCTGTACTTGCTGCCTGATTATTGTTTAAAAAAAAGTCTTTTCACCAATTTCTGAATGGTTTGTGGCTGTTCACGTGCACCCCTTGTGGCCTGTCTCGGGCCCTGAGGTTGAGGTGGGGGCCCTTCGGGACCAGGTGCGGGCAGGGCAGGGACGGTGGAGAGGAACGTGTTTTAGTCGATTTGCCAAAGTCAATTCTGGGCCTGCCGCTCACCGTCTGGGGCTTGGACGAGTTGTCTGACTTCCCAGGGAAGTGGGGACGTGTGAAGTCTCCTGTTGAGTCCATCTGTAAGGCGAGGATCATACTTACCCTCGCGTCGTCGTGAGGATTATCTGCACTTATAAATTTAGCACAGACCTGCACTCACAACGGCCGGGATTGTTACTGCTGTTACATGCATCCCACAGCGGGAGCGCGCCAGGCCCCCGTGAGGCGGTGGCCCGTGGGGACACACAGAGGCAGGCCCATCCTCGGGGCGCTGTGACCTAGCAGGGAGGCAGAACAGCGGCTGGGTGTGTGCCTGTGTGTGCATGTGCCCAGTGATCACGGACAGGGCAGGGGCGCTGGTGGTGGGGGTGCTGAGCAGGCAGAGTTTAGGCTGGAAAATGGGGGAGACCCTGGGTGTGTGTGTGTGTCTGGCGGTCTGTCTGAGGGACAGCGGCGGTCTCCATGTGAGTCTGAGTGGAACGGACTTGACATCCCAAGCAAGTTATGTGTGCATTACACACGTAAACCTGTAAACCAGTAAAACCTGATCAGTTCATTCCGTGCTACTTTGGAATTCGTAACGCGTTAGATGAGAGGTAGAATTTATTGTCGATGAGGAGTGAGTATCCTATCTCGAGATTGGTTTATAACATGTTTAATAGTATAAAATAAAAATATCAAATAAGTATTCAAAATGTGTGGTTTTCTTTTTCTCATTTGGTTGAACATGTGCCTCTTCTCCTGTATTTTTCTTTCTTTCTTTTTTTTTTCTTTAAAGATTTTATTTATTTGACAGAGACACAGAGAGAGAGGGAACACAAGCAGGGGGAGAGGCAGAGGGAGAAGCAGGCTTCCCACTGAGCAGGGAGCCCGATGCGGGACTCGATCCCAGGACCCTGGGATCATGACCTGAGCTGAAGGCAGACGCTTAACGACTGAGCCACCCAGGCGCCCCACTTTATTTTGAATTGGCTCAGTTTTTACTGCATTGCAAAAGTTGACGCTACTTAAAATTTCAATCCTAAACTTCGACAACATGACCCTAAACTAGACTAGGGCCCACATCCTGATGACGCTGGACAGATGGGCTGTATCTTGTCCCAGGTACAGGGAAGACGAAAGGAAGAAAACACTTGTAGCAGAACACGTGTGTTTGCCTCACACGGTTGTGATTTTCCTACCTCGTTCCTGGGCTGTGTCTTCAAACCCAGCGCTGCCCTGGGCGCTCCCTGCCCAGAAACTGGCGGTGACCGTCTGGGTGTCAGGACCCACCACCGTGTCTCCCCATTTTACTCTGAACACAAATAGCTCTTCCTGTACTTAGACTGTTTTTCTTTTTAAATACTCTGACTCTGGAAGCGGAGGGAGTCTGTTGTCATTAATACAAGCCTCTCTTTAGTTCTGTGTTTATGACCAACTTCGCCTGAACATCTGTTTCTCAAAATCTGCAATATCTGTAGAGGGCAATAAAACAGTCTGTTTCTACTGGATTCCAAATCAAGTCTTTTCAAGACCAGAAATAACTGCAACCGTAGCAGCCTGAAGAGAAAGAACAGCGAGGGGGAGGTCTCCAGCGTTCCCCGAGGTGCGTGCAGGGCCCCTGCGGGGGGAGCCAGGTAGAGGTGTGTCTGCCTTCTACCCCTGCACACACGTGAGGTCGCGTGCGCGCTTCTGTCAGTGCAGGACGATGTGTTTCCTAAGCATCTAAGACTGGCTCAGCATGTTGGTTGGGCCAAGCCCAGGATGGGATGCTAATTCCTGGAGCTTCACAGACTCATCTGGCAGGTGTAGACATCTTCTCAAACGCCAGGCTTTGAGTTGCTGCTCACAGCCCCGAGCTCAGGTGTCCCCAGTGTAGCAGGCCCGGGGAGAGTGCGTCCTTTGTTTAAAACTTTTTTGTCTGGTGGCATAGCAACACGTTCTTGGGAAGTTCAGTGTGAGGAGACAGGAAAATATTTTCGTGGAAGTTATGTCAAAGCCTCATGAGTGGGTCAGTTTTCTTGATGGTTTTGTGGGACATTCTGTCACCCTCTGAAGCACGAGGCTGTGAGGTGAGCCAAGGCGAGGAGGCTTGGGGACGCTCTAGTGAAGGGACGGAGCTGGGCTGGTGGCACGAGGTGGCCAAAGCCACAGTGTGTCCCGTAGAGCAAATCCTGTGTGTGTGTGTGACAGCCCAGCATCCCCCGGGGTGGAGAGCAGGTGGACAGTGAGGGCCAGAGGTCAGGGTGATGCACAGGTGACCTCCCAGCAGGGTCCGCTCTACCTGGACCACACGGCGGGGCAGTGTTTTGCCCCCCCCCGGCTGCGTGCACATGCACACACAAACACGCACATGCACACATACGCGCACACACATGCACACGAACACGCACGTGCACACACGCGCGCGCGCACATGCACACGAACACACACATGCACAAATACGCGCACACACATGCACGCACGCACATGAACACACATGCACGCGCGCACGCACACATGCACATGCACGCACACATGCACACGAACACGCATATGCGCACACACACAAACATGCACGCGCACATGCGCGCACACATGTACACGAGTGCGCACGTGCACACACGCAAACGTGCGCATGCACACATACGTGCACATACATGCACGCACGCACACATGCACATGAACACGCATGTGCACACGCACAATACACGTGCACACATGCACACGAACACACATGCACACACGCACGCATACGCACACAGACATACACACGAACCCACACATGCGCACACACATGCACACATGCACACGAACACACACACAGGAACCCGCACACGCGCGCACACACACAAATGCACATGCACGCACGCACACGAACACACATGCATGCGAGCACGCAGAGCCCGGAGAGTTCCTACGGGGCCTTCGGAGCAGGAAGAACGGGCAGGGTGGTCTGTGTTGGCAGACAGGCTGCTGGGAGGGGGTCAGGTGGCACTCGGGACATATGATGCATCCATTGTTCTCTCTAATCTTGTGAGGAGACCCCCCCATGGCACCCCATTCAAACCCACCCGCGGAGGCAGGGCTCCACCAGCCTGGGAACCGTCCCTGAGTTGGGAAGAGCTGGCCCTCCCAGGCGCCCAGGCGGCTGCGGACTCGTGCGATCTTATCTGAGCCGAGAGAAGACGGCACGAGCCCACTTCCTCTTTCCTACAGCCCGGGAGCAGGGACCGGGAGGACTGTCATGCGGTCGTGGCCAGCCGCCAGCAGCCGCGTCAGGTCGCGCCCCCCGTCTGTCCTGTTAGGGGGGTGGCGGTCACCCCGATGGACCGGGAAGTTTTACATCACCACTAAAAAGATCATTTCCGTGTAGTAACTGAGTATCGTAGAGAGGTTTTACAAACGTACCGGTAACACCGTGCCATTCCTACAAGGCTGTTTCATGATTTGGCTGAACTCTGGATGAAAATCTCCAAGTTCTGCTGGACGCATTGGTGCTTATTTATTCTGATAGTTGTTCTGAGCGTTTGCCGTTTCGGGGCAGCGCGCGGGTGCCGGTCCAAGAACCGGGGGAGGTCCGGGGGGCGGCTGACAGCGCACTGGGGCCTGCAGGCTTTGCCAGGAAGGTGGGTGGTGGGAGGGGCTCGGACAGCCCCCCAGCCCCCGAGCCTGGGGTGTTGATTAACCTGCGTGGTGAGCGGCGGGATGTCCCCACGAAAGGTTCAAACAGAGCGATGCCACATCCACATTTGTGTCTTTGTGCACTCGGGGGGCGGGGGGGTCAGGCTGGGAGCCACCCTGAGGCAGGAAAGGAGTCAGGCAGGACTCCTGGGTAGCTGGGCAAATGAGCACGAGGATGGAGCACTCTTTGCAGGCTGGGGATCAGCAGGGAAGGAAGCTTCTGGAAAGGGGCAGCAAACCAGAAAAGATAGGTTTAGATTTAGAAGGTTGGGTGTGAGGCATCCGTGGGACAGACGCACACACATGTAGGACACCCACCTTTCCCCTGCGCCCCCAAGACCGGCCTTAGTTTCCTTCTGTGTTTTCTGTGTAAAGAACAGGTTGCTAAGCACAGTGATCCCTTAGGGCAGTGGTTCTCTGCTGGGGACGGTGCCCCCAGGAGACACTGGCCGGTGTCCGGCAATGTTGGGGTGCCCCCGGCATTCGTGGCTGGAGCCCAGGGATGCTGCCCAAATCCAGCAACGGCCAGGATGGCCCCACCACAAAGAGGTGCCGTGGTTCCGGTGAGAAGCCCCGGTCTCGGGGAGTTTTGTGGTTTGCAGCGTCTTTCTGTCCGTTGGAGAAACCTGTCTGGTCCAGACGTGTACTGCACTAGGAGGTTTTTAAAAAGAGGTGTCAGGTTGTTACTTTTATAAAGTGATAGGTGACTCCCGTGAGCCTCGGCCGCTGCTCCCTCTGCAGACGGGGCCGCGATCAGCTCGAAGAAGGCAGTGATGAGGAGTAAGATCTGAGGGTGATTTCACCGGAAAGATGCGTGGTGCGTCAGCGAGGAAAGTACAGACTCTGGCCCGAGTCAGGGCGACTGCGCCCCTGATGGCAGGGCTGGGCGGGGGGGCAGCCTGCAGGACGGACTAGCATGTGCCCTGGGCCCCCGCGTCCTCGTCTGGGGAGCCCTGTCCAACGACGTGGCCACCAGCCAGGTCCAATGTGGCCTGGAAGTAACCTTTCCTCACGACAGGACATCTGACCTCTCATGTCCCTGCCTGCTCTTTTCCAGAAGACCATTCTTTTTTTCCTAGTCTCACACGCAGTGCAAGGTCATGCAAAATGCAGGCAAATGGCAGAGAAATGCTAATATCGTGTAGAAAACGGAAGTGCCTCCAAATTCCCATTGTTAAGTCTTTGCAAGACACTCCTCCGTTTTTGTACATGCACTAATGTACTGTTGTTCCTGCTTGTGCTTGGCGTGTTCGCACGACACACGCTGTCCTACCCGGAGGCCCCTCCAGGCCAGCACGAGGAGGCGGGCACAGGGCGGTTGCACTTTACCCTCGGAGGACCTCAGGCGGTCCCCACTGCTGCCCCCAGACCCTGGCCTCGGAGGAGACTGATGGAAGCCGGGTAACATGTTCTGTGTCCTGCAGGGGCTTGCTGTCCGTCTCCTCAGATTCTTGGTGGAGTTCTTTGCCTCCTAATTAGAGAGGAGAGTTTTGACAAATAGGGCCTTCTGCTCATGATTTGCACACGTGCAGTGAACTAGAAAAGAAAGGAATGCCCGGCCCTGAAGCCTCTGCATCCACGTCCCCATCTGCATCCCCATCCCCATCCGAGTCCCCGTCCTCCTGTCCCCGTCTGTGTCCCCGTCCATCAAGCTTCCTGTGCTCCTGCGAGGGCAGCCCCCAGGCCAGACCCGGCACTCTCTTCCTGACATTCTTCAGATAGTAGAGATTTTTACTTCCCTGCTCATCTCAATCCTTCTTTAGAGAAGACAGTTCTGTGCCTTCCTGCGCATGGGAAATAGCACGTCCTGCTTCCATGGGTTTGTCTTGTTCTCAGCCAAGGATAGAGGACGCTCTGGGTAGGCTGACTGTAGCGGAAGACACGAAGCTTCATCCCAGAGTCCCTCCCTTGTCATGTCCCCTGTCCTGTCCCCCACATTTCGGTTACGCAGGAGCAGACCCGCGTCAGCCCAAGCCTCCCTCTGCCCAGAGCCCCCTGAGCTCACCCGCGTGAAAGCTCCATCAGCCTCGAAGTCACAAGCCTCCGTCCCTCCGTCCCATGCTTCCACCCCTGTCCCTCCCTCGGCTTCTGCTTCTCTGCCAGGCCAGCTTCTGAGTGGCTTGTCCCGGCCTCATTGCCGTCTCTGCTCAGACCCTGAGCGCCCCCTCCAGCCCCTCACTGCGCACCCCTCCTGTGCACTGTCACCCCAACATCGCCTCCACGCACTCCCTCAGCGGCGGGAACGGCGTCCAGCGCCCGGTGGGTACCCCAGTGAGCGGGGGCTGCAGGGCTCTCAGGATGTGGTCCTGGCCGCGTGCGATGTCACGGGTGAGCCTGCGAGCAGGACTCGGGGGGACCACAGCACTGGGCGCGGCACTGGGGAGCAGGGCGTGAGGCCTCCTGACATCTCACGCGTCCTCGTTCGGTTCTTCGAGTCTGTCAAACCAAATTAGCAAGATTAGGAATTACTAATTTGTAGACTCTCTTAAGTGGGTTATCCCGTGAGTCATTTGTAACTTCTAATTTAATGGCATAATATGACTATTGTGTTCGTCTCTCGTGCAGTTTCTTAAAGTAGTCCGTCGTTTTGTTTGAATATTGAGAAGCATATCACTCCTAGTTATGGTGCGCACTTAGCTTATCGTAATAACCTCCTGGCTGTTTCTTATCAGACAGGCCCAAGTGTACCGATTGCCCAGGGGTGCGGGAGATCCTGACATTTATTCTCAGGGGTCTGAGATCACCATGTGAGCGTGTGATCCTGAGGCGGATCCCTGACTCATCCCGCTGTAAGCCTGGCCCTGCTCGGTGCCCCAGACGCAGACACCAGACAGCTCTTCCCCAGGAGACGGGGTGGAGGGCCAGGAAACGCTGGTGCGGACTCGGTGCGGCTCCAAGGAGGCAGGCCGGCGCCCCATGAATCGAGGAGGATGTGGGGGGGCAGGCTGTGGGATGGGAGCTGGTGGCGGGAAGCCCGCGTGGCTGCCCTGAGCAGAGGCTGCTACGGGGGGAGAAGGCAGGGTGCCCTGGAGGGAGCCCTCGGTGACCGGCTTCCCTGAGGGCCCCGAGCGGCACCCCCCCGCCTTCCCCCCCCCCCCCCCGGTGCGCCGGAGCCCACGCTGTCCTCTGAGGCCCACTTCTGGTTCCTCTGGAAGAGTATCCCTTCCCCTTGCTCCTGGCCAGTGTGACCCCATTGGGCACCGTCCCCTCCCCGCCTGCCAAGGCTCCCTGGAGGCCCACGCCCATCCGGGTCCTAGGTGACCTCCGCAGGTAGTGACCTCCAGACCATGTGGAGCTGCCAAGGTGCCAGGGCAGGGGTTTCTACGAGCTGTTACTGAAGCAGAGCACTTCAGCTCCATGGCAGGTCTTACAGCCAACCTGGGACCAAACCACAGCTTACAATGCTCTTCTATGTAAAAATAGATCGGAAATCCTAACAGCAGTTCGCGGACACGCTTCCAGAATGTGGCCTGTGCAGACGGGGGCTCGCTGCCCTGGGTCTCCGCTTCCTGGCCCCCAGCCGTGTTGGTGCCCAGCTTGCCTCTGCCATCCGGGCAGCTCCGCGGAGTGGCCTCCTCGTGGGCTTCCCGCAGTGGACAACATGGGCCGCTGTCCGCCCCCAGGCCCATGCAGGGCTTCCCACATCTGACGGGAACCCCAGGCCTTCCCAGAGCCCCTGCCCTCCCCTGGCCTCCGCCTCGGTGGGGCCCTGACTCTCCGGGGCACACACGGTCCTGGGTCCTGCCTGTCCCAAGGCTCGCCACGTTCTTCCTCCCCACTTGGATTCCTGAGCCAGACTAAGGACAGACAGTGTCTTGAACATCTTTGCCCAAATTTAGCACGATCGCTGGCCTGGAAAAGTCAGCTGAGCAGATGATTTGAAAAGTTGGCAGTCTACATTTGGTGACTCTGTTGGATAAACGGTCCCATCTTCTGATAACATTGAGTTTCCCAAATGTATTTAGCTCTGAATTTAAAAACTGCATATGATTTTCTTTGTACTTTTGGATGCCTAATGAGAATATTAAAGCAGAACGGTCCCAGCCTTTTGGAATGGACTTCTTGTACTCACGTGAATTCTGTGAAATTCATCTGATGTGAGGATGTGGTCTTTACAGATGCTTGCTCTGTGCCTATTTCTGAGATCATCACCGTAGAGGAAACAGACACTCACGGGAAACGCTCCAGCAGCGGAAAATGGCAGAAGATGGAAAAGCCCTTCGCTTTCACAGGTGAGGGCGCGGACTCCCTCCCCCGTCTTCACCGATTTCACGCAGTGAAAAGGCGACGTTTTCGTCCCTTGTTTGACAAGCTGTGTCTCCTTTTTTTTATCTTTTAGAAACTGCCTTATGTAACTTTTTCCAAGATCGACTTTTAGTTAATGTTTTGATCATCTCGTTTCTTACTTTCTTTGTTTTTCTTTTTTATGTGGGTTAAAAGGACTGAGAAGTAGGTCTTTTTCCGAACACCCCCGGCCAGGCGGCGGGAGCGCGGGTGCGAGGCCCGCCCTGACGGCCCGCTCTGTCTTGCAGTGCACTGCGTGAAGAGAGCCCGCCGCCGCCGCTGGAAGTGGGCGCAGGTCACCTTCTGCTGCGCCGAGGAGCCGCTGCGTCACCTGTGGTTGCAGGCCCTCCAAGAGCTGCTGGCGAAGCTCAGTACGTGCGCTCGCGTGCCCCCGGGCCCAGGCCGCTGCCCCGGAGCTGCTGCCCGCCTCGGCCACCGCTTCCCGTAACCGTGTGGCGGCCGGTCGGTGTGACTTAGAAACTGACCAAATACCAGTTAGAGGAGCAGCCCAGTGTCGTGGGCCGCCCCCCACGTGGCCTCCCAGGGCCGGGGCGCCTTCCCTGACCGGCCGCGAGCCGGGCCGTGGGTGCTTGGGCCTGCTGAGCCCCGGTTGCTGTTTCTGGGCAGCGGGCATGGCGATCCCTGCATTGCAGGTGAATGCGGGGCGTGACCCAGGTAGTGGGGACGCACCTCCCACATCGGGGGTGGGCCCCGACATCTGAAATGATGATGGGTTGCTGGGCGACGAGAGTCTGTCTCCCTCTCCTGTTTCGTGCTGTCCGGTTATAATCTCTATACATAATCCGGTCAACTCGGTCCTGGGTTTAACCACAGAATACGAAGAGCGTGGGTGCGGGGTGGTTTTTGGTCTTTTTAAGTTAATTTGGCATCTGGATCAAAAAACTGAGGGACAATTTATTTGAAGATGGTGTGGCCCACATATGAGCTTCAGAGAGACTTCCTCCCCGGGAAGCCTCCTGCATCTGACCGTCTCATCCTGCAGGACGCGGTGCGTGCCCGCCGACAGTTCCTTACGTGTCACACCCCGGGGGCTCTGTCCTGCTTGTCCCCTGTTTCTCTAGACTCTTCCTCCTCGTCCTCACCGGCTCCTTTCCTGTGTCTCCCCCCTCCCCCCGCCCCCGTCCACCTGTCGCTTTCTTGAGATTTTGCGTCTCTAGATTCGGGCTGATTCTGTAGGTTCGGACTCCTAGAGGAAGGGCTCTGGACCTGCCCCCTATTAAAAGCTGGGGGGTTATTTTCCGCAGAACTCGTACGAAAGCCTCCAGTTACCAGCTGCCCCAGGCCCCTTGTATCTGCAAGTATTCGAGGGTTCTGTTAGTTCAGCTGCTCTGTGATTTTAACTCTGTGTTGTCTGTTTTATTCTCCTGGAAGTAGCACAGACTCCGGGAAGCGCCCACATCCGCGCGTGCGGCTCGAGGAGCTCACACACCGAGCGCTCCCATGTAACCAGCATCCAGATCCCAAACCAGAACCCTGCCAGCCCCCAAGGGCCCCCCGAGCCCCTGCAGTCGCTCCCCCGCGGGGCGATCACTGCCTGCTTCATTTCATGCTTCGTAGACATCAGATTATACTGCAGAAGCCCCCGTGTCTGGCTTTTGGCTCAGTGTTGATGTTTGCGAGGCTAACCCACGTTGGGGTGTGTGGTGTCCGCTGCTCGTCCGGCTGGTGGCACGGTCCCCCGCCTACGACCATGGGTTTCTCCATTTTACTGTTGAAGGTCACTGGGCTAGTCCTGGATGTGGGCACCAGCAGACAATGCCGTTCTGAACATTCTGGTGCATGTCTCGTGCTGGGCACTCGCTGGCCTTTCTCTTGGCTGGGTACGTGGGAGAGGAATTTCTGCGGGGGGCGTGCGTGCGTTCAACTCCACTAGACGCCATCAGACCGTCTTCCAGACTGCACTGCCAGCAACAGTCCCCCCGGCAGAACATCAGAGTCCTGGTTGCCCCCCATCTTTTCCACACCCCAGAAGTTGTAGCTGTTTTGACGGGTGTCAGGAGTCTTGCGCTAGGGTATTAATTTGCATTTCCTTGATAGCTACTAGAGGTGAGAAATATGTTCCTATGTTTATGGGCCACTTGGAAATCCTCTTGTAAGGAGTCTGTTTAAGTCTTTTGTCCATTTTTCTGTTGGGTGGTCTATCTTTTCTTCATGTTATGTAGATATTCTTTGCGTATTGTGGATTTAGATCTTTTATTGGATTTATGAATTACAGATACCTTCTCTCGTTCTGTGGTTTGCGTTTTTATACTTACTGGTGTCTGCTGATGAACAGACGTCCTCGATTTTAATGTAGTTCTATTTCTCTCTTTTTTTTCTCTATGGTTACTTTGGATCCTATTTGACATCTTTGTCCAGGGCCCTAAAGATATTTTCTCCTCAAAACTTTGTTTTACCTTTCACGTTTAGACCTACAGTCCGTTTGGAGTTGGGTTTTGTGTGTAAGGTGAGTGGTCAAGGCTCATTTAAACACAGGGCTGGGCTCGACCGCCTGGCTGATGGGAAGGACGGCCCTTACCCCGCGCACGCTGACACCACCACGCCGATCTTCTCTTCTTGCTTCTGTGTCGAACTTGGATTGAATTTCACTTTGTATCCAATGACTTTGCTAAATTCACTTATTAATTTTAATGGATTAATGATTCTTTTGGATTTGCTTTAAGCAGAATCATGTCACCTGTGAATAATGGCACTCCCGTTTCATTCATCTTAGTTCTTTTATTTCTCTTACACTTCTCCCCTGGGGCGGGTCCCAGTGGGGAGGATCATCTCAGTCCAGCTCTCCGGGGCAGTTTCCAACATTTCACTGTCAAGAATGATGTTTCTTGGGTTTTTAATAGATTTTTTTAAAAAAACATTAAGGGTCATCTGGCTGGCTGAGTCGCAGAGCCGGTGACTCTTAATATTAGGGTGGTGAGTTCAAGCCCCATGTGGGCATAAGGATTACTTAAAAGATAAAAATAAATAAAAATTTAAAAGTCAGGGGAAAAAAACATATTAGGGAAGTTTGTTTCTAATTCCTAGCTTTCTAGACTTTGTTTTTTCTTAAACCAGGGCTGATTGTTGAGTTTGATAAATGGTTTTTCTGCATCTCTGGAGGTGCTCGTGTGATTGCCTTCTCTTTGAGTTACTGTGTTAAGAACATTGGTTTCTCTTGTATAAAAGCCTTTGTGTTCCTATGAAATCCACTTGAACAAACCCGCTAACTCTTTTTGTATGTTTCTGGAGTTGACTTGCTGATACTTTGTTCAGGGTTTCTACACCTTGGCTCAGGGGAGAAGCAGAGCCATGCGTGAGTCTCTTGACTGGTTTTGCTGTCAAGCGTTGGTGGCCCCATGCAGGGAGATGAGAAATGCTCCTTCCTTCTGTTCTGTGGAAGTGTTTTCGTGACATTGGGGCTGTGGTTTTCCCTGAGTCCTTGGAAGCGTTCACTGGTGAAACCATCTGGGCCTGGGGTTTCTTTGTGAGAAGGTTTTCATTAATGACTTCAGTTTCTTCATTAAATATCAGACTATTCAGATTTTCTATTGCTTCTGCCAGGTTTGGTAAGTTGTATTTTTTGAGAAAATTTGTCCATTCATCCAAGTTTATAAATTCATTATTAAGAAGTCCTTTCACTTCCCTTGTAATATGTGCAGACTCTGGGGTAATGTCTCCTTTCTCATTCCTGATAATTAGTAATTTGTCTCTTCTCCCTAGTTCTGTAGCATCTTTATTAGGGAATTGTCAATTTTATGGATCTTTTTACTTTTACTTTTTGAAAGATTTTATTTATTTATTTGTCAGAGAGAGAAGCAGGCAGAGGGAGAAGCAGGCTCCCCGCTGAGCAGAGAGCCCGATGCGGGACTCGATCCCAGGACCCTGGGATCATGACCTGAGCCGAAGGCAGACGCTCAACCAACTGAGCCCACCCAGGCGCCCCATTTTTATGAGTCTTTTTAAAGAACCAACTTTCGGCTTTATTGATTTTCTCTACTGTACATTCCTCCCAGTATTTTATTATGAAGGTTTTCAAGCATCCAGAAAAAGTGCAAGAATTGTATAATAAACAGGCACATACCCACCGCGTAGATGTGCAGTGGTTCACGGATTGCGAGCTTTGCTTTGCCAGCATCTGTGTATCTGTCCATTAGTTCATTATAATCTCTGCTGAGTTTCAGAGTAAGTGACAGACGTGGGGCACTTTAAACACTTCAGCGGGCACCTCATGAATTAGAGATCAACATTTGTGTACCGTTCTGAGCTAGAATTCCCATACGGTGAAGTGGACGGATCGTGAGTTTAAATCAATGGTATTGGAACATGCATACACGTAGCTGTTGTCGCCCAAAGCCCTATATGAGACATAGATCACCCCAGAGTTTTCTTGTGATCCTTCTGTCGGTGCAGAGACAGCCACCACGCAGATGGAATGACATCAGGGGGGCCCTTTCGAGTAGGGCTGTGACTCTCCACGTGATGGCGTTGACAGGGATCCACGTTGGTTAGTATACCAGCAGTCTGTGCTCTTTTACTGCCCAGTAGTATTCCATTGCGTAGCTGGACTGCATCTGTGTGTCAGCAGCCAGCTGATGGACACGTAGGGTGTTTTCTCTCGGGGCTGTCTCGAACGGTACTGTTGTGAACTTCCGTGTGCAGAATTTTGTGTGGCCTTAGGCTTTCCATTTTTGGGAGTATATACTTTCTTGCTACTTCTATTGATTTGTTAGTTGTTTGTTTTTGAGTGTCAGAATCTATTTGAACTGACCCCAACAAAAATGGTGGGAGTTGCTGTACAAACATGGGTGTGAGCCAGGTGAGGAGGCTCTCTGGACGGGACTGAAGCCAGGGGCTGACGGCCTGTCTGTGTCTCACTGTCTGTCCATCTGTCCGTCCTGTCTCCCCTAGTGGGCCCTTCTGTACACATGTTTCTTCTTCTTCTCTGCAGACTCACCTTCCTTCACTTTCCAGAAGTCACATTTTATAGGACTCTTCATCAGGAGACCGTGTCTGTCTCGGTCAGAATTCTGAATTCTTGGGGATTTGCAGATACACAAAGCTCCTGCCCATTCTGATAGGCTGTCACTTTTCTCTTTTCGTAGATTAGGAAACTCTTTAGCACGGTTCTTTAACTTAAAGATACTTTGTTCAGGCAATGCTAAGCAGAGTTCTCAAACCATAGTCATTAGATTTTCTTCAGTAACACAGTCCTTCCTGTTGATATTTGTTGCATTCACTGTGATTTACACATTGTTGTTTTGTAGCATCGAGACCAAAGCATTTACTGGTGTTTATTAATCCGTTCGGAGGGAAAGGACAAGGCAAGCGGATCTACGAAAGGAAAGTGGCACCGTTGTTTACATTAGCCTCCATCACCACCGAAATAATTGGTAAGGTATAAATTCTGTTAAATATATAGGAGTAAATGTGAGAATGATACAAGTGTGGTCACTAGACAAGATTTTTATCTTACAAGTTATTTTAGACAAAGTAAAATGTGTTGTTTTATATACCAGAACGAGAACAATACAAAATAAAGAATGTATACTTTTCTAGCCAAGTCTTAGCATAAACAAAATGCACTCGAGGGGCGCCTGGGTGGCTCAGTCGTTAAGCGTCTGCCTTCGGCTCAGGTCATGATCCCGGGGTCCTGGGATCGAGCCCCCCATTGGGCTCCCTGCTCCGCAGGAAGCCTGCTTCTCCCTCTCCCACTCCCCCTGCTTGTGTTCCCTCTCTCGCTGTGTGTCTCTCTGTCAATAGATAAAATCTTTAAAAAAAAAAAAAAAAAGCATTCGAGAAAAACACTAAGAAGACGAAAGGGTAAAGATCAGGGACAGAAAATTCTTGCAAGAAGAGATACAAGCAATTTATAAGGCCTAGAAAGGATTTCACCAATAAGTGACACCTGAAGAAACGTAATGTGGCGCCGTGTTTGCGGCACCAGGTTTTTAGCATGAATTCTCGGAGCTGGGCGGGGCGCAGGGACGCTCTTCTCCTCCCCCGACCCTGTGCTCTGAGGTCTGCACAATTTCTGAAGGGCACCAGCAGTGTGGGCAAAGAGCCTTAAAAACGTGGGGTGTTTGCCCAGTATCCCAGTTTTCTCACGCTTTCCTAGGATGACAGTCAGGTGTACGGGGTGATGTGCACAGAGGTGCGCGGCCACATTTTATAATAGCAAACATTGAAACCACGTGAGCGGCCACTGGCAGGAAACATGGGGCTACAGTTGTGCCCTGTGATTCCGAAGGGACAGCACGTGGACCTTTAACGTGGTCTTTCCAGAGAACTTTTCATTGAAAAAAAGTGGCTATGATAAATGCTGGGAAGTCAGGGGTACGAGACTCCACGCACAGTAGCTTCTCTGTTCTTGTTTTTGTTTCTTACGTTGAATACACAGTCTGTGGACTCACGTTTTCTTTTCCTTACGTCTTGGGATATTCTAAAGTTTAATTTTTTTTAAGTTTTACTTTATTTTAATTCAATTAATTAAAATTTTCAACATAACTGGGATAATAAGGAAAAACTATAAAATAGAAGATATAATCTCTTTCCAAAAAGTTACTATGTGTTGGCAATTAGATGCCAAGTAGGTGACATCTTGCCCTGAGCGTGTCATCTTCCACTGAGGTCAGTGTCCCCTCTCCGTAAGAACGACTTCTTGCAGGAAATCCTCCTGAAGCTGTTATAGACCTCATGTGAAAGGAAGTGTTTGCTTGCTTTTTATTTTAAATTGGATTCTCAGATTTGAATGTAAGCTCTACAACGTAATGTTATTCTTCCCCACAGTCACTGAACGAGCAAACCAGGCCAAGGAGAGTTTATATGAGATCAACATAGACAAATACGATGGGTGAGTACAGTTCCTTTCATCTTGACTCCTACATAGTGGACACTAATCAGGCTTTACCCATCTTAGTGTTGTTCACTCCCTGTCCTTAGTTTTGTTCCTAATTGTCATCGGAGAAAATTAGAAACAGCAGAAAAGTTCCGTCACACCCACCCCCTTCTACGCCTTAGAGACAACCACTGGCTGTTTTCCTTTTCCGTCTTCCTACCTATGAATCTTCTCTGGATCATTTGAATCTTCTCTGGATCATTTGAAAGTCTGTTACGGACATGATTCCCTTTTGTCCCTAAATAGTTGAGTGCATATTTCCTAGAAATAAGGCTATTCTCTTACAGAACCAAATGCCGTGATAACCCGGGAAACCACACGACACCAGGCTCTTACATGTTTGCTGTCCCCGTTCGGGGCCCGCCCGTTGTCCCCTTGTTCCTTTACAGCGGGAGACCTGCCTAGCCCTCTGGCTCTCGTGAGCACTCTAGTCTCAGATCTGGAGCCGCTCCTCAGCCTTTCTTGGTGTGGCTTAGGTTTTGGGAGTACAGACCAGGTGTCCGTCGTGCCCCTCGGTTTGGGCGTGTCTGGTGTCTCCTCTTGGTCGGCCCCGGCTGTGCGTGCTTGGCTGTGGGACACGGGGGGCTGCTGCGTGCGAGGCTGCGTCTGCGCTGTGTCTGTCTCTGCCGGCACGTCAGCCCCTGGAGGGCCAGCGTCCTGGGCCCTGTGCGTAGCTCTCCCCCAGCTCCGGGCACAGGCCTCGCGCGTGGCAGGTGCTCGGCGAACGAGCACTCGAGACCTGGGGAAGGGCGGCTGCCTCCTCAGTGGTGAGGACCCGGGGGGCTCACAGACCGGTGCTGAGGATCAGGTGTGTTGGAAGGACCCTTTTGAAGGCCGTGTGGCGAGTACTGATGTGGGATCGGGCCCAGGACGGCTGCGGGAGGTCAGGAGCTGTAGGCAAAGCCGCTGGACAGCGGCGGACGACACACGCAGAGGGATGGTCTCCAGGACGTCTGGGGGAGAACTGACTGGTCCCAGTGATGGAATCCTACAGGAGACTCGCAGGGACTCGTAACCCAAGTGACAGTGACGTTACCAAGCCGTGAGATAAGGAGCTGCAGTCGGGTTTGGAGACCGTGGTGCAGCCCGTGTGGGGAGCCTGAGCTGAGGGCTCGGCGGGGCGGGTCGGCCCCCGGGGTCCAGGCGGCATGAAGGTTAAGGGCGCGGGGCTGCCTGCCGGAGTCTGGCTGGTGGAGGGCCGTGGAGGGAGAGGTCTGTTCTGCTTTTGTCGGCTTATTTCTTAGCAGCGTGGCCTGAAGGGAAGCACCCGGCTTGTGGGCCGAGGAGGAGGGCATTCTCCGCGAGGAGCGGGGCCCCAGGGGAGAGTGCGGCATTGTGGGGGGATTGTGGGGACAGCAGAGGGACCCTAACAGCCCGTGTCCCCCTGCAGAATCGTCTGCGTCGGTGGAGACGGCATGTTCAGCGAGGTCTTGCACGGCCTGGTCGGCAGGACGCAGCGGAACGCCGGCGTGGACCAGAACCAGCCCAGGGCAGCACTGGTGCCCAGCCCGCTCAGGATTGGCATCATCCCTGCAGGTAGGGGCGCCGCCTCCCCCCCTTCCCTGGGGGCATCAAGCTTGGTTTTCCTTCAGGTTCATTTTGTTGCTGAGACGGTGATTTTATCACCACACGGGTGCAGACTTGGTTGAGACAGTTTATGAGCAAGTAAAGAATCCCTGATGTGTGTTTGAGGGAGTCCTGTCCTGCTTCCCACGGGTGCTGAGAAGCCGGCGGCTGGGGGACAGTCTGCTCTCAAAGGACTGACCAGCTGGCAGGGGTGGGGGGACTGGGCTGGTGGGGGGGCTCACGCACTGGGGTGGGGCGCCTTCCTATATAAGAAGGGGAGGGATGGGGACCAGGGGCCATTCACCCTGTGGGCTCCTGGGCTGTGTCCCAAAGAGGTCTGGCTCAGTGTGTTGTTTTGTTTTGTTTTTTTCAGATTTATTTATTTATTTATTTGAGGGGTGGGGGGAGGAGGGGCAGAGGGAGAGAGAGAATCTCCGGCTGACTCCTCACCAAGATTGGAGCCCAATGCGGGGCTCGATCCCACGACCTTGAGATCACAACCTGAGCCGAAACCGAGAGTCAGACGCCCAACGGACTGAGCCCCCAGGCGCCCCTGGCTCATTGTGTCTGTAGGAAGTGCCTAGTTCTTTGAAAAACCACCGTGTTGAGCTAAGTAAAGCCTGTGCATTGTTGCTTCGAGGCTTTGCAAACAAGGCCACAGGGAGGAGGCGCCCCTGCCCAGCACCCCGGGTCTGCCCCTGGGTGACAGTGATACAGGCTGGGCAAAAATCCCACCTGGCGCATCATGTCGCGTCGTTTACAACCACTGTGAAGGCCTTGCCGTCGTGGTGCCGCTTTACGGGCCAGGATGAGCAGTCACGGGGCCCCCGAGGGACCGCTCTGCCCCGCCCCACAGTCAGGAGAAGGCTCTTTTTCTGACGGAATAATGTTGTTTATATAGTAGACGTGTTTATTCTTGGTTGGTTACAGTTCACAACTTTTTTCCCAAGTCAGGCTCTTGTCTTTTTTTTTTTTTTAAAGATTTATTTATTTATTTATTTGAGAGAGAGAATGAGAGAGCGAGAGAGAGCACATGAGAGGGGGAAGGGTCAGAGGGAGAAGCAGACTCCCCGCTGAGCAGGGAGCCCGATGCGGGACTCGATCTGGAGACTCCAGGATCATGACCTGAGCCGAAGGCAGTCGCTTAACCAACTGAGCCACCCAGGCGCCCTAGGCTCTTGTCTTTTGAGTTTGCACGTGTTCTGTTCTGGACGACATGAATTGTATTTTTCTATCTGCGGAACTGCTATTCCGTGACGTCTTCTATGGCCGCTGGCCCACAGGAGCGTTGACGCTTCCAGCCCTGAGCTGTTCATGTTCAGAAGCGCAGCGTAGGAGGCCCTGCGGCTCCCACACGCGGCAGGGTCGTGGGGACGGGCGGGGTGCGCGCTGTGGGCCTTCCGGGCCCTGGGCTCCGGCAGAGGACGACATGGGCGTGGCCTCTGCCCCCACGGGAGGCCCCCACCGCACAGGAGACGTGGGCGCAGAAGGGTTTTCCATGGCGGCATGCTTGGAGAGAATGGGTTCAGGGACAGTGGCCAGGAGGGGCTTCTCTCGGTGGGAGCCCAGGGCCCTTCCTGAGAGGCGACCGGTGAGTGGCCGGCCGGCACGGACGTGGGTGTGCCGAGGGTCAGCTGGGGCAGGGCTGTGTGCCCGGGAAAGGGGCCCGGCTGGCAGGGCCGTGCCAGGAGTGGAGTCACCGGGGGGCCCGCACAAGGACCCAGCTCGAGAGCAAGGATGTCGTCGAGGCCGGTGGGCAGCGTTACCTGAACGGGCCGGAAGAGCACCCTGCGCTCCGTCCTGGCAGCGCTGCCCGTGCCCCGGGGAGACGCCGCTGCTGGGCCGTGGCCGAGCGGTGGGTGCGCCTCGGGCGTAGCCTGGCAGCAGAGCCACAGGCCTCGGGTGGAGCCGGAAGGAGGAAGGAGGCAGCAGGGCGACCCCGTGATGCTGGTCTTGGTAACCTGGGGGCACGAAGACGAGGCATCGGGGTGGGGGCAAGAGTTCTGATGGAGACTGGAGACGGGGCTCCTTGGGGGCCCTGGGGCCAGCGCTCGGAAGTAGATGGCCAGCGCTGCGGGGGTCTAGCCGGTGTGTGGCAGCCTCGGGGTGGCTGGGGTGGTCCGAGACAGCGCGTCGAGACCAAATCACTGCTCCGGTGCCGATGCTTTATAAATTCTAGTCTCTTTCCACTTGAGGATTTATTTATTTATTTATTTATTATTATTATTTTTTAAGATTTTATTTATTTATTTGACAGAGAGAGACACAGCAAGAGAGGGAACACAGGCAGGGGGCGTGGGAGAGGGAGAAGCAGGCTTCTGCGGAGCAGGGAGCCCGATGCGGGGCTCGATCCCAGGACCCTGGGTTCACGACCCGAGCCGAAGGCAGACGCCCAACAACTGAGCCACCGAGCTGCCCCATCCACTTGAGGATTTAGAGGAAGGAGCCAGTCCACAGAAGGAGGGGGGCCTCTGTCCTTGTTTCCGTGGACACACCAGAGCCCCCGCGCCTCTGCGGACTTGGTCACAGAACCCCGTCCTGTCGCCTGGTCTGAGCCAGACTTCGCGTTTCCAGCTGGGGCTTCCTCTTGGTCAAAGCCTTGGCCACACAGATGTCTGAGGAAATGCCCGGGGAGTTAGGTCACATCCGAGGGATGAGCTGTTGAAAGCACACTCAAAGTTAAAAGGATGGAACGGTGTTTGGGGGACTTGTCTGCCGGTACCCGGGCTGCGCCAGGCTGGCCCCTTCAAAACGGAAGGTGCCACGAGCTGAAGGCTCCCTGGAGCTCGGGCAGGTCACTCGTTCAGTTGGTGATCACGCACGCTCGCAACACAGGCTTCCCAGCCCCGCTGTGGGCCCCAGGGTGAGCGAGGCGGGGCCCCCAGGGTGCAGGGAGGCCGACTGTGGGTACAGAACGCAGAGAGCCGAGTGGTGGGGGGCACACGGTGCTCTGGGAGGCCTCTCGGGGTGACGCTGGTCCAGGACCCGGAGTGCGGTGAAGACAGCCCTGCCTTTGGGCAGCAGTGGCCCCTGCAGGGGCCCCAGGGCAGGACGAGCCTGGCTCTGGCCAGGAGGTGTGAGCGGGGAGCAAGAGGTGGGGTGCAGGGGGAGCTGCGGGCAGAGGGCGGCGGCCCCAGGGAGGCTCCTGAGGAGGGAGTAAGCTGAGTGATGACCTCCTTTAAGAAATCTGACTTTTTAGCAAAACCATCCCCGAAACCTGTCAGAAGCTCAGGTCGCCTGCCGGTCCAGGGGCAGGGCCCTGGGAAATCCTGAACGCTAGTACATGGGGGCCACACCCCAGCCCAGCCAGGGCCTGGACGCCTGACCAGGAAGGCCGGGCACCTCGCCCTGTCCCGTCCACACCTCCGTGGATGAGACGCCTCCAGCAGCTTGGGAACAGTGCGGCGCCATCCCGGAGATGGGTCATCACCACGGCCTGCTTTGCTGTGGTTCTGCCGGGTGCCCCACACGTGCACACTGAGCCCTGGGGAGTCCCATCCGGAGACTCCGCTTCCCTCGTGGTGGTGTCCGGCCTGGCGAGGCCTCGGGCGTCTAGGCCGCGGGGCGGGATAGGAACCAGACGCTCGCTGCTTCGTGCTTATTGGGCATCCTTGGCGGAGTTCCTGCTGGGGGTGCGGTCCCATCTCTGTGAATGCAGGCGAGTCTGGGAGTCCGGGTCGGCGTGCCGGGGAAGTAAACAAGGCCCAGGGCCCGCAAGGGGAGCAAGTGGGCTCCACGGACGTTCTGGAAAGTTCTGAGGATGGGAAGAACTACCTGAGGGCATAGTTCAGAGTTACTAAACAGCTCTTTCAGAGTTTGTTCTCTTAGAAATGTTCATGCCGGTTGTCCAGGTACCCTTCGTTACAAAGATGAGGGTGTGGGAGACTCTGAAACCACACGGGTTCTTAGATGCTGTTGCTGTGAATTTTTAATATTTTAAGACGTACTCCTATGGTCTTAGATGTTTATTTAAAAATTTTTATTTTTTGGGCGCCTGGGTGGCTCAGTTGGTTAAGTGACTGCCTTTGGCTCAGGTCATGATCCTGGAGTCCTGGGATCGAGTCCCACATCGGGCTCCCTGCTCAGCGGGGAGTCTGCTTCTCCGTCTGACCCTCTTCTCTCTCGTGCTATCTCTCATTCTCTCTCACTCAAATAAATAAATGAAATCTTTAAAAAAAAAATCAGTTTAAAAATTTTTACTTCTTGGCTCATTTTTGGAATGAGATACTACTGAAGTCTTCAGGTTAAGATTAACAAAAAAAGGGGCGCCTGGGTGGCTCAGTCGTTAAGCGTCTGCCTTTGGCTCAGGTCATGATCCCAGGGTCCTGGGATCGAGCCCCGCATCGGGCTTCCTGCTCGGCAGGAAGCCTGCTTCTCCCTCTCCCACTCCCCCTGCTTGTGTTCCCTCTCTCACTCGTGCTCTCTCTCTGTCAAATAAATAAAATCTTTAAAAAAAAAAAAAAGATTAACAAAAAAAGAAAAATACTCATATTAAAAACATATGTGTGTGTTCATATAATTTACCAGCAATCAGAAGCCATATGGGCACTCAGAGGAAATAATTAAGAGCCTCCACTCTGATGACAAACTGGACCGGGTTCTGTTACTCTGAGACATAACACAGGGTGCTTGCAATCCAGCACGTCTGTGGGGAACCACGAGCTTTCCGGCTTCAGGGGACGTCACTCATGATGGGAGACTCGTTGATTGTTCGGGGTCCTGAGGGTGGGGCATCTGGACCCTGCGGACGGGCAGGCTTCTGTGCCCGTTAACTCCGGTTATTCCCTGATGGGTGTGGGTCTGTGGCAATATGGTGCAATTCTAGATCCTGTCACACACTTTACTCTTGGGAAATCCACACTAGGCTTTTTCAACTAGTTAGCAGACGTGTTAAAATTCAGATTGCTCAGCCCCATCCCAGACCTGTTGAATCAGAATCTCGTGGGAGTGGGGTTCAGGAACCTGTGATAAATAAGAGCCCAGGAGATTCTCTGCCCACTCAGGCTGAGAACAGTCACCTGGATTATGCCCCAGTTAGAAGCAGGACAGACGTAGGGATGGTCCGTAGCATCATCACCACGCCCCGGGGATCCTGGTACCAGTTGGGTGCCCTGAGGTCACCCCCAGTCTACGGACGAGCATGTCAGTGGGAGACGTGTGCTCGCTGAGCTCCGTGGGGTCCCCTCCAGGCTGTTAGGTGGCAGCTGCCGTGCGTCTTTGAGCAGCGATGGGCCCCAGAGCATTCTGTGAATCAGGCCACCGGTGTCCGGGCACGGGCTTCCACGGGGCTTTTTCTGGGACGTCCACGGGTTCTTGTTCTGCACCCACATTCCCGCTGGTGATGACTCTGCATATGCCCGTGGGTCCTGTGGCCGCCGGTGTGTGAAGGGGGGACATAGACGCCGTGCAGAGTGCGGAGCGATGCCCCGGCCGCCACCACCGGCCACGTGTCTCGGGCTCCGCTCCCCAAGCCAGGGCAGCAGTGTCTGAAAGCTCAGTGAGGAACTAGTGGGATTACTGCAGGCAGTCTCCGCATTTCTGATGAATTAATCTCCATCTGTCCAGTATTCACTTTATATAGCTCGTGTTGAGTCCTTGTGTCCTTACTCCAGGGCCAAAAGGAAGAGCGGATCACTCCGTTGGAAACCTGCTGCTATTTTAAATTATTATAATGATATCCAAGACCTTCCTTTTTTTCCTTCTTTAGGGTCAACAGACTGTGTGTGTTTTTCGACGGTGGGCACGAACGATGCGGAGACGTCTGCTCTGCACATCATCGTGGGTAGGTCCCTGTCCGTGGCACTGGCCATGTGAGCCGTGCGGACCTCCCTGGGCCTCCCACCAGCAGGGCTCCCTGGGCCCTGGTTCCTTGCCACCTCCCATCTCGTCCTGTCTTCCCGTGGCCATCGGGGGGGATGCTTCATTAGCACAGACCTTGCTCAGAGCCGTCTGGGGCCCCCGCTCCGCAGCCACACCCTGAGACCTGACCAGCTGCCTCAGTGTCCCCATGTGCGGGCCAGGCCGACCCTCTGGCCCCGACATGCCCCACGCTCGCCCGGTGCTCTGCTCTCTGGTGCTGCATCCGGGACGCGGCCCCCATCCCCATCAGGACAGGCTTGCCCAGGCCCGAATCCATGTCACCTGCGACGCCCCTTCCATGGGGCGTTAACCGGGCACCTGCGCGCTCAGCCCCGAGGGCGGGAGGCCACCCGTGTTGCTAGTCGCCGGCTCAGAAAGCCAGGAATGGCCACGGCCCCTGCTCCGCAAGCACGTGGCCCCCTCCTCGTCGCCAACGACAGTGCTTCGTCCTTGTGACCGGAGCCACTCAGGTGCTGCTGATGAGTTGTGCAGTGACGACTGCCAGTTTTAGAACGTGGGTGCCTTTCCCTCCGTTCACAGCACGCACGCGCTCCGTGGGGCTGTGGGTGTTCCGTCCCGACAGGACAGCTTTCCAAACCTGTTTTGGAAACGTTCGTGAAATTCTGTCATTTGAGTGAAGCGCAGGCGCCCAGCCCCCCGCCTCCCTCCTGTGTTAATCATCTGCGTCGGCGCGTGCCCGCCAGGCCCCGTCGGGGCGGGAGGAGGTGCGGCGTGGGAGTGGACAGGGGACCGCTTCTCTCCGCAGGGGACTCGCTGCCCATGGACGTGTCCTCCGTGCATCACAACAGCACGCTGCTGCGGTACTCCGTGTCCCTGCTGGGGTACGGCTTCTATGGGGACATCATCAAGGACAGTGAGAAGAAGCGGTGGATGGGTCTCATCAGATACGACTTCTCAGGTAACGCACAGTAACGCCCGCCGTCTGACCTCCCCTGCACCGCGCCCGTCTCCACCGACAGAAGCCGCGGGTGCTCGTCTGCCGGGTTCGGGGCGCCCGCGGGGCAGGGCCAGCACCCCGAGAACCCGAGAACCCCCACCCCTGGCCACAGACCCGTTCCCCTTACTGGCCGCAGAGCTGGAACTGGTGGGAACTGGTGGGAACTGGTGGGAACTGGAAGTCCATTGCAGACCACGCAGAACAGGGACAGTCTGCTCATGTCGAGCGGTGTCGCCTTCGGAAAGGGGTCTGACGCTGCAGAGGCTGGTGGGCACGCCTGCCGCCCACAAGTGCTCCTTGGCTGAGTTTGATCAATGTCATTTGGTCACTGCCCTTTCCAGTTTGCTTTTGGGCGAATCTGTATTGAGTTCAATCGGAGAATCCCAGGTATTAAAATCTGAACCCTCTTCTTGGGAGAAAAGGGGACAGTAATCTGCTGAGCTTGAGGCACCGCAAAGACCTGCCTAAGTACAGTGTGGCTTGAAAGTTAAAATGTAAGGAACTCTGAAATAAGAATAAGAAATACATGTAATAAACCATAGTTAGGAAAAGGAACGACGAAGAGGGAATTAGGAAAGACTGGCGCCGTCTTCCTGACTACCGGCTGCTGCGCTGGCCGCGCGCTCCCTGAGCCCGTGGGGCCTCGTCCCGGCCTGCGGTCACCCCTCCACTGGGACACGGGCACGTCCTGCCCACATCTCCACCCCCACCTGGAACCCAACACGCCGCGATGCTCGGAGGTTGTTCTGGAGGCAAGAGGAGGCTGACGTTTTAGGGCCCGCGGGACATGCACCCGGTCCGTCCAAGGACAGGCAGAGATGGGTCACTGCTGTCCGGGAGAGAGGCTGCCCTGCAGGGGCCCGGCAGGGGTGTCCTGGGGGGAGAGGGGGGGACGAGCAGCGGGAGGATGGTGGACGCCAGGGGCCACGGGGAAGTGGTTTCTCCACAGGACAGGTGGTTCCTGAGCATCTCCCAGGTGCCCAGCCACGTGCTAGGTGTTGGCAGGGCAGGCCGGAGGCGGGGGCGGGGGGTTCAGTGCCGTCCCTGTCACACCAGGTGTGACCGTGGCCAGTGCCGGCCCTGCATCCGACTTGGGGACGTGGTGTCACTGTTCTTGCAGGACACAGCCCGGCTCCACTGTGGCCCCATTCACATGTCCTGCTGGGCTTCCTCCACTCAGCGGGTTGGGTTCATGCCACGCACTTTGGGGTCGGTTCGAGGCAGGCCAGGAGAGCGGACAGCTCACCGCAGTCTGCCATGGGGGCTGGCCACAGTCCTCTGGTGGCAGTGCTGCCGTGGACTTCGTCAGAGTTCTTCCCAGACGCGGAGTGGTCCTGGGTGACCTTGGGCGGCCGAGCCTGGGGGACGCTGGGGCGTCGGCCAACAGTCTGGAAGGAGCAGAGGGGGGCTGTGGGGGCTCTGCCCTTTGAAGCGTCTCCTTCAAGTTGTACAGACATCAGCAGACGCCAGCGACCTGCGGGCAGGCCAGGAGGGGTCCCTGGTGGGGGCAGCCCTGGTGACCAGGCGCCCAGCGTGGCCCGGTCCCTCATGCTCCCGTCACCTGGGTCTCGGAACGCGCTGGTGGCGTGTCCTGGGGTCCCGTGGCTGGGAGGTGCCGCTGGGCTGATGGCTTTCTGCTCTGCTCTCAGGTTTGAAGACCTTTCTCTCCCATCACTGCTACGAAGGGACGGTGTCTTTCCTGCCAGCACGGCACACGGTGGGGTCTCCGAGGGACCGGAAGCCCTGCCGGGCAGGGTAAGCGCGTTCTCCCGCGTGTCTGCTGCACGTGGCACGAACTAAAGCCGGGCTGTTCGGGGCTGTGCTCCTACCGTGGACGCGGGGCGTCTTCGGTGTGGATGGGAGAACGTGGTTCTCGCGTGCCCAGCGATGGCCTAGCTCAGTGCAGGGCCTCCGGGGTCACGTGCACCCGCGTGCGTCCCTTCTGGAAGTGAAGGATTTGAGGCCATAAATCAGAACAGTTAGAGGCAGGAGCTGTTTTACCGACGTGTCGCTAAGCTGAGCTGCTGAGCTAATCTCTTTAACTGGGGGCCGAGCAGACCTGGCTTCACGGCCTCGTTAGGGCTCTCTCTGTTCTTGTGATGCTTACACGTGTTAGAGCAGGACTCGCAGACGTGTGTAGTTGTTACAACATCTAATTTGGAGGACTCAAATTGGTGTGCAAAGGAAATACTGTTAGCTAAGCCTCTGAAACCGAGCTTGCTGTCACATGGGAATTAGCGCAGCCCTGTGTCCGTGCCGAGCGTCCGCGGCCCGCGGTCCCGTCTGCGCACCGCAGGGAGGGTCGTGCTGTCCTTGTCTTTCAGATGCTTTGTGTGCAGGCAAAGCAAACAGCAGCTGGAGGAGGAGCAGAAGAAGTCGTTGTACGGTTTGGAGAACACGGGTAACGTCTCAGAAGCACGGTCACGACCGTGTGCGGAATTGCGCGTTTTTGAATCTTGGAGGACATCGCGTCTTCCCGCGGCCGGTCTCTCCCTCTGCCGGTGCCGCTCGGCGCATCCCTTTCTCCTGAGCTCCCGGCGGCAGCAGATGGTGGCCGTTTGCCAGCTTTGGGGAGGCGCAGATGGCAGGGGACCCGCTGTTGGGGCACCAGCCAGGCCCCCGTCCCCCACGATGCTCTGCCCGGGGCCCAGCGAGCGCCCCTGCCACCCGCTCACACGCGAGCCTTCGGGCTTGGCCCGGCACCCATGAGGGAAGGGGCGCCCCAAACCGTTCCTGATGGGCACCGAGAGCCTCAGAGCATGTTCACGTCACAACATATCATTCGTCTTTATTTCCAACCGTTTAAAAATGTGAAAATTACTCTTAGCTCACAGGCCACACAAAATCAGGGGCAGGCCAGACTGGGCGACCCCTGCTCTAAATTTTCCAAAAGTCCCCACGGGGACCAGCGAAACAGCTCTGCCCTTGGGAGGCGGCTCTCTGGGCCCGGCGGTCGGCACAGGATTCTTTGCGCTGCTGCTGGGGGCGGTCAGTTGCGTGGGGAATTTGTGGGGATGGTCTCGGGACGCCCGGCGCATCTAACTTCCCGTCCGCAACGCCCCTTTTTGCTTTAGAGGAGGTGGAAGAGTGGAAGGTGGTCTGCGGGAAGTTCCTGGCCATCAACGCCACCAACATGTCCTGCGCTTGTCCCCGGAGCCCCCAGGGCCTCTCCCCGGCCGCCCACTTGGGGGACGGGTCTTCCGACCTCATCCTTATCCGGAAATGCTCCCGCTTCAACTTTCTGAGGTTTCTCGTGAGGCACACCAACCAGTGTGACCAGGTGAGTGGCGGGCTCGTGCCGCGCCCCGCGGTGGCCAGTGGGCTCCGTGGCCCCATCCCTGCTCGCGGGGGCGGTTTTCCGGGCCGGGCCTCACCCGCTGGAAGCGCCTAGTCTCAGGGGCTCCTGGTGAAGGCTCGCTAGAAGCACAGAGTCTCCTCCAGCAAACCTTCCATAGTCGCGGGCATCCCTGTCCACACAGCGAAGACCCCATGTCACACGGCATCGAGAGGCCCGGAGCTGTGGGTCCGTCTCTGATTTTACCAAGATTTGTGGGTGGTTTTTTATTGTTCTTTTTTACTTAAATTGTATTTAAGGTCTAGTCTAATGGCGTTTTTATGTGGCTTTTAAAATAGTGCTTGTGAAAAAGGTAAAGAATTCTACAAGTTACTGCTAGGGAATTCTTTTTTTTTTTTTAAAAATTTATCTTTGGGGCACCTGGGTGGCTCAGTCGTTAAGTGTCTGCCTTCGGCTCAGGTCAGGATCCCAGGGTCCTGGGATAGAGCCCCGCATCGGGCTCCCTGCTTGGCCAGGAGCCTGCTTCTCCCTCTCCCACTCCCCCTGCTTGTGTTCCCTCTCTAGCTGTGTCTCTCTCTCTCTCTCTGTCAAATAAATAAAATAAAATCTTTAAAAAAATAAATAAATAAAAAATAAAAAATTTATCTTTTAGAGAGAGTGGGGGGAGGGGCAGAGCTCGACGTGGGGCTCGATCCCACGACCCTGAGATCACGACCTGAGACAAAGCCAAGAGTCGGACGCTCAACCGACTGCGCCGCCCAGGCGCCCTGCCAGAATTCTTTAGAAAGTGCTCGTGGCTGTGGACGCAGCCGTGGCCGCTGCCCACGCCCGGCCTCCCCCGCAGAACCTCTAACACGATCCCCCTGCTGTGTCTCTCGGTAGTTTGACTTCGCTTTTGTCGAAGTTTATCGAGTCAAGAAGTTCCAGTTTCTGCCGGAGCATGTGGAGGAGGAGGACAGCGACCTCAAGGAGCGGGGGAAGATGCGGTTCGGGCCCGTGTGCAGTGACGCACCCCCGTGCTGCGGCGCCGCGTCCAACAGCTCCTGGAACTGTGACGGGGAGACCCTGAGCAGCCCCTCCATCGAGGTCAGGTGCGCACCCGCGGGCCCCGCGCTCCGTGAGCTCCGCGTCCCACAGCCCGAGGGCGCGCTCTCCAGGGTCAGTCCCCGCGCGCCGCCGTCTCGCTCGGGAAGGGTACTGGGGCATCACCACGTGGGTCACAACACGACGTATTCGTTAGACGAGCTGGCCACCTTGGCAGACACTTCCCGGGCCCCACGTCACCGAGTCCACCAGCAGCCCCGCGGCCTCAGGGGGTCCCACCTGTGGATGGAGCTGGGGGTCGGCTCGCGGGGCAGTGGGTCCTCTCCAGACCCGCAGGCATCCGAGGACGAGAGGTGGCCACGAGGCCGCAGGAAAACCCGCCAGGACAGTTGTATGTGCGGGGATTCAGCTTCTGTAATCTTACAAGTTAAAGACATGGAATTATTTTTATTTTTTATTTATTTATTTATTTTTTTAAAAGATTTTATTTATTTATTTGACACATCGAGAGAGACAGCGAGAGAGAGAAAGAGAGAAAGAGCACAAGCAGGGGGAGCGGCAGGCAGAGGGAGAAGCAGGCTTCCCGCCGAGCAGGGAGCCCGATGCGGGGCTTGATCCCAGGACCCTGGAATCATGACCTGAGCCGAAGGCAGTGGGTTAACCAACTGAGCCACCCAGGCGCCCCTAAAGACATGGAATTATTTTTAATCCTGGCTTAAGGATTTACTTAAAAACTAGGTTACTTTGAAAATTAGGAACAGCATTCTTTTATGAAGTATATCCTATGTATCTTGAAAATACTACCATGCCTTAACCAGCGAGTGGCTTAGTTAGGGGGTTTTTCCTACCGAACATCTTGGAGGAGGCCGCAAAGGCATTAATTAAGGGGGACGGTGGCCCTGCCGGTGGGCTGATGGCCATGCGGACCACTGAGCCCCTCGGCTCTCATCATGCTTGTTGTGGGAGGCGGGGTCTCCAGGGCACCCTGGCCATGCTTCGGGCCCCCGGGCCAGGGTTGGGGTGGAGCCCACTCGTCCTGGGTGACCAGACATCCTGCACATCCCATATGAGGGGGGTCGCCCCCCACGGAGCCCCCTCCCTGCTGCCCTGAAAGCTTGGAACACGATCATCTAGAGGCTCGTCACGCTGCTAAAGGGCGGGTGCTGGTGTGGACCCGCGTCTGCAGGGCCCTCCGCTCCCTTTACAAAACAGGCTTCTCAAAGAGTGTGGGTAAGTCACTCTGTGCCCCTGACCTGTCCCTGCGGGGTCAAGCCCAGAGCCGGCCATGAGGAGACCCCCACCCCCCCTCCAGCCTTGACCAGCTGCGGGGCCAAGGGTCAGGAGGCACTGGGGGTCACACGTGGCCCTTTGTCTCTGCAGGGTCCACTGCCAGCTCGTCCGCCTCTTTGCACGGGGCATCGAGGAGTGTCCTAAGGAAGAACGGGACAGCTGAGCCACCCTCCCGCATCACCTGCCTTGCTGTGCTTGGGAAGCGTGAACATTATTCAAGAAAATTTCTGCAGAACAATTATGTTGATACATACGTTTAAATTTAGAAATTTATTTTTGATAGTTAGATCTTGACTTTAGACAAAATACCTTTGTCAACAATTTTGTGAACATACCTGGCATTTTCAGCTCTCTGTGAACCTGTGGGTTGCGTTTCATGTAACTTATTCTCAGCAAATGGCACTTGTCAGTTTGGGGGCGCCGCCTTCTTAGATTTTATGCCAACGGCGCAGAGTTTTCAAGGGCCCATCTGTGGCTCTACTGCAGTCATTTTAGGGACAGTGGGCACAGCATCTGGACGGGAGGTACCTAGGCTCATTGATCCACTTTGCAGGACTTACTCGAAGGTTTGTGATCAGGTTTTGGAAAATACTGGATTGCCTTCATGTTATCTTCACCTTAACTTGTGCTCGGGACGCGCTTACTGGATCCGGTGCATCCTGGGCGGCTTCGGTGACCTTGGAGCAGGACCATTTTAGGGAGAAGGACACGGACAGGAGGGACCCTGTTTCTTTAAAATCCCAGCCCTTGCTTTCATCGTGCTAGTGCTTCTGGGACAATCCAGCTGGTAGCAAGAACAATCATGAGCTCGGGACCTGGCATCTATTTTAAATGTGGAGTACCGAAGCTTCATACGACCCAGTGGGTAACAGGTGGGCCTCGGGGGAAAGCGGAAGGAAGCGGGTGCGCAGGAGATACAAATGCACTTCGTGAATTCTGTGTTCACTTCAAACCCGAGTGCCCGAGCCCCGCCGGGGGTGGGGTCCCGAGTGCCCGGGGTTCCTTGGGTGCAGGCCCCAAGTCCACATACGTGGTCCAGACTTGTGCTTTTCTTCACACTTGAGTCTATATATTTATTGAAAATGATGTCCTTTTCAACCAGAAGACCGCACCTGGTGTCTCCGTGGTTAGCGCCATGGACGTCTGTGGACGAGCCGGAGCCGCAACGGCCGGGGCTTCCCCGTAGCTGTGACCCCCCCCGGCCCCTGGGGCGGCCCTCGTCCGCGCTCTGGCCTCGTCTTCTTTGTATGCACACTTAGGTATGTGGAAGATGCATCGAAAATAGCTCCGTCTGAAATACAAGCTGCAGAGCCCGAACTCTGGTTCGCGGAGAGCGGAAGGCCGACTTAGAGGAGGTCGTTCCTAACGCGCCGTCGTGCGCTCGGCGTTCGGAGGTGCAGCTGGGCCTGTTGGCATCGGCAGGCATCGTACGTTTTTAGAATTCACTTGCAGCGTTTGTATTTTGAAGTATACACGAAACCTCCTGCTTTATCACTCAGTCCCATCCGGGTCAGACAGAAGGGCAGCTTTAACAGTGGTTTTTTCAACAGACCGTATTATCAAGTAATCGCACAAATGGCATGGTCTACGAAGTCGTGGGTGGGCGCCGAGTCTGGGTGCGGAGTGGGAAGCTACACTGGCCGTTTGTGATTCTCAGTGCTCGCTGCTGGTTGGAAGAAACCAGAGGACGGGCAGCTCCGTGTGGGAGCAGGGCCGCACGTCAGGGCCCAGCCAGCCAGAACCGCGCTGTGGAATGTGCTCCTTCGCAAGTTTCCCCAGAACAGTACTGGTCTGTCCTAAAACCCACTGCCAATTTTAGAAAAACAGTCCAGGCCACGGTAAGCATCTTCTGTTCCCCGAGAGAGCTGGCCCTGCCCCGGGCTTCCCGCACGGCTGCCCGCACACCGACGTCCAGAACCGCAGGCCTTGGGGCTCTTCTGGGGCGTGTGTGATGTCGGAACACCCCGAGAGTTCTCGATGATCTGCACACAGGACGCAAGGACCGTTCAGACATTCCCACGTGGGCGAGAGGTGTGGATCTCCAGGAAGGCCCCACAACACCTGGACTCCAGGGACTTGGGAAAAAAAAAATGGAACTGATGGTGGGTTAGTGAAAACTTAGGATCATCTAGAAGGTTAGTCTATGTTTTAACTTCCTTTGTGACTTATTGGTGCAAAACCACCATGGCAGCCATTACGCTCCGACCTTATTCCTGCTTATTCTCCTCCCCAAGTGAGCACCTGGTGCCCGGCGCCTTGCTGCCCGGTGGGCGGGCGCGACTGTTCTGGTACAATCCTGTGTAACCTGCAAGTACGGGCTGAAAGCGTGGCTTCATTTTCTTGTAATCTTGGTGGTTTCAAGATTGGAAAATGGCGTATTTGCTCTGATATGTTTGGGAAGACAAAAATAAAGTTACTTTGGGCAGAGTTTCTTTTTCTCTTTTATAAATTCTTGTTGAAAGTAGAGCATGTTTTGTGAAAACACATATACCCATTTTTTTTTTTAAGATTTTATTTATTTGACACAGAGATAGAGGGAACATAAGCAGGGGGAGCGGCAGAGGGAGAGAGAGAGGGAGAAGCAGGCTCCCCACCGAGCAGGGAGCCTGACGCGGGACTCGATCCTGGGACTCCAGGATCATGACCTGAGCCGAAGGCAGCCGCTCAACAGACTGAGCCACCCAGGCGCCCCATATGCACATTTTTTTTTAATTTTTTGGAGAGCAAGCAGGTGCATGTGAGCAGGGGGAGAGGGAGAATCCCAGGCAGACTCCCCGCTGAGCACGGAGCCCAGCCGACCACAGGCTCGGTCCCACAACCCTGAGATCATGACCTGAGCCGAAATCAAGAGTCGGACGCCCAACTGACCGAGCACCCAGGTGCCCCCACCTTTGTAACAACTGAAAGAACAAGAATAAAACGAACAATGTGTAGCTACCACCCAGACCAAGAGACAGAACTTCACCCTAAAGTCCCTGTGTTCCCCTTGTGGGGGGACCCCCGTTTCCAGTGTACCATTCCCTTGTTTATCCACGTGAGGGGGTCAGAACAGCTCACCCTGAAATCGGCCACTTTGGCATAAGGATTGTTTTGAGCTGCAGACTGTCAAGGAGCAGCAAATGCAGGAGGCGCCCTCTGCCCCCCACCCCGTCTGCTGGAAAGGACGTGAACTTCCCCTTGAGAAGCCATGTCTTCCTCTCTCACGCCAAGAGCTGAACCGCCTCTACCACTGGGACGGTCGGCGCCAAGATGGGTCTGCACAACCCTTAACCTTCCCTCACTTCCCCACATGAAATCACCCAATAAAGTCCTGTTACCTTAGAAGCCCAAACCCCTTTTCCTTCGTCTTGTCACGTCTTGACAAATTTGCCCTTTTGTTAAAATGGTGCATAAGCCCCACGGTCTAACTGCTTCTTTGGGTCTTCCGATCTTTCTCTATAAATGTCTCCATGTACAAAAAATAAGCTATCAGCATCAAATAATTGTTTGCCTTTTCTCCTGTTCACCTGCCTGCTTACTCGGCGGGCCACAGTCCCCGAGCCCAAGCAGGCACAAGAAAGGTGCTTTCTTTCCCTACACGCAGTCCCCGCAACGTCTTATTCTGCAGGTTTTGCTCTTCACCTGAAAGGAGTCACACTGTGTGTCATTTCCTGGAACTTGCTTCTTAATTCTGCATGTCTGAGAAGACATTTCCATCATGAAGGTGAACTTTCCAGTCTAGGAACACTGCATACATTCCCACTTATAAGTCCTCACTCAGGTCTTTCGAATAGTTTTTTTTTTATTTAAGTATTTTATTTATTTGACAGAGAGAGAGACAGCGAGAGAGGGAACACAAGCAGGGGGAGTGGGAGAGGGAGAAGCAGGCTTCCCGCCGAGGAGGGAGCCCGATGCGGGGCTCGAGCCCAGGACTCTGGGATCACAACCCGAGCTGAAGGCAGACGCTTAATGACTGAGCCACCCAAGTGGTTTTATAATTTTCCCACAATCTCTGAATTGTTCAGCTATGTTCCTAAAAACTATATTTTGGGACTATTCTACAATTTTTTTGTTTTTACATAGAAATGTGATTTTTAAAATCTTTTTAGTGTATCATCTGGTATCCAGAAAACATGCCTCTTACTATGACAACTTACCCATATGGGGCGCCTGGGTGGCTCAGTTGGTGAAGGGTCTGCCTTCGGCTCAGGTCATGGTCCCGGGGTCCTGGGATCGAACCCCGTGTCGGGCTCCCTGCTCAGCGGGGGGGGGGCTGCTTCTCCCCCCCCCCCCCCCCCCCCCGTCCCCATTTTTGCTCTCTCCGTCAAATAAATAAAATCTTAAAAAAAACACCTTACCTCCAGATCTGGGGGTTTTCTACTGTACCATCATCTACAAGTAGGAATAGTTGAGTAGCTCCCTTTAGGACCTTACCCATTTCGTGTCCCCCCGTCTGTGCCAGCGAGCGCTGACTCCCAGTACAGAAGGGACGACAGTGTCTCTAAAGGAGCGGGGCCCAGGGTGCCCGCCCCCCACCTCTGCCGCCCGTGTGCTGGGAGCCCCGCACCCCCGGCACGATGCCAGCCCGTGATGGAGGAGGTGCCGGGACCCTGCAGGAGGGGGCTTCCCAGCTCCAGCGTGTGGGGGGGGCAGATTTCAGCAGCCGGCCAGGGGCTCGGTCTCCCCAAGTACCATAGGCCACCAAGGCGCCTCCTTTGGTTTCACGGACGCCCCAGGGGGAAGCCCAGAGCTTCAGCTGTCGGACTGCTGTGAACACACAAACTAAAATACACAGACCGCCAATAATACCGAATCTACCGAAACACAGTCCCCAAGTAGTTCTTACAATAGCAGTTAGACTTATTTGTGCTACTTTACTGACACATTAAATAATAATACAGGCAAACTGGGAGCCCCCTCAGCAAGAGTGGGCAGGGAGGGGCCCGTGCCGCCCACGCCCTGAGCCCCGACCCGCCTCACCCGTGTCCATCCCCAGAGCAGGCGTCCCCGCGGGGCCAGGAGCTCGCGCGCTGTCCTCTGGGCCTGTGCTGCAGACGGGCTTGTCACCAGGAGAGTCGGGGCGGGGGGTGCAGCAGTCCCGGGAGTGTTCACCGGGTGCCCGGTCCCCCAGGGACCACTGGCCTGTCACAGCGACGTCCCAGCCCCTAGGACAGTGCCTGCAATGGATGGGTGGATGGACGGATGGATGGATAGATGAAAAGACCAACGGAGGGATGGATGAGCAGGCGGGTGGATGCAGGACGCAAAGGCCACACCTCTGAGTGCAGGGCTGGCCCACCAGACCTGGTTTCTGTTCAGCTCCAGCTCACTTTGTGGGACCTGGGTGGGGCTCCCGTGGGCTTGGGGTGCAGGAGGCTGGGTGCCCTTAGCTGTGCCCAGCTCAGCTCCACACAGGACTGGTGGTTTCAGATGTCAGCGGGTTCCTGCATCCCTGTCCCCACTGTCAGTGTCTGGACCGGCTGAGCCACGGGTGCCACCAGGGACCCCTCTGCCCAGACCCCAGGGGGAGGGCTGCAGGTAGTACCTGGCCCAGAGATGCCCACCACTCCCAGGGAAGTCATGCCCAGGTGGGGCCAGGACCTGCACCCCAACCCCGAGAACCCTTTTCCAGGCTCCTCCATATCCTGGCAGAGTGACGGTCCCACTGCCTGGCCACCCAGCGCCAGGCCCTGGATGACCCAACCTGGCCCTCCAGTCTTCGGGAACCGGGGCCCCTGCCTCCCCTCGATGTCCATGCCCCCCACCCCCCTCATGGCCCTGCCCCACAGCCCGCCTCCCCGGCACCCACCTCACCCCTCACCCAGACAGCTTTGGAGCCCAAAGCCCCGCTACCCTCCAGCCCTGGCGGCCGCGGGGGTCCTGGGCCACCCAAGGGGTGTCCGCCTGCCCCACTCAGCTGCTTGCGATGCACAGGGGCCCCGCACTGGAGGCCGAGCGCCCCCACCCTCCCTGAGCACAAAGCATTTCAGGTTTATTTAAATAAAAATTATAATTTATACAAGACTTCTTTAAACAAACAAAGTTTTCTTAAAAAAATGTTACGGGGGTTTTTCATCGGTTCTTCATACAGTACAATCCTTTTGTTGAACAAAAGTGACAGCAGTAACGATTATTTACAGATCCAAAATAGACTCAAGCTTCGGACATAAAAAATGTGACATTCATTCTAGTTCAGTGATTAGTCATAGAAATTAAATATCTGCCCAGATTTACACAATTTGATAGAAACTCCGGGCTCTCTCTGCCGGGCCGCCGGGAGCCCGTGTGGGCCGCGCTCTCCCCAAGGGCCCGGCCACTGGCGCACGACGCCCCAGGGCCCCCGCGGCCGCGCCCCGCATGTGGTCAGTTTTCATCTCCCTTTCTCCTCAGAAGGGACTCGAACCAAACCACCCGCTCTGCTGAGGAGGGCGAGCCCCACCACACTGACCCCTTGGCGGTCCCGGGGAGGCGTCTGAGTGGCACCCACAGGCGTCACCCTGAAGCCTGTCCCCGGGGGCCGCTCGGGGCCCACCCCGCCTCGCCTCAGGCACCGAGGGAGGGTCCCCGGGGGTGCCTGAGGCCTCCACAGGGCCAGTCCGCCTGCGCCCACGGTGGGAGCCGAAGCCGAGACTTAGAGTGGGCTCTGCCTTCAGTTTGACGGAAGGCCGGCCCGCGGGATCTCGCGAACACCAGCGCCAGCCGGACCGGGGCGGTGGGTGCCGCAGGGGCCCTCCGATCTCACCGACCGGGTGGAGTGTGTGCTTCATCAGGCTGGTCGGCGCAGCTCCCCAGGAGCGCGGCCCGGGCCCTGGCGTGTGGCCCCCATGGCCCCCCGTGAACAGGGACGTGAGCGATGCCACCAGACTCACCCAAACCAGCAAATTAGGATTGGAGCCAAGGTAAAAATTACATCTGAAAAATGATACAAAAATAAGAAAAACAGCTTGCTCTCTGTAAAAAATAGAATCTTCTGTTTCTTCAAAAAACAACAATCTCCGTGACGCCCAAAGGACTCAGGACAAGCCGAGGAACTGGACTGATGGAGTTGGAAGTGTGCTGACCAGGAGGGCGGTCGCGCTGACCGCCACAATCTCAGCCTGTCCTTCACAGAGGTCACAGGCCTGTCCCCAAGTGAACCCAGCCTGCAGACGGCAGCCTCCGGCCTCGGCCACAAGCGCGCTGGCGTCCTGGGTGGAGCCCAGACTGGTGCTGGGCGCAGGGAGGGGGGCGGCTCGCTCCCACCCCGGGGTGTGCTGGCACGGGGGTGGGCCTGCCAGGACCCTGTCAGACGTCAGGGGTGCGGACCGTCCGGCCCCAAGCCTCTGGGCTCCGCTCACGGTCACTCCCCGCAGCCGGTGACCTCCCGAGCACCCCCCCGCGCAGCAACCACGGGCAGACCGGCCGCAAACCTGGCCCACCGTGTGTCCGGGCCGCTCCCACCCCAGGCCGCAGGGCCCCCTCCCTCACCAACACAGGTGGCTTCCGCCGTGAGGCTGGCGCCAGCCATGCTGCGGTTGATTTCCATCTGAGAGCAACCCAAGCTCAGAGTGCCCCCCAAAGCCTTGGTAGCTGGTCTACGGGGCTTTCCCAAGAGCAGAGTGTGAAAAAGATGCGCTTCTACCTGCGCGCCACTCCACGGCCGCGGGGGCCGCCGACTCCGGGCCTCCTGGCGGCTCGGGAGGCCGAGACGGCCGCTGGCCTTCGTGGCGGGTGGGGCCCCGCGGCCGGTCAGCACGGAGCCTAAGCCAGATCAAGCCGCGCCCCTGCCCCGGGCCCCCCTCTGACGACTCGCAGCAGGCCTCGCTGGCGGAAGGAGCGAGACCACTGGCCGGTTCAGGGTGGTGGGCGAAGGCGCCTCTGAGTCGCTCATCACCGACATCCTTCACACCTGGGAAGAGGGACCACCGGTGCTCCTCGGCTACGGCTTCGGGGTGGAGGAGCTTCGGCCTCTGGGGCGGGCGGGTCCTGCGTGTCCTCCTTTCCGCTGGCCTCCGAGGATCCCCTGCCCTCCGTGTCCACGTGTCCGTGAGACACGCCTCACCCGTGAGATGGGCGGGCACCGCCTGAGGGCCCCAACCCCTGCGTGAAGGGGTCCGTGAATCGCGGGGTGAACACAATAAAAACCACAGATTGAGGGGAATTATTGCAAAATATCAGGAGGATGTCCAATTGTTTTTCCACTATCAAATTGTTTAAAAAAAACAACAAAAAAACCAAAACCAAAACAAAACCCTTCCAGCATCGTCCCGGGAGAATCAACACTAGCTGTCGCTGCCAGATGCCGCGGCCGCCGTGATTTTCATGTACTGGCTGAAAATGGTCTCGAACGCCTCGTCTCTATGCACCATGGCCCCGAACACCAGCGGCTGGCGGGTGGAGATGCCGTGGGTGACCCCGCGCAGCCAGGCTGGCCTGAGGACTAGATGCCCCACACGCAGGCCTTGCCTGGCCCCAGGCCAGGTCCGAGCGGAGCCCCACAGGGTCGGTGCCCAAGGGCAGGCCCCTCCCCCCACGGAGGCCAGGCCCCCCGGCCCCACCCACCTCCCCACGGGCCTCAGCCCCGAACCTGACCCGGACGTGCAGTGGCAGGAGGCTCTGGTGGCCACAGCGAAGGAAAGAGGAAGAGAGGGGGCCCCTCGGGTCCCCAGCCGGTCGGTGGCTCCACGTGCCCCAGGGATTTACAGCCACACCCCCGGGCCACCCTGCCATCTCCCCAGCTTCCTGCCCAGCACTTACTTTCTGGGTTGATGGCGTTGACACCGCGATCCCCATGCCTGAGCCCGGGAGGACAGAGAGGACCTTGTACTGAGGGACGATAGCGCACGGTCAGCCTGGGCCCTCCCAGGATCAGGGCCAGGCCTGTCCCCAGGCCCCAGGGCATTCTGCCAGGGGCCCACGGAGCCCAGCCTTCCTGAGCACGACAGGACGGACTGACTTCCTGACCAAGAGACCAGACCTGCCCCTTCCCCATCCCACCCTCTCCCAGCAGGACCGAGTGAGACGGGGTCTCCCTGAGGGGCAGTGCGTGGGGGGGGGGCGCCTGCTGTCCTAACGGCTGCACATCTCTCTGTGGGGGGAGCTGGGCCCACCCCCGGCCCGGGCCAGCCTGTAGCCCAGACGCTCAGACCCTGGAGGCGGGGGGCAGGTGGGCCCGGCCACCCTTGCCCAAGTGTGTGTGCCAGGCCCTCCTTTGGGTACTGCACATGCCCTGCCCACTCCACGTGACCACACTCGAGGGACACTGGCTGAGGACACGCCCGCGGTGGGGGCAGCATCTCAGGGCCGAGGGGTGGATACACAGTGGTAAGGGGGCCCAGGCGCCCGGCCGGGCCCACCTTGCTGTGCTCCCCCCCTCCCCCTCTGTGGGAAGGCACCTGGCGCTGACCCGTGAGGACGTGGGGTGGCCCGTGGTACATGGACACGAACGGGAGCCAATGTCTACATGGGAGCCTTCTAGAAGGGGAGCCCTGACGTGGGTGCCCCAATGTCTCCGAATAGCATCACTCCCTCACTGTGAACATATCTGACATCCAACTGAAGCCCATCAGCTTCGTGGCCCTGTGGCCTCTCTCCTCCGGAATCCTAAAGGGGTAACAGAGAACGGGGGGGCCCATACTGACCTTCTGGATGTCTGTGATGTCCACCAGCTTGATGACCTTGTTTCTCTTGGAAGAACCGGATTTGGAGCTTTCGAAGCACAAGTAACTACGAGGGGAGAAAGGACAGAGGCATGATCCAGACACGGCACAGGGACGGACGCCCGCCCGGGCTGCGGCCACCACGGTCCCCCGTGGGGCGGGCGGCGACCCCGAGCAGAGAGCCCCTCCCACCTGTCACCACGCACTGGCTTTTTACAAAGGATTTCACTCTGAGAGAGAGTTTTATCGCTTCTAGAGCTGACTCCACGGTCTACACCGCATCTGACTCGTGTTCGCAGCGTCACGCATCCTGGGGCGTCCAGCGAGAGCCGGGACCGTCCCTGAGGCCCGTCCCTTCGGCAGGAGCGGCACGGAGGCACTCACTTCTCCGTCACGTACAGAACGCCGTTGCGGATGTAGTCGGTGGGCATCTTGCGGTCGCGGTTGATCAGGCAGCAGCGCCAGCCATTCTCACACACTAGTGGGGACAGAGGCGACCCATCAGCCCGGCTCCTCAGGGACGCACCAACACGCTCCCCGTCCCCCGATAAAGCCCGGGGGAGGGAGACAGGCGCCCTCCGCCTTCCTGGAGAGCTGGGGTTTGCTCCGGCGCGTGAGTCGGCGGGGACTTTCGTCCCCTCGAAGGAGAAGCACACGGCTCAGGTTGTGCAAATGGATCGAACCGCGGCCATGACGGGGACGCATTTGCATGCCCTCGGGCAGCAGGATGGGGGGCGGGACAAGGTCCCAGCTTAGCTCTCTGCGGCTTCCTTCTGCGGCCTGCCAGGCGGTTCGAAGAGCCCAGCTCCCTGGGCGCCCAGCTGCCGTCCACCAGGTCACGGCTGGGGTGCGCGGGGGCCGCACCTGCTCGTGCGAGGCCCCAGCTGGGGAGCAGCTCTGAGCCGCGCTCTGCGGGACCCTCTGAATTCCTGCAGCTCAACCACCCCTGCAGAAGGATGGGCCCCCCCGAGCGGCCCAGGAGCACCCGGCTCCTCCCGCCTGCCTGCCCAGAGCCCTCCCGGGCCCCTAGGGCCGGCCCCTGCCGCCGGGCCCAGCACGGGGGCGAGCTCCCCACCCGGCCAGGGCGGGCCACGGACTCCGCGCACACGTACCCGGCAGCGGTCGCTCGTTTTCCGTCAAGTTAAAGATCTCGTGGAAGTTGCCTTTCTTGGTACCGTGGAAGCGGCCAGTGTCTTCGTCCTTGCTGAGGCTGGCGGGCGCGCTGGACACGTAGCTCCGGGAGGAGGCCGTCTGTAGCTGCCAAGAGCACGCGTGTCGCCGTCAGCCACGCCAGCTGGGGGTGGGGGCACAGGGACGCACGCAGCCCCCCACCCCGCCCTCGCCCAACTGTACACATAGACGAGCGACAGGCACGGATGCCCAGATGCGGGGTGCGGACCCCTACGAGCCCCTGCCGGGGGCCGCTCCTCACCCCGCGAGCCCCCCTTCCTCCGGGGCAGGGAAGCCCCACAGCAGAGGGGAGGCCCCTCTGCCCCCAGCAGCGTCCCCACTCCAAAAGGCCGTGCTGGAGCCTGCAGCCCGGCACACGCAGCCCAGACCCCGGGCCGCCAGGCGCTCGGCACAGAGGCCATTCCTGGCATTTCCGAAATCGGAACTGGCCGGCGGATGGGCCGTGGAAAGCGACATTGGAAGGTCAGGGTCACAACACAGCAACGCACAGCATCAGGTGCCCGTGGAGGAGGGGCTTCCACACAGACCTCCTACCTTGTCGTGGCCTGACACCTGACCAGAGAGGAGACGACAGACACACGCGTGACCAAGACGTGGCGTGAGCTCACACACACACAGTGGCTGAGCCGAGCTGCAAGCACACACCCCTTGGCGGGGTCTCCCTCGCCCCCCGCCCACCGGGAAGCCCACGGCCTCGCTCCCCTTCACTGTCTCTCCGGAGACTGGCCAGCGCTAAGTGGCCTTAAGGCCCCGGAAGGCCCTGTCCCAGCCACCCCTCCCACGCCCTCAGGGAGCCTGGCTGCCCACCTCTGCGCCTCCTCCCTCGGGCCCACCTCCACCTGCGTGACCGGAGCCCGCCTGCTGGCTCACGAAGACCCTGCTGATGAGTGTGGGCTTCCAATAAGCTTTGTTGTCCCGGAACCTGGGGAGCCTGACCCACACCTGACCCAGAACTTCCCTCCCATCACCGGGTCACTGGACACCCTCTCCCCAGACAACACTCACACAACACAGCAATCTAACGTCACCTCCTTCAGGAAGCCTTCCTAGACCTCCCCAAGAGCCCTACGGGACCCAGAACCTCCCGCGCTCATCTGAGACCCTGAGGAGAACACCTAGGCCAGCTTGTCCTCTGTGTCCGGGTTTGGGACCCAAGGCCCGGTACCCACCCACAAAGGCCTTCCACCATGAATAAAATACAGGCGCAGTACCAGCCTGTGGGCACGAGGTAGGCCCGAGCCTCAGAGCCGGGGAACAGAGGGCCGGACGGTAGCTCCCAGGGCTCCCTCCTCAAGGCCCCCAAAGCTCTGGGCGGTCATGGCCAGCACCCCGCGCCCTGCCTGCCCTTGGCCTGGGCGCCAGCATGGCTCGGGCAAGTCCGTGGGAGGGTCTGAGGGGCCTTGAGGCGGGAGGGGGCCTCCAGCCCGGCTTGTAAGCACTGCACGGCCTTCCCCAGTGGCCACCTGCGCCCGGGGCTGCTGGGCCCTCCCAAACAGCAGTGCCAGAAGCGGGGAAATCCTCGCCGCACTGTGTGTTTCAAGGGCCCCACAAAATCGGAAAGACACCAGCTTCCCCGCGCACTGGGAGGGGCACGCGCGGGCCGGGGGGCCGCTGCCCCAGCCTGAGGCCAGCCTACCCGGCGTGACACGGCGGCGGCGCTAGAGCGCTCTTTGAGCTGCGGGTCCGTGGGCAGGCTCCTCCAGATGATGTAGGGAGTGTCGTACTTGGCTCGCAGTCTCGGGCAGCGTTTGAAGATAAAGTCAATGAGGAAAAACTTGATCCCGGCGTAAAGTCCTGGGGACAAGAGCAACAGTCCTGTCCTGGCCAGGGCACACGGCCAGCCTCTCCAAACCCGGATGTGGCCAGCGCAGGGCAGGGGAAGCAAGAGGGCGAGGCGACCCAGCCAATGGGGGGGTCCACTTACGTGTCTCACCACCCAGGACCCTCAGGTGGCTCCTGTTGATCACACCACCTCGCAAACAAGCCCACCACTAACCACCCCCCAAGGGTGACATGAAGGAAAGCGTGAGAGACCCACCCCCAGCCTGCTGCCCTCTGACCTGATGGGCCGGCAGCCGTCACAGCCGGGGGTCCCCCTCCAACCCTGGGTCAGAGAGCTCGTGTGCCGGCCCCGGCCCCCTGGAGGATGAGGGCATTTCCCTTTGGTTGGTGTCAGTCCTTTCCCCCAAGGCCACACTGTCTGCCAGCCCGCTTGTCCTGGCAAGGCATGCAGGGGGAGGGCCAACGAGAGACCGAGGCCCCAGCTGCGTGCCGGGGCTGGTGGGCAGGTGGGGATGGCCCCCACACTGTGCGACCCACAAGCACAAGGTCCCAGCTCAGATTAGCCCTCCACCCTCGCCCCCACCCGTGCAGTCCCCTGTGCCCGCTCCAGGCTGGGGACACCGAGGCCCCACAGTGGGTCATTGCTCGGGGTCTGGCCTGGGGAGGAAGGTGCAGCTTCCTGGGTTAGACGGCCGAGTGGGTTGGGGCAGCCACAGGACCATGGCCTTGGCCTCAGGGCAGCCTCCACACCTGCTCACACCTTCTCCCTACCCTGCAGAAGCCCCAGACGGGTTCAGTACAGCGCTTCCACGAACCCATGGGGGAGTTCAAGTCATCCTGCCACCCCATGGTTTGAAATACAGGCAAAGCCACGTCCCGCACATTCAGACCTGTGGCCAGTGGCTCCCTGAATTCTGCATGCTCCCCACCCCAGAATTAGCTCTGAACACCCCGTCTCCAGTCTGCCCCTCCCACTCCCTGGTGGCCCGGATGGCAACATCACCTACCAGCCCTTCGGGGCAAACCCTGAGCCCTCCGACCGTCTGGTCCATCCACGACTGTGGGGGGTCGGGCTCCAACCACAACCCAGGGCCCCACCAGGGCCCCACCAGGGCCCCACAACCCCATCCACCGGCCTGCCTCACGCCCCTCACTGCCCTGCCCACTCCACCCCGACCAAGGGCTGTTCCTGACCTGCCCAAAGCAGACTCCGCAAACCTCACCCTCTGCTTGGACCTCACCCCGCAGAATCGAGGCCACCGCCCCCCATGACATCTCCACCCCTACGTCACTCCTCCCGCGACCTGACCCCTCACGACCCGAGCTGGCTGACCGCCGTCCATACCCGACGCCTACCAGCCCCTCTGCTCGGTGGGAAAGCGGGGAGTCTCTTGGAAGCAGAGGATGAGCTTGTTGTAAGCGTGCGCTAAGCTGGCCTCCAGACGCCTGTGCATCTGCGGATGCTCGGGTGGGAAGCAGGCCGGGACCCCCGCCTCAGCCCCTCACCTGTGCGGCAGCCCTGACCCGGGGCGAGGCGCCTCCTTACCCACGGCCAGTCCCACCAGGCGGTAGGGGAAGAAGCAGGAGGCGAGGAAGGCGGCCCACAGCGCGACGTACAGCTTCTGCGTGATCTCAGGCTGGACCCACATGAACAGGCTGGAAGGGAGAGGGGGGCTCAGCTGGGGATGGGGCCGCACCCCTGACTCCGCGGGCTGGGGGGCCGAGGACTTACTTCTTGATCTTCTCCAGGATGTCAGCCATCTTGCCGAAGAGGTTCTGTGTGGAGAAGCTGTGGTCACCGCAGGCCCCGGGGCCACGGCCCACACGGCGACGACGTCAGGGGGCCAGAGGTGCCGCCCCCGTGAGGCCACAGCCGGGGTCGGGGGGGCACAGAGCCCCGCCGTCCCGTCTAGCCACTCACAGGCTGAGGGCGGGGTGGTGGGGCCCCACGAAGCCCAGGGAACCGCACGGACGCTGGACCCGGGCCGTGTCCCTCCCAGCAGCTGGCTCGCCCCGGCTCGGCGGGTCTCCCCACCCTCCAGGGTGCCGGCCGTCAGCCTAGACCCTCCCGCCAATCAGGCTGTCCTGGGTGCTGCCAAGGGATCGACGGGCAGGCTGATGGCCGGTCAGCTGACGAGAGACAAGCCAGGCCTGGGGTTTGGGGGGCAGGGCTGGCACAGAGACGTCCCTGGGCCGGAGCCCAAGAGCAGCACCTGGGCTTTCTGGGCGACATCCAGCACGAGTTGGAACTTCTCAGACACAGTCAAGTCTTCCTTTGGAGGCTCCTGCAACCACAGGGGAGAGAGAATTGCCACCACAGTTTAGCAGCCCAGAGGCCTTGCAGCCCCAGGAGCAGGTCGCTCTGCTGCCCCCCCCCCCCACAGCAGGGGCCGGTTGTCCCAGAGGACGCCCCCCTGGTGCCCGAGAGGGTGGGCGGGCAGTGGCAGCCCCCAAGCCAGCGGGGAGTCGCGCTTCGACGGCTCATCTGCAAAGGTGCGTCCGAGACCACGTAGCCCTCCACCCCTCACTTTGCATGGAGGGAAACTGAGGCAAAAGGGGGCCATGACCTCCTCCTGTTTGTCTGAATTCATTCAACAAGAAGCTCCCGAGGGCCTCCTAGATGCTGGGGCCCAGCAGATCGCAGCTTGCTGATCCCTGCGCTACTCATCCTCTGGTCCGGGAGGCCCCGGGTGCCCCCCCGCAGCATACCATCCCCACTGGGAGGAGTGAGGACAGGCCGGGGCACGGCAACCTGCTTCCCTTGCAGCCAAGCCGGGGCCAGCAAGGGGCACTGGGGGTGTCGGCTGGCAGGGGGTCAGAGTGTGGCCGCCCAGGGCTCTGTGCTGGGGGGCGACTGGCCTTCTGCTCCCTGACTCCATTTGCCAGGCAGGGCTCCCCCAGGCATCCACCCAGCTGCATCTGGACGCTCGGGGAAGCTGACTGGTGGACACAGAGACCTTCGCCCTCCCAGGACTTACCACTGGTTCAGAGACTTCAGGCACGATGCTCCACTGTATCCTCCAGCCCCTGCAAGGAGACCGTCACACGCCTTTCACAGAGGGACGACATCGAATCCCCAGCCCTGTGCCCCCGACGGGAAGGAGCGTGGGACAGAAGGGGCTTCAGAACCCCTCTGCAGCCAAGACCTCCAGGGCTGCTCCCTGGCTCTTGAGGATGGACAGTTCAAGGTCACCCTCACGGGCCCCTCCCCTGGGGGCCCAGAGGTGGAACAGATAGGTCCTTCAAAAGAACTCAGTGAAATAGTAATAGCAAGTACTCTGGCTAGAATCACACCTGGTCTGGGCACAGATGACCCCTTCCTGGGTATGTAAAGATATTCTTCCCTACAAAAATCATTTTCAAATGAACCAACTTAAGCAGGCAGAGAGATGCACCCAGGAAAACTGTCTGTGAAAGTGTGAACTGTGGAACAGCTGAGGACAAATCGGACTGCAGGAGGGGCGCCTGGGTGGCTCAGTCAGTTAAGTGTCTCTCTTCAGTTCAGGTCATGATCTCAGGGTCCTGGGATCCAGCCCCATGTCGGGCTCCCTGCTCAGTGGGAGTCTGCTTCTTCCTCTGCCTCTGCCCCTTCCCCCGCTTATGCTCATTCTCTAATAAGTAAATAAATAAAATCTTTAAAAAAAAAAAAAAACGGACTGCAGGGGCCCTCCTCAGGCCTGCCGTGGGGCCGAGGTTCGCTGCTCGTGCAGCCGCGGGCGCAGACCGACCAGGCAGCTGGGGACGAGGGCTTCTCCACAGAGGCCCCCGGAGGGTGCTCACAGAGCACGGAGAGGATGCTGCTTGGGCTTGGTGATTGCCAGGACCCTTCCTCTGAACCCCAGGGCCTCCCAGGGCACAAAGACTCTGCAGGCCCAGCAAGCGGGGGATGTCATCGGCAAATAGGAGCAGCTGGGGTGACCCCCTGCAGGTGCACGTGGGCCTCTGAGACAAAGAGCCGCTGGGGAGTCTGATGACCACCTACTGCTGGCTCCCGCGGACCAGTGGGGGTGGGCATCCTCCTGGGGGCTCGGGAGCCTAGCCTATCAGAGGACCGCTCCCCAAACCCCCGTGTGAGAGGCAGCCCCGGCTCAGGCGTGCCACGGCTGTGTGTGTCGTGGGGAGACGGCCCTGCCGCGTAAGCAGCTCACCTACCTGGCTATGAGGTAATTGAGGGATAACCTCAAAATTGCTAGAAACAAGAACATGGGGATGGCCCAGCCATGCCACACAGCATTCATGTACACCTGCGGGTTTGGAGAGAAAGCCAGGGGGAGAGAGACAGTCAGGCAGCCTGACAGGCCACATCCCGCCCCCTTCCCCTCTCCCCCTTGCCCCCCGCCCCACCAGGCAGGCCAGCCATGCTGGGAGGTGGGGAGCACAGGCCCCCAACGTCTTCCCAAAGGAGGGAACGCATGACAGAGAAGCCCTGGGAGGAGCTGCTTTGAGGGTGTAGGGAGGGGGGCGCCCCAGGGAGGCAGCCACTGGATGTGGCCTGGGACAGGCAGAGGAGAGCAGAGGCCCCTGCCAGCCCCGGGGGTCGCTCCCCCGTGCTGGAGCCCGCAGCACCACCAGGACTCAGCACAGCCGAGCGAGGTGACCGACCGCCGGCCGAGAACCCCCTACGTGCTGTGTGCCAGGCCCAGTGCGGCTCGGGCCCCTTCACTCTGGGCCCATCAGCCTGGCACAGAGCAGACGCTCAGAAAGGGGCAGAGAAGGGAATGCAGTGGGGTTCAGGCAGAGGCCTGGAAGGTGGGTCGAATGGTGGGCACATCCCTTGGCGATGATAGGCAGGACCCAGGTACCCAAGGCCTCAGGGAGCAGAGGGTTCCTGAAGGGTGAAGGCAGGGCCTCCAGGGTGAAGGCAGGGCCTTGGGGTGAAGGTGGGGCCTCAGGGTGAGGGCGGGGCCCCGGGGTGAAGGCGGGGCTGGGGCCTGGCCACTGAGTCCTGCTCTCTCTATGTGTATGCAAAATGCCCGTCTCCTCCCCAGGGCTGGAGCCAGGCTGTGGGCTCTAGGGTGGTCTCAGAACCTCCAGAATGCAGAGATGGGGACTTTGGGAGCTGCGGCCGCCCCTCTCTGGCCTCGGGGCCTAGCAGGCAGGTGGGCAACCTGTGTCCTCCTTCCAGTGATGAGAGGGTCTCCTTGTGCGGGGCTGGGGACGGCGGCCAGGGGACCATTCAGGCCGAGCAGCCCTGTCCGTCTTCCCCAAAGCACACCCTGATGCCAGGCACTGCTCTCCCACCCTTCCCCAGGACTGCTGGCTCGCAGAGGCTCAGCTCGGCCCCCAGGCCACAGGGCGTTTGCCAGGAGCCTCCCCCAGGCACCCAGTGGGAGGAGCGCGGGGCCCCCCTGGGCAGACAAGCCTCCTCACGGTCCTCTTCCTGACTCGTCTAGGAAGGCAACTGAAGCGCGGACAGAGGCCTCTTCCTGAGAACGCTGCATGAGGCTGTCTGTGTGCAGACACGGGCTAGGCCCCTGGCGCCCCCAGTGCCCTCGTTTGATCCTTGCAGCGACCCCGTGGCTGGGTAGCGACATGGTACCCACTTTCCAGACAAAAGTTAAGGCGTGTGTGTCCCTGGGAAACAGCAGGGTACCCGGGGGCACTCACAGTGAAGGCGATGGCAGACGTGTAGATGGAGTACCAGTCGGATAAGGCAGAGAGGTTCTTCACGAAGCTGGTGACGGGCTTGGCACCACGCTCTGGGGACAGAACAGACCGCGATGAGGCCAGAGCTCGGGCACACCCGGAGGGCGGGGGGCAGCAGTGAGGGGGGGGGGGGAGGCGCCAAACCAGCAAAGGGAGCCCCGAACGACTCAGGCTCCTCGTGTGCCTGACCCTCTGCTGGTGCTCCCCGGCCACGCCGGGTGCTGCGCGCTGTCCACCGTCCCCACAGGGACACACCAGCTACCTGATCCCTGCCCCTCATGCCTGAGCCGCAGACACAAGAAAGGGGCAACCGGGGGGGGGGGGGGGCGGTTCCTCGGCATCACCTGGGCTCCGGCAAATATCTGGGAAAGCACCACCTTTCACGGGGGCTCCCAGGCCTGGAGGGAAACTAAGCCCCCCACTCGGGGCCGGGCGGGCAGCGCTGGCCCCATCCTGTCCTGCTCCGGGTGGACGGGGCGGGGCCCCGGACATGCTTCCAGCGGGAGCCTTCTTCCTAAGAACTCCCAGGGAACACCTTTCTGAAAAGACGTCCCGCTGAGCTCAGGACTGCAGAGCCGCCCCCCCCCCCCCCACTGACCACGCGCTCGCGGCTCAGGGGTCCCACCGGCTCCCATGGCCGCTCACAGACGCGCTGGGGACTCACTTAGTCGTCTCATGTTTTCCGTCAACCTAAGAGAGAGGGAAAGAGAGAGGTGAGCACCAGCTCCTGTGCCCCGCGTTCCTGCTGCCCCCACCACGGAGCTCTGCTGGCACGTGGGGAGCACAGTGTGACCGGGGACGCAGGGGCCACGCCAGGGGCCACGTCGCCACTGCTCCCTAACTTGGGGTGGGGGCGTCCTCACCTACAGAACCATCCCTGGTCTCCTGCCCACGTCCCCAGAACCTGAGTCCCCCAGAGCCTACAACACGGCCTGGCACAGGGAGCGAGAAGGCCTGGGTCGTGGGCGCTGGGCCCCCAGACCACCGTCCCCACACGGCGTCGGTCACAAAGCACAAGTAGGAGCGCTGAGCAGGGGGACGCGGCAGTGCCACCCGCCATGGAGCCCTGCCGGCTGCCCTCGCCACCCCAAGGAGGCCCCGCCCCCAGGAAGGAGGCCCCTCCCCCGGGAAGGAGGCCCCCCAGGAAGGAGGCCCCGCCCCAGGAAGGAGGCCCCGCCCCCAGGAAGGAGGCCCCGCCCCCAGGAAGGTGGCTCGGCCGGCCCCCGGGAGCAGCCTTGGCCGCAGCCACTTGGACACTCGGACACCGGCCTGGCTCTGACGTCCCGGTGGCCGCCCCCCCACCTCCGCGAGGGCCCCCACCTCCGGGCGCTGAGGGGCTCCTCCGTCTCCACGGTGCTCTCCTCGGGCTGGAACCGGAAATCCTCCACGTACTCCCCAAACTTCTCGTAGAACCACTTCTGGACGCGGGGGCATAGCCCCTGGCTCCGCCGGTCTGCGGGGACGAGGGTCGCGGTGAGGCCAGGCGGGTGGGGGCGAACGAACCCCGACGGAGGGGTGTGAACACGCGCTCCCCGACACAGAGCCTGACCCGCTTCCACGGCGAGGCCCGCGGTCACCGCAGACCACACGGGGTCTCCGTGGTCACACCCGCGCCGAGCTGCCCTCCGCCGGATCCCAGGCCCTGGGGTCTGCGTCACCCTCCCCTTCTCTGGCGGGAGGCTCTCTCCCGGGGGCCCCGGGGACCAGAGGACCGGCCAGAGGGCGTGTGTGCCGCGGGCTGTGTCCTGGTGGGGGCCCCAGGGAAGGAAGTGGCCTCTGCTCACCAGGACCAAGACCTTCGAGAGGGACCCACATCCCAGACTCAGAAGACCGGGAGGAAACCGCGTCGCCCGCAGGGGGCGCTGTCCCGCCACGAGTAAGGAGAGGGACGGCGCGGAGGTGGTCAGGGGCCGGTGCTCTCCACGGGGCTGAGGTTTGTGCACACAGAGCCCAAGAGGCAGGCCTCTCGGAGGGAAGGAACGGGGAGGGCCTGGGGGCTGCTCACCCCTACCTGGGGCGCGAGTGTTTTCAGCGCAGGGCTGGGCAGGGGTGGGCAGACGGCCACCTCGATGGCCGCGAAGCAGCCGTGGACAGGACGGAATCTAACAGGCCTGCCCGTGTTCCCATGAGACCATACCATGGATGCTGAAGTGTGAAACCCACATCCTTTTGATTTCCTCCGGCCATTTAGAAATGTAAAAACATTTAAACACGTGAAGGACAGGGCTGCAGTCTGCCGAGCCCCAGGTCTGGGCCGGGCGTGCTGCCCGCGCAGACGGGCTCCAGGCACCACAGAACCCCTCGGCTGCCCACCCTGGCCACAGGGTGGGGAGCACCGCACAGAGCACCCGTCCCCTCCCTCGGCCCACATAGAGCCCACCGCGCCAGTGACCACCGCTACAGAATGGACCTCAGCCTGGGCACCTGGAGAGCTGGGGTCTTCCACCCTCCACTCCTCTGACACTTCCCATGTGTGCAGGAGACTCATCAATCACGGGGCACAGTGGGGGCCTTGGGGTCTCTTGTGCTGCTCCTGGCGTGGATCCTCGGTCTGGGGCGTGGAGCCCATGACCCGAGGGGCACAGCTGCCAATCCCGCACCTGCATCGGCCGGCCTGCTGATCCCGCACTGGGGTCCTCAGGAAGGGGCCACCTCCCCCTGTGGAAGGCAGGACCTGACTGCGGTCCGAGCTGGGCCTCCACGTGGCAGGTGCGCCTTGAAGAGGCTACCCCTCCTGGGTCTCGGTTTCCTCACCTGTATATGAGACGGGCTTAACCCTAAGGCCCTTCCGGTGTAGCTGTGAGCTCCCGGCACAGGCAGGGGGTGCCTGAGAGGGGTCAGCCTGTGGGAACGGGCCCTCGGTCGGGAGACAGGAGGGCCTGGCCCACCACGCACTGGGGCCCCTAGAGAGCTGGACAGAAAATCCAATTTTGCTGCCAGGACAGCTCTAGGAAGGACAGACGGGGGAGTAAGACAAAGACCAGGCTCAGAGCGGCAGGAAAAGATGCAGAGAAAGGGGTTGTGCGTCCTGACCCGGGGAGGGCCGGGGCACATCCCGACCACGGACGGCGGCCCCCACTGCCCGCTCGTCCCTTGTCAGGACCGCCAGCCTCTGGACACGGGCCACCAGGTCAGTAGCCACGAAGCCAATGTGATGAGTGACACTACATGTCTGTCAGGAAGGGCTGAAACGGGGGCCACGTGGCCTTCTTAGGGGAAAATAAAACCACATCTCATTGAACAACTGTGTTCGCTGTGACAGGGGCAGACGCCTGTGCCAGTCCGACGGGCGCAGGACCAGCACGCACCCCACCGCCCGGCCCGGCTGCCCGCGGGGCCTACCTGCTCCGTTGTTGGCCTGGGCCTGCCCCTTGGGAGGCTGCTGGGCCGTCTGCTCCTCGGATCTTAAAGACAGGGAAGAAGAAGCAAGAATCCCGTTAGTTCCAAACACGGTGTGAGTGCGGGCTGTGGAAGGTGCTAGCACTCACAGGGAGCCTGCCGCCCACGAGCATTTGCTCCAGCTCACGGGGCCCCCTCTGGGAGCTCAGTGCTCAGACACTGCTCACAGGGCAGGCCGGGCAGCTTAGAGCCGCATTCACGGTGGGCACGCTCTCTTCTGATTTTTTTTAATAATCAAACAAAAAAAGTCTCATAAATGTACCACTCTTTCCTTTCCTATGAACACATCTGCTTCTTCATTGTTAAGTTCAGAACAAACAGCCCTTACACTAATTAACCAGCCTGTTGATAAAACGATGCCCATCAGTGGACATGTTCAGCAAGCAGCACTCAAGACCACAGGCTGGGTCACCCCTTGCGCTGGACAGCTGTGCCCAGGTCCCAGCTCGGCCCGTGCCAGCCACCTGCCTGGCTTCCTGCCCCTACAGCCCAGCCACCACAGACCACAGCACTCACCGGCCTCAGAGCGCTCTCCTGGAGTTTCTGTCCACCTGCCAGACCCTGACTATTGAACCGGCTTTCAGCTACAGAGCCTGATGCAGCTGGCCCAGCCCCCGGCCCCTGGGTGGAGCTTTGGCCAGGCCACATCTCATGCCACGGCCAACCCGCCCGCCTTGTTCTGCACTGGCCTGGGCCACGGACGCACCACGCTGTTCCTGGGGCTCCCAGTCCAGCAGGGACCCCAGGATGTGGGAAAAGTGGTGCCCCAGGCAAACCTCAGCAGGGTCTTGCAGGGGCACAGAGGACTCTTCCAGGACAGAGATGGCAGGGCTGGGAGAGCCCCGGCCCGAGTGCACCCTCAGGTGCAGTGAGGGAGGGGGCGAGGTTTCTGCTCTGCTCACACAGTGGGATTTCACGCCACCCTTCCACGAGCCGACCTGATTTGCAGGCCTGAAACCCGTGAATGTCACCTAGAGCATGGAAGACAAGCTGGGGACAAGCAGGGTGGGCAAGGCCTGCAGCCTCACTAAGCAATGGACGGGGAAGACAACACAGACGCGGAGTCCTGGAGAAGGGCGCCACGGGCCAGGGGGAGGGAGCCAGGCCTCCACGCCCGCCCCTCCCTGTGGCCAGGCTGCCCAAGCAACTGTCCATACCCAGAGCGACCACCGGCAAGTGGGGGTTTACTGGGAACAGGAGAGGGGCCCAGGGCACACGGGAGACGCCAAGACCCGGCCGAGTGCCTTCCATTCCCGGGCAGGAGTCACGGCCTCCAGACCAGGATGTCTGTGCCCAGCTTGGAGGTTCTGGAGGACGCAGCTCACCTGAGAAGCACTAACAAACTGGCCCCACAACCCAAGCCTGGGGCTTGGGCACCAAGAGGATTCGCATGCCTGAGGGACACAGGTGGGGGCTTCCTGGGGTCCTGTGCTTGTTACTGTTTGGTATGCACGGTCACTGGCTGTGTGTTTTTTCTAACACAATTCCTGCTAGAGACACACGGGTATTTAGACCTTCTTGGGCTGCGAGCTGCCTTCGGGGAAGGAAGGCTGCAGGAACTGTACTCCCTTCCCATCATCCCAAATACGGAATGTGTAAGTGCCTGTTCCGTGTGCTGGACAGAGGAGACAGACGGACAGCAGGGCAGACGGTGCGCCAGGACATTCCAGCCCACGACACTCGGGGCGCACAGTCCCAACCACAGCTCCCGAGAAGGCGGGAAGTGAGCGGGGTGACCTCACTGAATCAGAAAAAAGGGGCCTTGTATTTCCAACAACTGGATTCTCTGAAATGTTTCTGAACAACCTACACTAATGTTCAATGATCAACCAAACAAGTCTGGAGTGGAACGTGCCTGAATTGCCCTTTTTTTTTTTTTTTTAAAGATTTTATTTATTTATTTGAGAGAGAGAATGAGAGAGAGAGAGATGAGCCCAAGAAGGGGGAGGGTCAGAGGGAGAAGCAGACTCCCCGCTAAGCAGGGAACCCGATGCAGGACTCGATCCCGGGACTCCAGGATCACGACCCGAGCCGAAGGCAGACGCTTAACCAACTGAACCACCCAGGCGCCCTGAATTGCTTTTTAAAAGTCAGATTTTCTGGGGGTGCCTGGGTGGCTCAGTCGTTAAGCGTCTGCCTTCAGCTCAAGTCATGATCCCAGGGTCCTGGGATCGAGCCCCACATCGGGCTCCCTGCTCGGCGGGAAGCCTGCTTCTCCCTCCCACTCCCCCTGCTTGTGTTCCCTCTCTCGCTGTGTCTCTCTCTGTCAAATAAATAAAATAATAAAAAAGAAAAAAAAAAAAGATTTTCTGGCCTGCAGCCACCTGAGGCCAGAGGGCACCGAAGCCTGCCAGGAGCGCGATGCCAGGGCCGGGCGCCAGGGTCACTCTGCCCCCGACCCCCTTCCCCGGGCTGGGGGCACTAGACCGTCACCAGGGTCCCTTTCATCCCACACCATGGCCCCCAGCGAGGTTCAATGGGGTGTGCCAGCCGAGCCCAGGAGCGGGACGGGCAGAGGGGCCGTGGCAGGCACGGCCTGGCCACAGACGGTACAAGTCAGAAGGGCGGTGTTTCCGTGCTGCTTCCGGACCCCTAACGAGAGAAGGCCTTCGCCTACTAACACATAAGCTTCAATCAAGGTGATTTTCCGGGAATTTTCTTTAAAACCAAACAGGGGTTTACATAAACTCTAATTATCACGTTTCAATTCTGCAGCTCACCTGCAGCTTGGGGGTGTGTGTGCATATGTGTGTGTGAAAGGGGCCCCCTCCATATGTTCACCCACCGGGGACAGCCCACGGCCACCCCAAACATCAAGATGACAAAGGAAGAGGTCGTCACTTGCATGGAACCTGCTTCTCCCTGTACTTTCCCCTTCAGGTCTCCATTTCGAGAAGGTTCCTAAACCCCACCCCACATACAGCAGGGGAGCAGCCCCACAGTGTGCCCCAGGACCTTCAGCTTCCTCCGTCCTGGCCTGCTGTTCCTTTACTGTGACCACCCAGCTGGTCCCTCTGCGTCCTCAGAACTGGAAGGGGCTTTGGAGTGAGGAGGCCGGGCTGGGCAGGAGGGTGAGAAGCAGAAGGTGTGGGCCCTGCACGGAGAGAGGTCAGCTCAGGGCGAGCACCTCTCAACACCACAGGGGACGTGCCACCTCCAGCCAAGGGCTCTGGGCAAAGCTGGACAGAATCGCACATCTGCACCGGACAGAGCGCCTTCTGTGGGGGACACGGTGCTGAGACATGCCACGGAAGGCTGGCTGTGGCTGGCGGGTGGAGAAGGCACCCACAGCTGGCCACGCACCTGGGACAGCGCCAGTCCCTGGATCTCTCAGCATCCGTGGGTCAGGTCCCCGGCTGCACCCCTTTGCATAATGAAAACATCCACAGATTTCCACGTGCGAAGGATCAACATCAGGTAATGTGCGGGTTGAGGCCCACGTGCTGGTGTCTGGAAAGGGCTGCCAGCCTCGTAGCCGGGGCAGAATGTCAAAGTAGGGTGCGTCCCTCCCCTACCAAGCTCAAGGCCCCCACACGGAGTCCCAGAGAACCCCACAACAGCCCTGCGGGGACAGGCTGCCCAAAAGCACACAGGAGTCGTCAAAAATGCCTCCAGAGCAGGAAACAAAAGAGCCCTCCTCCAAAGAGAACCAGATGTCACCAGCTCCCGGGGCTGACAACCACGGGTAAGACCTGACAGGAAGCCAGCGTCTGGCCGTGAAACAAGGAGGCACTTCCTTTTCACCAACTGAACCCCATGCACCGAGGCGCCCGGAGTGTGGGTGTCCTCAGAGCCCGAGCCGGAGAATACACTGGAAAGTAACAGTGCCCTCGTCCACCGCACAGAGAAACCAGCTCGGGCTGGGCTGTCCCAGCAGTGGCCTCGTCTGCCGGGCCACCAGCTTGCAGGCCGTGTGGACGGACAGGGAGCCTCCTGGGGATTCTATCAGGACAGGGAGAGCACGGCTCTCAGAACCTACAGATACCGTGCGGGAGGGACCCGCTCCTCACCAGCAGCACCACGAGGCAGCGGCCCAGCTTGTGTGGGCAGAGGCGTGGGGTGCAAGAGGAGGCCACGCACGGGGGCAGCTCCATCCCACAGCAGGGCCCATGTCATGCCCTCCAGAAGCTGGGGCGGCCCCTGTCACCCCCCAGGAAGGAGGGACCCTGCAGGGAGGAGGGTGACCGTTTGTGGTGGGCGACCCCAGGGGTAACTGCGTGCGGCGGGATGGCACGGGAGGGGGTGCCTGCGTCCTGTGGGGGGTTGGCGGGCAAGGAAGTGCCTGAGCGGGCAGCGGGGGGCCCTGGGCCCCCCCTCACCTGGCCTTCAGCACTTCCTGGACCTTCTGCTCCAGCTCCATCCGCCGCTGCCGCTCCCGCTCCAGCTCCTGCCGCAGCATCTCTGAGTTGGTTTCTTCTCTCAGCTTCCGGAGCTCCTCCTCTGTAGGGGACAGAACCGCCAGGTGACCTGCGCTCGGACCCGCCCTGCCCCTCCAGCGGCAGAGGTGCCGAGGGCAGGCTTGGTCTTCAGAGCACTTGGACGGAGGGCCCTGTCTGCACCTGCTGGGCCGTAGCAGCTCTCTTGCTCCTCTCTGGGGGGACACCTGCGGGGAGACTATTAATCGGGGCTCCTCTTACACGGTGGGGGTGAGAGCTGGGGCGAAGCCACAGTGAGGAGTCCTGTACTAAACAAAACAGGTGCAGGTCACATGCACGAAAGGCATCTCACCACATCACCGCCACCACCAGGATGCCCCAGAGAAAGGGATCCTGGTGGCACCTGGTCACCCAACGGACATCGCCTGGACACACAACCGCACCAGGTGTGCTCTGCAGGCCTCAGCCACAGAGCCAAGCCCCTGCCAGGGGCAGATGGACGGCTCCCACCACCCGGGTGCTGATGACCCAGGAGCACAGTGGGAGGGCAGGCAGGGAGCTCCTGCAGTCCGAGTGGGGACCTGGATGGGACGAATATCAAGGCGACAGATTCCTAGGAGAAAAGCAGGTGGCAGGCTCAGCAACAGTCTTGCAAAGGCCCTGAGGCAGGAGGGCCCTGGGAGCTGAGGGGAGGCATCACAGATGAGATGGGGTGGGGGGCAGGACGTGCAGAGCCAGAAGGACCTGACGTTTACTCCAGGAGAGGTGGAAACCAAGGGCCACATAGTTGTGGTTTTTAACTGTAATATGTGATATTGATGGTCCCCAAAGAGGTCCCAACCTAATTCCGGGGACCTGGAACTATGTCCCCTGCATGGACAAAGCAACCCTGCAGACGTGATCAAGCGAAGGACCTTGAGATGGGGGGCTCTCCTGGTTATCCAGGCCCAGCGTAATCACCATTTTGTAAACTCAGACGAGGCAGGAGGGTCAGAGGTCAGGGAGAGGAGAGACTTGCAGGTGCCAGGCTGCTGGCCTCGAGGGCAGAAGGGGCCAGCAGCCCAGGATCGCGGGCGGCTTCTCGGAGCCAGACAAGTCAAGGAAACAGATTCTCCCCGAGATCCTCCAGGGGGGACAAAGCCCTGCCAACATGTGACCCTCATTCTGCTGGACTTCTGGCCTCCGGAATTGTAAGAGAATAAACACGCTATTTTAAGGCCCTCGGTTTCTGGTGCAACAGCAAGAAAGAACTCCCACAGAGTGGAGCCCACACGGGGGCTCAGATCTAAGTGGATGCCTCACTGCATTTGCACACACTGGACACCCAGATCCAGAGACAGCACACTGCAGGCCACGCAGAGGCCCCTACGCCTTCCATCTGTGTCCGTCCTCCGTCCATCCCAGGGGTGACCACCAGTTAGCATCTACGCACAGGTGAGGGCTCCCGTTTCTGAGACCGTATATAACGAAGGTGGGTATATCTTAGCTCGTGCAGCCAGGACAAAATACCACGGACTGGGGGGACCCAAACAGCAGACCCTGATTCCTCCCAGTTCCGGAGGCTGCAAGTCTGGGGTCAGGGGGCTGGCCGAGCCTGGTGCACGCCGCTTTGTGATGGCCTCACGCGGCAGAGAGAAAGGGCTCGGGCGTCCCTTCCTCTTTTCCTGAGGGCACTCACCCCATCCTGGGGGCCCCACCCTCACGACCCTGTCTAACCTTGATCACCTCCCGGGGGCCCCACCTCCTAACCTGCCGTACACTTTTGGGGGCACGCAGACAACCGGTCCACAGCAGGGCCTGAGCTCAGGGGGCCGGCCCCAGCCAGGCTCTCGGCCGGGACACCGTGCTGTCAGGCTGCCCCACTTCAGCCTTTTTTGGGTGTCCCCACGCTGCCCCGCCAGCCTTCCTGCTCACCCTGCAGCCCATCCACACCACGGAGCCCACACACACACTATCCCACGGAGCTCTTACGTGACCCAAGGGCCGCTCCGAGGCTCCGACCAAGCAGCTGAGCCGGGGGACGCAGTAGCCGCAAGCAGGCCCTGCCTTCCGCACGGTTCCTAAGGCGCGAACCCTGGTCAGTGGGCACCGCCCAGGAGTACAGGACCCTGGCTGTCCTTGCAGGCAAATCCTTCGCCCCTGCCACTTGGTCACTCCACAAACATTCGGGGAATGACAGCTGGCTGCGGGCAACTTTTTCAATTCTCAAGGACTATGCTGAGTCCTCTGCAAACCCAATTACCAAACGTTTGTATCACGATAAAATGCAATGGAGTCCATCTGGAAATCCTAGGGCATCTCCTTCGGGCCTAAGGCTCCTGCAGATGGGGACCCAAGTCACATTGGGAATGGCTCTGTCTTGTTTCTAAACTGGGCACGCAGTGGACCCACTCTTGTCACGGCCCGACGACAACACGGGGCTCACCCCCTCTCCGCTCCGCTCCGCCCCCCATCCCGCACCTTCTGGATGTCAGCCCTGACTTCTGGAGGTTCTCTATCATCTCCTGGAGGGGTCACCACCCACGGGGAACAGATGGACCATGAAGGCGTGAAGGGCAGAGAGCCGGCTGCCTCGCTGGGCTGGGCTAGGCTCCCCATGTCCAAATAGGACACAGGTACCTGGTGAGACGCCCCGACTGCCCTGCAGGGAGAGGGAGGTGCAGGGGGGATGCGGCCACAGCAGCCCCGGACACGTGCCGCGGCCCAGCCACGAACCCCCATGGAAAATAACACAGCCCCAACAGACACCTCTCCACACTGGCAGGGCTGCCGAGGGCCAAGACTGTGGACCAGGCTCCTCCACAAGCATCTGCCGGAAGCTGATGATCGCATTTCCCCTTTTTAGCAAACAAAGTCGCCAAACGAATCTGCTGGGGCTGGCCCATCGGGGCCCGGGTGGGACCGAAGCAGGCTGTCGAGCCCCGGGGGGCCGCGGTCAGCGGTCACCCGTGACAGATCTGCGTCCTGCCGCTCCACTAATGAGCGCTGCACAGCCTCGTGCACCGGGACGCTTGTGATGAACAAGTGACCCAAACAAAGGCCCACCCTCCCAGGGACGTGGGCAGTAAGGACAGCTGGCTTGGAGGGAGCCCTGCTGGCTGGGAACCTTCTCTCTGGGGTGGGGGCAGGGAGGTGCTCGGGAGGACCCAGCAGCTTCCTTTCTGGTCCTGGCTGCCTCATCAGACCTGGGGACACAGGGCTGAGCCTGAGCCCCCGAAATTCAGGCCAAGGTCAGTCCAGCAGCCAGAGGCCCCAGACACAGACGGGCTTACAGCACAACTGGGCGTGAGGGCAGGTCTCCCTGTCCAGACAGCACACGGGGAGGCTGAGAGGCCCAAGGTCAGAAGACCCTCCTGCCTCAAGAGAGCCTGCACGGCCCCGGCCACACCACCTGCCTGGGGAGTTCGTGGCTCGCTGGGTTTTGTCACTAACCAGTGAGAAGCACTGAGGTTTGCTGAGTGCTGGCATCCACTGGCTCAGTAAATATTTGGAGCGCTCAGAGCCCTCCTGTGCACCCACTCTGCTGGGATCCACCCCGCTCCGGGCACCTGCGCCCCACCATCCTCCAGCACCCTGCTGACCCCATGGGGCCCCTCTTCGGGAGACTCACCGGGAGAAGGCCCTCCCCAAACAGGGGGCCTGGAGGATGCCATGCCAAGCCCACAGGGAGCGGTTCCTCCTGGCTCCCACAGCACGGTTTCCCCCCGAGAACCCCTCTGTCCTGGGGTGAAGCAGGGTGGCCCTCCCACGGCCATGTTTCCCCTGGGGCACAGAACAGGGTCCATAAGGGGCCATGTAAAGGGGAGATCTGAGAGGAGGGGGTGGCCTCTGCTCAGTTAGACCCAGAAACAGGGCCCAACCGGCTAAGCAGCAAGGGAAGGGTGGCCAGGGAGGCAGGTGACAGGAAGGGCTGCGGGAAGTCCGGCCAAGGCCCCCCAGCCCTGCTGACGGAGCTGTGTGCCCCACCCCTCTCACGCTAGCCAGCCAGGCTCCTTTATGGCCGAGGGGACCTGTGGCAGGCACACCACGCACTGGGATGTCCTGCAAGTACACCCAAACCCATGTGTTCTGCTGGTCTCTGCTCCCACCCTGATTCCCAACTGCACCCTAACACCCTCGAATCTGGCTCCAAAGAGCGGTCAGAGGTTCCTCTGAAAGCCTAAGTCAGAACCTGCTGCTGTCTTGCCTCAAAGTCGGCAGAGGCTTGTGATGAAATCCAACCACTCAGCAAGTGTCCCCACTCCACCTCACCAGCTGTGTCTCCCTCTGCTCTTCCTTCGTCTTTGCCGCCGGGACCTCCTTTTAGGGCTTCAAATGCCCACGGTCTGACTGCCCCAGGACCTTTGCACGTGCTGATGCCCCTCCCCCACCATTTCCCCTGAGGAACCTCCCTGACGCTCCCCACAAATTGAATGTAGCATCTTGTCACGTTCTCTCATGGATCCTGCTCTTTCCCGTTGGGGACCTCACGGGTCCTCCTCAGGGTGCTGGAAGGGGATTCCTAGAGGTGACACGGGTCTACAGGGAAATGACCACTGTGAGTCTACACTCATCTGCAGGCGCCGCTGACGCAGGCCCACAGCCCCCATTTGCTTTGCTGTCTGCGGCAGCCCAGGACCCAGCCTGGCTCCAGGAGAAGCCACTGAAGACACGGGGAACGGACAGCAGGTGAGCGAGGACGGTGTGGCAGGTTCTCACGTGACACGCCCGGCAGCCAGAGCAGAGGACTGGCCATGAGCTGGACAGCGAGACGCCGGTGGTGGGGGAGGGGCCGGCATCTGAAGGACGTCTGCACCCAGCCCCCACGATTCAGGCCTCCGCCTTCCCCAGCCTGTGCCAGGGCTCCTGGGGACTCTGACCCTGAGAGTCCCCGCCTGTGGTGCTCCTCGCGCGCACAGCGTCTGCTGGGAGGTAGCAGGGGGCACTCAGGAGATGCGGGACCCACAGCCCTAACGTATTACCAGCCCGAGAGCCCCGGCCCCCACGGGGCCTTCCACTCAGCCCCACACGAGGCCCAGCTGCCCGGAGAGGCCACCTGCTCGCACACGAGTTCCCCAGCAAACACTCACTGTGCGAGTATTACGCACCGGGCTCTGTTAAGGAGGAAGACTGCATGACAAAGCAGCCACACCCTGGCCCGGGCAGACGTCCCAGTGGGCCCTGGGAGCACAGCTCTGGGTATACTGGCCCCAGAGGGCGAGCCTGGACACAGCTCCCGCTGGATCCTGGGCCCCCTGGGAGGCGGGTCTCCTGTCCTAACACAGGCAGGGCCCTGGAGCCCTCTTCCAAAAGGGCAGGCACCCCCTGGCACTGGGAAATCTCTGTCCTCCCGGGTGGACATCTCTGTCACACCTGCAGGGTGATGCTCCGCCTCCTCCCGTGGGACTCCTTTCTGCTCAGTTTGACCCTCCTTTGGTGGGCCTGGCATAAGCAGGTGCTCAGCCGAGACTCACTGGATGAGCCCGTGGATGAACCTCAGAGTGAGCCTCCACGGTGACCTGTCAACCAAGTGCTCATGGGCGGACAGCCCTGTAAAGGGGTGGGACCACTTCTCTCCCAAGGGGAGTGGCCACAGCTCGGTCAGGTGCCCTGGGGGCCGGCTCTGTGAGCCACCTCACAAGGACCGGGCTCAGGTGAATGTGCAGAGAGCCAAGAAGGCTTCCATCTCACTGTCTGCTTTATGTGGGGGCAGTGGGGGACAGTGAGGACCGTGGGGACGGTGAGGACAGTGGGGATGGTGGGGACAGTGAGGACAGTGGGGATGGAGGGGGACAGTGAAGACCATGGGGGACAGTGAGGACAGTGGGGATGGTGGGGGACAGTGAGGACAGTGGGGATGGTGGGGACAGCGAGGACAGTGGGGATGGTGGGGGATGGTGGGGGACAGTGAGGACAGTGGGGGTCAGTGGCTGCTCTCGTGGGGAAAAGAGAGGTGAGGCACTTCATGTTATGACAGCCTTGCTCCTGGGAGCCCTGGTTGGGGGGGTTCTGGTGCTTTCCCATCAGCTCCTCTGAGGGCCAACACCCACACGCACCCCAACAGCCTCCGTGGATCTCAGCTCCACCTGAAGGTCAAGGCAGCCCCAGACGCCTCCTCCGTCCACAGACCCTTGGCCCCTCCGACAGCATCGGCAGGAAACCACACTTTCCTTAACGTGGCCACCCCCGAACTCCCTTCCCCGTGACGCTCACCTGCGAGAGCTCCGCACGTGGCCGGGTTCTACCACGTGGCAACCACCAGCCCGGCCCATGGGACCACGTGTGGACACAAAGAGCCCCTCCCCGAGCCCTGCGGGGGCGCTGAGCAGACAGGCTCACAACCGCGGGCCGTGTCAGAGACGCGGGGGCCCAGGCGGCCAAGAGCCATGTCCCCTTGACCGGGGCCTCCCTGACGATGCCCCCCAGCCCACCCTGCCCTTCCCCCAGTGGAGGCGGGTACCTCGGCCCCGGAGCTGCCCCCCCTGCACCAGCCGGAGCAGAGACAGATGCCCTCCTTCCCCCGGCCCCTCCCAGAGCCCCCCGCCCTCACCCCCGTGCCACAAAGCCCACCCACCGGCCAGAGCCGACCCTCGGCCGCAGCCCCGCAAACGTGCTCGTCCCCCTTCCGGGCGAAGCCGCAAGGAGACTTCCTCCTTTTCCAGAGCCTCCTTTCCTGGTGGCACAGACCGCCACAGAAATAAAACCAACTGGCGTTTCTGGCCGGTTCCCTCCCGTGAGTTCTCGCTCACTGAGCAAACGGCTGCCCGCGAGCAAGGCCAGCGCCTCAGTCCCCGAGCCTGAGACCCTGACTTGACCCAGTGACGGGCGTCCCGCCCACTCCCCTCGTGGTGACATGTTTAGTCATCGTGGTGCACAGAGCACAGGACAAGGCATCACACACCCCCAGTCATCGATGTCTCTCTCCTCTGAGACAGAAACAGGAGAGCCAATTTCCTGCTGAGCAGAAACTGCTGAGCTAGTCATTCAAAAGGCGGCCAGTCCCGCCAACCTCCCACCCACGGGGACAGGGACGGGGACGGGAGGGAACGGGGATGGGACGGAGATGGGATGGGGATGGGAGGGGGATGGGACGGGGATGGGACAGGGACGGGACGGGGATGGGACGGGGACGGGAGGGAGATGGGGATGGGACGGAGATGGGACGGAGATGGGATGGGGATGGGACGGGGATGGGATGGGGATGGGAGGGGGACGGGACGGGGATGGGACAGGGACGGGACGGGGACAGGACGGGGACGGGAGGGAGATGGGGATGGGATGGGGATGGGATGGGGACAGGAGGGGGACAGGAAAGGGACAGGGATGGGAGGGGGACGGGGACGGGATGGGGATGGGACGCGGAGCTGTGGCAGCCGCCCCTGACCTCCGGGGCTCTCAACCGCTCCTGCCCTGACACTCAGACCTCAGAGCCCAGGCCACCGGCTCTCCAGCGGTCACCAGCCTTCTTCCTGCAGAGCCTGGGCCTGGACACTCTGCTGCCAGAGCGCCAGGCTCCCCGTCCCAGCACGGGACCACCTCGTGCCCTGAGCGCTCACAGATGCCACAACGCAGGCCAGGCAGAGCAGCGCCCACCCCACGGCCTGCCTGGGACCGTATGCACGCCCTGCTCCCTGGGTCACGGGGCCCAGAGCATCTCCAGCAGGGTGGGGGGGGCGGCGACAGAGCGGCTCAAAGAGCCCCCGTGTTAATTCCCTATGCTGCTGTAAAAAAATACAACACAGAGGCTTAAATCAACCCAAATTTATTATCTTAACAGTTCTAGAGGTCAGAAGGCCTAAAACCAAGGTGTCAGCAGGGCTGGCTCCTTCTAGGAATTCCAGGGAGAATCTGTTTGCTGGTTTTCCCCCCTTGCAGTGGCGCTGCACTCCTCGGCTGGTGACCCCCAGCCACAATGACATCACGGTGACACATCTCTGACCCTCGGCCTCCCTCTCGCACTCGCGGTAAAGCCAGGAGAACTCCCCGCTCAGATCCTCAGCTCAGTAACGAGTCCCTTGTGCCAAGCAAGGTGACCACAGTCAGTCACAGGTTCTGGTGACCAGGTCACTGACACTTTCGGGGGCCAGGATTCTGCCCCCCACATTCCTCCCTGAGACAAGACTCTGCGTCCAAGGAGGCCGTGCTGGCCCCAGGAGGGAGTGATGAGCCCCTCCGCCCACCTGGCCCAGAGGGGGCCTTCTTGCCCTTGGGAATCCACCTGCTCTGGGGCTGTTCTGGGCCCCTCTGTGCCTCCGCGTGGGACAGGCTGCACCCGGCCTGCCTCCTGGGCCCAGGACACCCACTTGTCCTTATGTACCAGCAGCTAAGTGACAGGCGGGGTCCCCAGGAGTGGGAGCCCCACCCCGCACATCAGACCACCAAGTCACAGCCCCACAGGGCGGAAAGGCCGCTGCATGAGCGCTCACCAGGCCAGCCCGGGCACGCAGCGAGGCTCCCCCCACAATGACTCGCTCACTTTCAAGGACGGGTGTGGCCGTGAGGGCCCCGCGGCCTCTGCTGACCTGGCATAGACAGCCAAGGACAGTGGGAAGCCTGTGGGAGACTGCGGAAGCCAAAATGCCTGCCCGAGGAATGAGTCTGAACCCCCAAACCTTCTAGGATCCGAGGGCGCCCCTGGGAGAGAGAATCAGCACCGTAATTCATTAATTTCCCCCCTGAGCTCCTGCTGAACGGGAGTGTGGCACCGAGGGAACCCAGGGCCGGCTCCCGGGCACACGGCCTGTCGCCACCCACCTCCCACCAGAGCAGCTGGGCAGCAGACTTTCTTTCCTCCTTTTTTCTTTTTTTTTAAAGATTTATTTATTCATTTGAGAGAGAGAGAGAAAGGGAGCACAGATGCATGTTGGGGGTTGGCGCAGAGGGGGAGGGAGAGGGACAAGCAGTCCCCACGCTGGTGCGGGGCCTGACGCGGGGCTCCATCCCAGGACCCAGAGACCACCACCTGAGCCGAAATCAAGAGTCCAATGCTCAACCCCTCAAGTGCCCCCGTCTTGACTGTCTAATAAGGTTTGGTGTCCTCATCCAAAATGTCCCCTTCCTGCAGCCCAGGGTCCCGCTCGCGGAGGAGCTTTCAGGGACCCTAACAAGGAGAAGACCATCAGGTCGTGCTCGCAGCCCATTTCCTCACAGAGACCGCGGACCGCTGCTTTCGAAGGGACACGGCAAAGGAGCCACAGCCACGGAGCCCCGCGAAGGGGCAAACGGCAGCGCTCTGTGGCAAAGCGAGCCGTCCAGCATTTGCCTGCGCGCCCCAGCCGGCAGGCCTGCCCCGGTCGGAAAGAAGGGCAGGGCCGGCACGCTGACCGGTCACTCCGGGCACCTCGTCTGCCACCAGCCCAGCGCCACCCTGGCTCGGAGGGGGAAAGACGGGACGCCGTGGCTCATGCCCACCGCACACCCAGACAGCACAGGCACCAGCCCAACCCAGCACCCCAGCCTCCAGGGAAGTCACTGGGAGGAAGGAACCAGCTTCCAGGCTATTTTTAAACCTGTAAAAGTAGAACTCTTCAAGCAGGAGTCCTCTTGGCACATAATTCAACAGGCCCAGCCACAGCCAAAAATAAAAATCAAGTGATGATCCTTAAATAAAATGCCTTCCCACCGGCCAGGCCTGCAAACACTGGAAAAGCTCAGCTGTTCCTGCCACCTGGCCAGGTGCGAGGCCAGCATACCTGGGGGCCCCAGGCTCCACCCCCTCACCTCCCTCGCCAGGTGCCGCCTGCCAGCCCAATTCACCCCTCTGGCCATCGCCGGGGACCTTTCTAGAAGCCAGGACCACGTGCTCCCCACTGCGATAAGTTACCAGGTTCTAGGGCAAGGACACAGCTTTACTTCAGTGGCCAGCGAAGAAGCGGCCACGACAGCTCCCGCCCCCCACCCTCGGCCTCTCGTTGCAGGAAAACAGCTCCTCATGGGCAATGCCTGGCTTCTATGTAAACTGCCATCCGCACGTTCTCCCTGATGCGGCCCCCTCCTGCTATGCTCCTCACCACCGCAGAAGGGCCGTCAACCACCGTGCCCTCTGGCCATCAGCAAGCAGCACCGCCTCAAACACCTCACCCCTGCGAGATGGCCTGCTGAGGTACCGGCCTCTCGTGGTGTTTGCAGGGCGTCTTAGGAAACCGACCGGGGTCTGGGTGAACAAGTAGTGTGTTACGTGTTTTCCCATGTAAACTAATAAGAAACAGGATCCCAGCCTATCCCAGGAACCGAACGCCCTTCAGCAGAGATGGTGTGCTTCATCTGGCCGCCCGCGGTCCGGACTCTGGGACCCTGGGCCCAGTTGTGGAAGACAGCATGTGTGAGCGCCCAGTCCCCCCATTCACAGTCCCTCTCTCTTTCCAACCCAGCACTTAGTGCCGGCAGCTGAGCCCTCCGGGCCCCTGTCCGTCCCCACAGCAATGAGCTATGTGCTAAGCACCTGCTCCCCACACGGCACTGGGGTGGGGCAGCAAGGGACTCTGCTCCCCAGCAAGGTGAGACCAGGCCGAGTCTCTGAGTGGAAGAGCTCACCGGAGAGCAAATGTGGCACATACAAAACATGTGCTTATGGACCAAACACCAGACAGGATGGGAGCAAGGAAGAATGTATCTAGAGGATCAGAGCTCAGGTAAGTACCCAGTAGGACCTTGAAGAATGTGCAGAAGCATGCTCAGTAAAAGGAACAGTCCATTTGTTCATCCACCCACCCACTCGCCTACCCACTGCCCCACCCACCCACCCACCCA
>NW_022589722.1:31536839-31616701 GCF_004348235.1 Phoca vitulina | reverse complement strand
TGAGCACCCCGCCACCTGACCGCAGGCCTAAGCGTGGGAACGCACACGTAAGGCAGCAGCGACCTTCATCTTCACACAAGAATCTAGCTCCGGAGAGGAAATGAAATGCGGATAAGGAAGAGTCCCCTCTCAGGCCCGGGAAGTTGGGGCAACCCCACAGCACAGGACAGCCCATCTCGGCCAGTTGGGCCTCGTGCACACCGACGAGGGTCTCGGCAGGAGGGGACGGCCGGCAGGCGGCAGAGGATGGCCCTGTACACACGGAGCTCAGGTGTGCCACCTGTACATGGGGACCACATCCTCACAGCGCAGGGAGCCGGTGAGGTGTTCAGGGGGTGGATGCAGAGCAGCAACGAGACAGGTCCCAGAGCTCAGCGCGGCCCTGCCTGAACACTCCCCATGGAGCTCAGCTCTGTCATCTTCCAAAGGGCCCGTCAGGAGACACGGCCAGACCCCGGACACGGAGGGGACACGGAGGGGACACGGAGGGGACACGGAGGCATCCAACACACAGGCAGGCGCGTGCCCGCTTCCTCCCCGACTTCACCCCTCACCCCAAGATGCCTGCAGCCCTGGGAGCAGGCCCGCGCTGGCAGGATGCGGGGGTCTCTCCCCTGAAGTGTGAGCTGGGCAGGCGCTGGGACGACACAGCCTGGGGCGGTGAGCTGGCCTCTCCAGGCTCAACATCCACAATGAATAATTAAAGGGCACATTCTCACCCGGCAAAGGAAGGGATCTAGAAATTTGGAATTCTGGCCCGCCCAGTGGGTCGTTCAAGCCATTTTCTTCGGGGCCAATTCCATTTCTTCCAAAATAAAGCTCATCTGATCCGCACATCCAGTCTCACCTCTGTTATCTGTCTTCACCTTTTGCTTAACATCAGCGAACTAACAGCAGGAGCAGAGCCAAACAAATGAGCAGCCAGACCCCCAGATGGACATCTGCAGGCCGAGATCACCTGCCGCCGCAGGCCTCGAATGGCCGCCTCACCTCATCTGGACACCTGCCCCCCAGCAGCAGGCCGCGGCAGCTCCCCGGGCCCTCCTGTTTGTAGGTGCCTTTGTGGGTGAGAAAGCTCTTCCTCACCCTGAATCACCCATACTGGCTGCTCAGAAACTTCCCTTCACTCCAGGGCCCTCCTGCTAAGTCTAGGCATTCAGAGAGCTCCTGCAGCCACCGGAGTGGATTGCTCGCCTCCCTGGCCAGCCTCTCTGGGAAACCCTCTCACGCGGGTAGCAGAGAGCTATGCTGACCCGCCTCGTATCAGGGCAGGAAGGGGAGCTTGCAGCAGCACGGGGGCTCACGAGCAAGGGGCACCCTCTCCCCGAGAATGTTCTGCAAGAGCTCCTACCTCTGCCGTCCGCCCATCTGTGTCCACCGGGAACCCACGTGCTCCTGGCGCCGGGTGGGTGTCGGTGGCCCAGTGAGGATGGTCCCTACCCCGAGGGCTCAAGACCCCGGAGTGTGGCCCCCTGGGAGAGCACCCTCTGGCATGTCCAGGGAGGATTCCACAGGCCTTCACCTCAACACGGGAAGAAGAAACCGCCCGGCAACACAGAACCTGCACTCAGGTAAGGGTGCCTCAGGCTCAGCCTGGCCACTGGGATGCCCCCAGACCCAAGGCCCCATAAGCCTTTCCTCCAAGATCCAAATTCCACACCAAGTCACTTCCGGGGAGAGCCTGTGTGTGCTGCTCACAATGTTGGAGAACCTCCTTTCCCAGGGCCCGCACCCAGCAGGAGACAGAGAAATGCACAGAAACGGGAACAGTGCGCGTGAGCTCAGAAAGCAGCAGCTGCTAAATGAAAATGTATGATGCTTTTAACTCGTTTATGGGCCTCTTTAACAGATTCGGGCTCCTGCCTCCCGTCACGAGCCAGAACGTGCTTCCATCTCACGTTGCCCGTCCCACGTCATTCCTCACGGGGACATTTGTACTGTTCAATATTTCATGGTGAAGCGAGCCGCTGCACACTTGGGCTATTTCCTCCTCCCCATGAAGAATAATCATCTGCTTTCGGAGAGAAAGTACTACAGGTAATTAAATGGAACTTTAACACTGAGCACTCGGGTGTTTTGCAGATGGGAGGGCTGAGGGCTCGAAGGGGTGAATGTCCCCAGCCGGCCGCTCCCCGGTGGACAGCAAAGCTGCCCCCGCCCACGTCAGCACCTCCCCTGCAGACCCGGAGCAGGCAGGGCGGCCACGCCGGCGCACGGAGGCCGGGTCAACAGCAACCACAACAACTCTGGGTGTCAAGAACACTGTAGATCCTTTCCTACACGCTATGCTCCCCTGGCTACTGAGACGGAAGCAGCAGTGGAGAAAGACAGGCTCTCCTGTGCCGCTCGGGATCTAAGAACAGGCCCAGCCCGGGTACCCACGGCGCAGTCCTGGGAGAACCACCTGTTACCACGTAAGTGGCTGGCGGCAATGGATTCACCGTCACAGGACGCGGAGGGTTAAACCGTGCATGCAGGATCCACATGGCACACAGGACATGGAACATGTCGAAGGACCGTCTGGAGGGACCTCCAGGAGGCGATGTAAGTGTGGAGAAAGTGAGAGCAGGAAAGATTTATCTAAGGGGGAAGGTAAGAACAAACGTACATATTTGCCTCTACGAAAGAGTCAGGGAAGGATAAACTGCAAAATCAAAAGACAACTGGTTCTCCAGAGAGAAGGAACGAAGGTGTACAGTAAGACAAACTCCATTTCTCTGAATATACCCTGACTTTGCAACCACGTAAATAGTTTTAGGGACACCTGGGTGGCTCAGTCGGTTGAACATTTGACTTCAGCTCAGGTCATGATCCCGGGATTCCTGGGATCGAGCCCCATGTCGGGCCTGCTTCTCCCTCTCCCTCTGCCCCACCCCCCTGCTCATGCATGCACTCTCTCTCTCAAATAAAAATTTGAAAAAAAAATTAAAAAAAGGGAAGAGGGGCGCCTGGGTGGCTCAGTCGTTAAGCGTCTGCCTTCGGCTCAGGTCATGATCCCAGGTCCTGGGATAGAGGCCCGCATCGGGCTCCCTGCTCTGCGGGAAGCCTGCTTCTCCCTCTCCCACTCTCCCTGCTTGTGTTCCCTCTCTCGCTGTCTCTCTCTGTCAAATAAATAAATAAAATCTTTAAAAAAAAAAAAAGGGAAGAACTCTTTACAATACGTGTCAACAGGACGAAATGACATCATGCACCTCCTGACGGATGCACCGAGGCTATAGAATCACTCCTGTGATGCTCCTTACCTGATCTCCCCATGGGGACATCAGACACACCCAAACCGAGGGACTTGCACTCTTGGAGAACGTCAACATCCCTGCTCGGTGACAGGAGCCTGAGGACACAGGACACCTGCGCGTAACATGTGACCAGGGACCTTCTGCTAGAAATTCCAGGACATGACTGCATGCGTTGCAGTCTCAGGTTAGATAACTGTCTGGCATCCCCGTTCATTCCAGAGAGTGATACCTGGACTGTTAGGTGAGAGAATGTGCTCGCTTCTCAGGAAATACACAGAAGCAGTCAGAGCCCAAGGGACATTGTGTCCGCAGATGACCACAAACAGGGTCAGAAAATAAAACACACAGGTGGACACAAAGAAGGATACAAGACCGACAGGCAGACAAACATGGTAAGATGCTATCTCTGGGAACACTCTAGCTGAAAACTAGCTTTGCATTCTTCTTGGCACCTTCCTGTGAATCTGAAATTGGGTCAAAAGAAAAAGTGAACCGGAAACAGAAGTGATCTCTCAAGATCTCAAGCGACAAGAAACACACGCAGCAAGTCTGTACTGAGTTGGTGACGTAGCCGCAAAGGGGAAAACGCACAGTCGCGTCACCGTACGAGCCTCGTGGGATCGGTTCCCCCGAGCGCAGAGGAACCAGCAAACACAGCGGGGCCGTGCGGGGGCCGCATCCCGAGGCCGCTGCGTGTGTGACCTGGGGATAAAACAAACGAGGCCTTGTCCATGTCGCTCGCGAGAACCAGGATGGGCAGCAGGAGAGACTCAGAGAACAGTCTGATGAGGTCAGGTGAAGCCCTCGGGGTTTGAGAGCAGGGGTCAACAGCAACCACAACAACTCTGGGTGTCAAGAACACTGTAGATCCTTTCCTACACGCTATGCTTTGAAGAGAAAACGCACGCCGTCGCTCACAGCAGCCACACGAGGGCCCGCTGCCGGATGGACAGACAGACACGGTGTGGCCTGTCCGCACAGCGGAAGGAAGGAGATGCTCACACCTGCCAAGAGCCGATGAACCCGGAGGACACTGTGCTCTGTGAGGCCAACCCAACACAAAAACACAAATACCATAAGGTTCCACTTACACGAGGCCCCTGGAGGAGTGAGATTCACGGAGACGGATGGTGGCGCCAGGGGAGGGGGACCTGTGGTTTCACAGGAACAGGGTTTCAGCTTCACGAGCAGCCACATGGTGGTGACGGCGTCACAATACCGTGAACGGGTCAACACCACTGAAGGGCACACACCAAAATGGTTAAGATGGCAAGTTTTAGATCATCTGTATACTTTATCATTTTTTTAAAAAGAAAAAACCCCCAAAACCCCATGGTCTTGAATGTGAATTCAAACTATCTGAATGAACTCGGGATGCCCCACCTCTGACCACTGGAAAGGTCTAGAAACACTGACAGCAGTGACCAGAATCCTTATTTACCTTCTAAAAACCACTTTCGACCAACAGGAGCCAGGGGAAATGGCTAATTCCAGGACAGGGGCAGGAAATGTTTAAGAGGAGCCTGGGCGGAGGGGGACCTGGGTGGCTCAGTTGGTTGAGCACTGGACTCCTGATTTCGACTCAGGTCATGATCTCAGGGTCCAGCGATGCAGCACTGCATCGGGCTCCGCACTCAACGGGGGGAGTCTGCTTGGGATTCTCTCCCTTTGCCCCTCCCCCACCTCCACATGCATGCTCTCTCTCCCCCCAATAAATAAATCTTAAAAAAAAAAAAAAGAAAAAAAAGGAAGAAGAGCCCAGAGTGTCTGTCACACCAGAAAGCAAGGGATTGCTCACAGAGGACTGGCTCATGTCGAAGGGACTTAGAAGCAAACTGGAGGAGGCCCCCGCTGCCCAGAAGTGGGTCTACCTGAGCACCAAGGGGGCAGTGGCCACAGCGACTAAGACACATCAGCTACGTTCAAGGCCACGATCTCATGATGACACCAAAAAGCTCAGCACCCTCACTGGTCACCTTCGGAGGATGCTGAGTAGGGAATCGGCTCCTGATTTTGGAAACCGGACAATAAAGGGAAAAATTCAAGCCTGTATCCTGCCTCTGCTCTAGGAGCCATCCCTCGAGCAACCAAGTAGTCAGGTTTTCAGAAACAGGTCAGTGAGCAAATGGAGAAAGAATGGAGGGGTGGGAAATTATCGTTCTGTAACCTCCAGCGGGATGACGGATCGAAGCCACGTGACCACGGATGGACACCGCCGCAGGGAAGCCACCGCCGAGGGAGTCCTCCCAGAGAGCGCTCCGTGGGGAGCCCACGGGGTCGCCCCGAACAAGGTCCAGGGTGGAGTTGCCCCCAGAGCAGGCCTGGTTTCCTCCACAAAGATCAAGGGACGCAGAGAACCAGCACCAGCCCCTCAACATGGGGCCTTGGGGGCTACTCCGGGAGTTGCAAAAAAAAGGAGACAATTGGGGAAATCTGAGCTCGGGCTGGAGGTCTGAAGATTAGAAAGGACAACTTGATGTTTTCAGCTGTGATACCAGACGCGTGGCGCTCATTTTTAAAACACCACGAGCTGCCAACTGAAAAGCACAGATGAAGGACAGGAGGCTGCCAGGACTGGCTTCCCAAGCCGGGGTGGTGGGGCCACTGCCCACCGCCGGCCGCCTCCTGCCGAAGCTGAACGTGAGCATGTGAGATACTCTGCTTCTGCATCTGCTTGAAATGTTCCACAGTTTGAAAGAATGCCCGTCACTGCCACTTGATTGCACCTTACGCTTCTACGACATGAGCTGCCCAAGAGTAAACGAGATGCTCCTTTGGCAAAACACTGAGGACAGACCATGAGGACGGACCGAGGACACCAGCCACGCAGCGCCGTGGGGCGTGGATGCTTCTCTTCAACGCAGAAAGGGTCGGCCCAGAGAGGCGTCCCTGTGGGTCCCAGCCGTCCTGCCTGCACAGCTGCCTGGTCGGTACGTGCATCCCACCTGCCCCGCCTCTGCCCGGTAACCCCTGCTCCCGGGGGCCTGCTGCTCCCCTCCCCGGCTGGGGCTCCCCAGTCAGACATGGACAGCACTTGGCTCTGCTGCTTCATCAAGCCCCCGTGAAACCACCCGTATTTGGCCACTTGATCCACAAAGGCAACTGCACGAGGCTCCACCAGCCGATGCCTGGGGCAGGGTCTGTCCAGCTCTGTCCGGACTGGCCAGGGAACCAGTGGGGCAGCCTGCCCCTCCGTTCATGCAGAGCCTCCCTGCGGGACCTCAGCACAGGCCAAGGTTACAGGCACCAGGTCACCAGGACCTAATCAGGCGGGCCCATCACCGCCCGTAGCCCCGGGCTGACCCAGCCTGGCCCTGCGTGTCTGAGCCGCCCGGCGACGACCTTGGACTCGAGGGGAGACCAAGTCATTCCGCAGCACTGTCCTCAGAACCACGGGTGCTCCAGCCCGACACCACACCTGCACACACACAGTCGACGATCTTGTACACACGTACGTGCACACACGCTTGTGCCGAGGGAGCGTGGACAGGCTAGAGGAATTCTGAGGGAAGGCAGGGCTGCAGCCCCCGGGTGGCAGGACACTGTGCAGAAATGCCGGGACAGCCAGGTCCCCTGCTTCCAGGAGAAAAAGGCAGGGCCAGCCCCCAAGGCTCCCCACCACGGCGCAGACACCCGCTGTCACGTGCAGGCGAGGGCCCCACGTAGCTGCAGAGCTGGGGGGCCCACGGCTGGAGCCCCGAAAACCCCCAGTGTGTGGACGAGGGGGCGGCGCCCGTAGGGACATGGAGGGAGTGGTGTCTGTGGGCCAGCAGACACAAGGGAAGGAAAGCAGAGGGGGGGACCTGCCCGCGGGCCCTTCCTCCTGGCCCGGCAGCTCTGGGCCGGCTCTGGGCACGCGGGGCCAGGAGGCTGGTTCTCTCTTCCTGTGTCATCCCAGCAGCTCTGCTCTGGCCCCGGTGTCAGTCGTGGAAGCTCCGCATGGCGCAGCGGGGCATGCGCGCGGGCGCCACGGCAATCTGCCCGCTCTAAACCCCCTCCCGGCCGGGGGCCTGTCCCTGCGCGGGGGCCCTCACCCGAGCCCTGCGGCTCCAGTCTGGAGAGTGGGACAGAGGGTGGTGAGAGAGCCAAGGCAGGAGTCAGATGAGATCATCTCCATGAGGAGCTGGCAGACGCCCCCACAGCAGTCTCTCCCATTTGCACCCAAGAGGCCAAAACCACAGTGGCAGGGAACGGCCCACATACCAACGCGGACGGCCACCCAACAAGGAACCCCTCGGGCTCATCCTCCCTCCTTGATGCGAAACTAAACAGAACACGGTATGAAAGCCAACTGCCGGAAATGCAACACCCCAGATCCGTCAGAAGCAGCAAAATCCCTGCCTCCCCGGGACATCCTCCCTTACCCCAGAGTAAAGACCTGTAGCGCACGGACGAGAGCGCTGGTCTTGGTGGAGCAGCACAGGGAGCTTCCGCTGGGGACGTCACATGGGGGGCCACACGTGTCCCCAGCACGAGCGAGCCCGGTGACAGCAGGCACGGGGCTTCACCAGCCCCAACACCCTGCTGCACGTCTGCAGGACTGCATTCCCCCTGTCACCCCACCCAGGGGTACTCACGTAAGAAGTGTTTTTCCAATAAGGCGATTTCCAGGTGACCTTTGATCTCATTTAATCGATCAAACTCTGTCCGGTTAAAGTCCTGGACTCCTGCAGCCATGATGAGGGTCCCCGGACCAGCCTACAAGAGAAACACCAAGAGCTCAGAGGAGCCACCTCCAAGCACCCCACTTCTCAGAGGCGAGCCCTGAGGACCCCTCCTCGGCAAGGGCTGGGCCCACAGAGCCCCTGCTGGGCAAGGAAGGCGTCGTTCTGCCGAAGCCCGCATCAGTTCACCTCGGCCTCACCTGCCGCTGGAAGGGACATCTCGGACAACGTGGACATCCCTGGAGCCCAGCGAGGTCAGCTTTTAGAAATGATTAAAAAAATTAAAGCCAGAAGCGTGACGCTAAGCCTCTTGATAGTCACGCCAGTCTCAGGCTGCGGAGGGAAGGCAACCATCCAAACCTGCACTGGCCCCCCAGGCGGAGGGTGAGCCCAGCCGCAGGCCCTGTCCCCTCGCAGCCCGGAGCTGGACTGACGAACGCAAGGCGGCTGGGGAGGGCATGTCCGCAGACCAGGCTGCGTAAATCTGAAGGAACAGTGGCTCCCTGACATGAGCAAACTCCAAACGGGGCCTGTCCTGTTGCACAGAGGGCTAAGTAAAACCACCACCTAACGTCCACGGGTGCAGGGCAGGCTCCGGTTACCGCTGCCCGCTGCCGCCCGCCCAGGGCCTTGGCACAGGCGGCCGCTTGCGTCCGGCCGACGGGAGGGGAAGGGGTGCGGCACAGGTCAGCACCGCCACGCCCGCCCAGGCGCACACACTGGACGCTCCCACGGCCACCCACAGCTGCACGCTCATGCTGAGCTAGCGAGAAGCAGCACCCGTGTGCCTCCCCAAGCGACGAGGGGGATCCGACTCCCAGTCTGGGTTTCCACGACCCCCCTGCAGGCCAGGTGAGGGTAGAAGGGGACACACAGCCCGGAGAGGGTGCAGGACAGACCCCTGCATATACACGTGTCGCCTGCTCTGAGGCCACATCTCAGGAAGGAGGAGCGGACATCCGGGAGCCAGCAGGTTCTGGGAAGACCCCCTGGCCTGTGGCTGCCCGGACCCTTGCCCTGTTAGACTCTGAGCTCCTCTGGCCACTGGGGCGAGTTCCCATGTTTCCCTGCAGCCCTGGGGGCCAGGCAGCAGTGGGCACAGGGACTGGGGGAGTGGGGTGGAAGGCAGGCAAATTCTACCTGCCCTGCCACGGGGCAGATGGCACATGCTAGACCCATCCCCCCTGTGCACGAACTCATCCCTCTCCTGCCCGTCCCCCACCTTGACAACCAAGGCGGTGGCCACACGGCAGAGGGCGGAGACTGGCCAGGAAAGGCGGCTCTGCACGGACGTGGAAGCAGAACACTCAACCTCCGTTACAACTGCCAACTCCTCCCCGAAAGCGGGCAGGACGCCCCCCATTCACGGGGCCACGTCCGAATGCATGAGTCCAAGCCCTCGGAGGCTGTAATGCACATCAGTCTCTAGGACGCTGGAACGAAGTCCATCTGGAACTTGCCCCAGAGCGTCAAGAATCCCCGCAGGGTCCCCCTGGGTGGGGGTTCAGGGTTCTGGGTGCTCGGTGCTGAAGGCAGCTCTGAGCCAGAGCCCCGTGGACCGCAGGGAGGAGAAGGCGCTGCTCCAGGGAGCTGACCAGCTGGCAGGGAGCACCGATGGGGGTGGCGGGCCCCAGGGGCGGCACTCGGGAATTCTGAGGTCTGAGCCCCTCTGTGAGCCCCTCGGGTCCCTTCAGCTGAGCAAACCCCCAAGGCCGCAGCGTCACCACCATAAAGCCAGGGAAGTGGGCTGGGCCACTTCTCCTTGCAGCTCCCTTAGAATGGTGGCCTCCAATTCCCCACCTCCTGGGCTCCCCTGCAGCCCCTCAGGGCAGGACCTCCTGCTCCCAGAGGAGTCTGCCCCTTGGCCTCCCATGCACGGGGTCACTTGTCTGTCCCCAGCTCTAGGGCTCTGGTACCCTCCCCGTCACACCTCTCCTCACTGGCCTGTCACTGACCCACCCGGTCGGCCCTGGCCCCAGTCCCCGTCCTCATCTGCAGCGGCCCTCCCCCCCAGCCACACCCTGAAGCTGGGTATCACCCCAACTGCTGCACGCTGTCCCCACACATCCCACTGTCTGGGGCCTCCTCAAGCCCGTCTGCCAGCCCAGGACCCCTCCCCTGCCCACGCCCTTCCCCTCCACCCCTGCGCCCACTCATCTCTGCCCGGGACCCAGAGACCAGCCAGGCAGGAACCGACAGGTACTACGGGATTCTCTCACAGGTCGCTGGGCCAGTCGGTCCACAGAGACGGAAAGTAGATGTGGGCGCCAGGGGCTGGGGGACGGTGTGGGGGTCAGTGTTTAATGGAGAAGGGGCTTCCGCTTGCGGTGAGGACGATGTTCTAGAGACGGATGGGGTGACGGTCGCACGACACTGTGAATGCACTTAATGCCCTGTACACATACCAGTGGCCAAAACGGTGAGTTTTAGCTATATTTTACCACAACAAACAAGAAGTAAAGTAAAAAGAACCCAAAGCCTAAGCACAAAGATGACCAGCCTCCCTCACAGGAACAACCAGGAATCAGAGCCATGCTCTTCACCCGCTGGGCCGGCAGAGCAGAAAGCCATGGGACGACACCCCGGGCCGTGGCAGGGTGGGCAGGCGACCTGGTAACGGCCACCAGGACAACAGACAGCACGGGCCCAGCACGCCCACCCCAGGGATGTGGGCCGGGGAGAGGGTCCCTCAGTGGGGAGTGGTCAACGCATCGATGGCATATTCCAGCGCCACCACCACTCAGACGTCCCTGCAGCCTCAGACCCGACTTCAGTGGGGCACAGGCCCGGCCCTGCAGACCCTCTGGACCTTCGGCCACCATGCCCACGCCGCGGGCTGCGCTCCAGGGCAAGTCCAAGTCTCTACTGAGACAGCACCCACAGCAAAGTGGCTGCCGCGGAGTCCTAGAGGGATGGACAGACAGAGCACGGTGCCAGACGAGTCCACTGCAGGATCCCTGTCACAGGCCGCAGTGAGCTCAGACCCCCATGTGGGGATTCACGCTCCTGAGAGGGCCACGGCACACCCGGCCCAAGGACACCACGGAGAACCGCGGCTCATGGTGCCCCAGGCTGCCGCCGGCCCCTGGCGCTCTGCAACACACCGTGCACTGGGAGACCCAGCAGCAGGGCCCCGGCCCCCCACGGACCCCGAGGCTGGAGGACCAGCCCACCTATACCAGGGGACAGCGGCCAACGCCTCATCAGGCAGCCTGGCTCCCAGGAGGCAGGGCCAGTAAATTATTCATTCCTGCCAGGAGCAAACTCGTAGTCCCTGTTCTAAGGCATTAATAATATAAGAAACCAGAGAAGGCGAGCGCTCACAGGCCACACCGGGGAAGAAAAGCTGGCTTGGGTGCTCAGAGAGGAAACCAACGGACCACCGACTTAGGTCATCCACACCAGGTAAGATGGCTCTGGGCTTCTTCACTGGCAAAGGGGAACACTCGGGCAGCTGTGCCCACAATGGTGAGCCTTGTAATCACATCTGGCCAGAGAGCCTGCCCCACCCCAGCCCCACTCCCGGCTGAAGAGGCACAAGCTTCCAGAAGACAGGGCCCACTCAAGCCCTGTTCCCGCCACAGCCACGCTGCCTAGCTGAGGTGCTGAAGGGATATTTGGTGCCCCGTTAAAGAGAGCCCTGCAGACCAGCCCACAGGGGCCAGCTCTGTCTCCACATGGCACGATGAGGGCCCAGCCCGGCCTCAGCCAGCTGCCGAGGGCTCTGTGCATGACTCCCCCATGAGAAGTTTGCCAACCACCCAGGAAGCCAATGAGGAAGGAAAAGAAATCCAGTGGCTGGACAGACCCGTGGTAAAGGCAAGGCTCTGTGATCCTCGATCAGGGGGACGAACACCTGCCAGTGAGGTCCAGTGGGGAGCAAGACAAGGACAGAGGGGAAGCCAGACCAGGCAGGACAGGGCTCAGCTTGACCATCTGAGGATGGGGGATGGTCCCTCGCCCACCCAGGGCTGAGGCCAAACAGAGGAGGAGGACATTCCCGCTGCTGAGGCCCGCACGGCATACTCACAGGGTCCCTCAGCTCCTCACTGTCCCGGGTCGAGGTCCGAGGTATTTTCAGGGGCACTTCATCTCCACATTCGGTGTCTGAGGCATTTGGAGACTCTGCTAGATCGAGGAAGTCATCTCTCTTGTGACCTCTGAACCTGATTTTGTCCAGCCTCCTTAGCATGTTCAGCACTGAGCCCCTCTGCTTTACCTTAACATGACGGTCGGAGTCCCTGCAAGAGAAGAAAAGAACAGGCTTGGTCACTCGGTCACTCGCCCACTGGCCACCTGTCCACATGGCGCACCCACCCGCCCGAGCACACGGTTCTCCTACACACACTTTGGTCCTGTGGCCGAGCCCTGCCCTCAGGAAGTGGCCAGGCTGGCTTTTCAAGGAAAACTCGGGGCCCACTGGCTCCCATCTGGCACCCACCAGCCTGGGCCCCTCCATCACTCCCACTCGGCTGGCCAAGCTCCTGCCCCTGGCCCCACCAAAGTCACCTCCCCCCATGTGCCCCACAAGGCAGAAGGAAGCCAAGTCAGCAGGATCTTCCCGGCCATAAAGATGGCCAGCCTAGTGCACGGGGAGGCCAGAGAGCCTGGGGAAAGCTAGGGCAGAAAAGCTTCAAAGAAAAGGGGAGGGGGACGCCTGGGCGGCTCAGTCGGTTAAGCGTCTGCCTTTGGCTCAGGTCATGATCCTGGGGTCCTGGGATCAAGTCCCGCATCGGGCTCCCTGCTCCGCGGGGAGCCTGCTTCTCCCTCTGCCTCTGTCTCTCTCTCTCTCTGTCTCTCATGAATAAATAAATAAAAAAAAAAATCTAAAAAAAAAGAAAAGGGGAGGGCGCCTGACCGCTCCTCAGAAGCGCCCTAAGAAGCCAGCCATCAAGGGCGCGGTCCAGGCTGTAGCTATGCACACCGCTCAGACAGCAGCGAATGCCCAGAAACCGCTGGAATGCTCGGCATTAGGGTGTCTCAGTAGATCCCTTCCGGGCCCAGCAGTGCCCTGGCTTCGCGTCCCCTGACTCGGCCTGGTCCCCCTCCCAGGGACACAACCCAGCCTGCCCTGTCTGCCCAAAGCACCTCCCTGCTCGCCCGGCCAGCCCTCACTCAGCTTGCTGAGGTCCTGCTCAGAGAGGTCTTCCCACACACGGGCTGGTCAGGAGCCCAGCGCTCGCCCGCCTTCTGGCCTGGCACAGCCCCAGACCACAGGCGCAGAAGGAAGGCTGCCTGCCTGCCCCCTCCAGCCCGAAACCACTGCCACAAAGACCTGGCGTGGGTCACAGGGAGGGGAGGACATGTGGGAGCTCAAACACGAACGCTCACCCAGAGATGGACATGTAGTGGGGTGCCCCATATCTCTGCACCAACCTGGCCAGGAGAGGCAAGCCGACCCCCTCAAGTCCCCGGGGCAGAGTATGAGTGGCTCGTCTGCACGTCCAGCCAACCTCACTCCGAAGCCTACAGCAGAAGCCACAAACCGCAACCCGAGTCCCAGTCACACAGCCCCTGGGCCCAGGGCTGCAAGTCGGGGTCTCCCACAGGCCCCAGCCCCCCAACTTCTACAAGAGGCCCTGGGTCCCTGCAGGAGGGTGGGGACTCTGGACACAACAGGGCTCAAAGCCTTCTCTGCTGCTTACCACCTTTCTGGGCCTCGGCTTCCGCCTCTGAAGGAACACCACCAGTAAAGGCCAGTGTTCTGGAAGCTCCAGATGACGCACACCAGGAGCCGGACACTGGCCCCAGTAAACACACGCGCATCTCCACGCAAGGCGGGCAGGGAGGGGGTTAAGCAGGATGGAATCCATCAACTCGGCCCTAACTGTCCCAGTTGGGATGTCTCAGGGAGAACCACAAAGTCAGGGAAAAGTGCTTCCTGTTTGGGACTGTGCAATCACAAAAACTCTCAAAGGACTCTTAAATCACGGCCCAGGGTGTCTGCCCACCCTGCGAGGGCCCTCCGCCCCCCTCAGCAAGTTTTCCTGCCCCGAGCAGTGATGCCAACAGTGGGACTCCTAGGACTCCAGCCAGACGGACCAGAACCCGCTCTGGTCTACGAGAACAGAAGGGTGTGTGGCACGTGGAGGGAGGGGCTAGCAGGGGCTCCTGGGTCAGGTGATTCTCAGAGCTCGCTTGGAGCACTACAAGGTGGCCCGGGGTAGGCCTGGTGGCAAAAACGACAGGACACCCAATGCCCAATGGCCCCAGGACCCAGGAAAGCCCAGAAGTGCATGATGCCGAGGGGGGCTGTGGGGGGGCCGGGGGGGCCTTGGGGGGGCTGGGGTGGCCGTGTGGGGCTGTGGTGGGCCATGGGCAGTCTTGGGGGGCTGTGGGGGGCCAGGATAGCCTCAGGGAGGCCAGGGTGGCCGTGGGCAGCCATGAGGGGCGGTGGGGGGCCAGGGCAGCAGGCTGCTTGCATGTGGGTGGGGGCGCGGGCCGGCCACCTGGAAAAACAGCTGCTGTGAGCTCCACATAGATGAAACGGATAAGAAAACTTAAAAAAAAGAAAAGAAAAGAAAAGAAACCTAAAGAAAAGAGAACTTTGTACTGACCAAGTCCCCAGAGAGGGGATAACAGTCTGTTTAAGAGAAATGACAAAAATAATCGCAGCATGAAAGAGTAACAGTCAAGTGGACAGAAACAAACTTCCACTTGTTTTTTTATAGATTTATTTATTTATTTATTTATTTGAGAGAAGCGAGAGAGCATGCGCACAAGCATGGGGCAGGGGTGGAGGGAGAGGGAGAAGCAGGCTCCCCGCTGAGCAGGGAGCTCGACGCGGGACTCGATCCCAGGACCCCCATGGCCTGAGCAGAAGGCAGACGCTCAACCGACCGAGCCACCCAGGCGCCCCCAAACTCCCACTTGTTAAAAACAAATGCAGTGCCACCAGGGTGTAGCCAACGTGGTCCACGAAGGACTACTCTCTTTGCTCTGAGACCGCTCCAGTACGTGGGCAAAAGCTACAGGACCCCGGGGCACAGACGGGCCAATTCCCTGAGCATAGGAATTCGCAGCCAGAGGAAATCTACCCACCACTCGAGCACAAACCTCCAGCTTCCCTAAAAAGGAAATACAAGCCAGTCCGCGTGGCAGAAGGCAGCGGGAACCGTGAACGCAGACGCCCTCGGAGCCGGCGATTCTGCCTCTTGAGCGCGAACCCAACACGTGGGGAGTGTGTCGCCCCCACGGCGGGATGGGACCCAGCAGCATGGCGCATGGGCAGGCCACCCCTACACGGGCAGGCATGGCATGCTGAGCATCACGTGGACTCACACAGGACCCCGGCCCGAGTGACAAACGCTGAGCCTCACCTGGACTCACACAGGACCCCGGCCCGAGTGACAGACGCTGCCGCCCCGCGCACCATGACGGCAAACAGGTGTCCAGAAAGACCAAAGGTGACACAGGCCCCCACATGGGGTGGTTTGTAAAACTCTCTCCAGATGTCCTATAATGCGTTCCTACTGCTTTTTAAACTATGAAAATAAAAACCTGGGTACGGGAAGTACAGCAACGTAAAACCTATTTCCTCTCATTTCCAAAAAGACCTGAGGGATTCCTCGGCATCCGGCATCAGAGGAACGTGGGGTGGAGGGGACGGGCCAGGCGGGGACCACGGCTTGGGAGCAGGGACATCTAGCTGACTTGTGCCTGGAGAAAAGGGCTCAGGACTGGCCTCACACCAGCCAAGCTCTGACCTCCTGCAAGGCTCTGGCTGGGTGGGTTCTCACCATCTGGGATTCTCTACAGGCCCTGGAGCTGGGGCTGCCTTCCTTCCCAGTTCAGCTCCAGCAAGCCAATGAGGTGGCAGCAGCAGGACAGGGGACAAAGCACCGAGTGTCCAGCCCCGCACCATCAGAACGCAATGCACGCCTCGGCGAGCCAGGGGCGCATCCCTCCAGCAGCCAGCCCACCCCAACCCTGGGCTCCTCCTGCCGGCTACTCATGTCAGCCTGTGGTGGGGGGTCCAGACACAGCCCACCCGAGCGAGGGGCTCCCAGAGGCCCGGCCCGGCCCTGTCCCTCCTGCTCCCCCAGGCTCCCTGGGCCCTTCAAAAGGATGAACCATCCATGCTGCTGTCAGCTCAGGGCCAGACACCAGGACTCCCCACCCACCCTACCCGAGGACGGGTCCAGGCTGCGAGGGGAGCCATGCTGCATCCCTGCGCTGGGCTGGAGTGTGGCGCATCCTACCCCAGAACTACCGCATCTTGATTACATCTGCAAAGTCTCTGTTCCAAGTAAGGTCACGTTCACAAAATCTGGGTGGACGGGAATTTGGGGAGGTTCATTCCCCATCTGTCAGATGGAGATGGAGGGCAGTACGGACCATTGTCTCGGACACAGAGGAGACCGGATCTCGGACACCAAGTGCGACCCAGAGCAAAGCTTTCCACGCGGAGCCCATGTCCAGTGGGTGCCCTCTCGACAAATCCTACCTTCACCTTGCATTCTGGTTGCTGCTGCCATGTGTCCCCCGGGCCCCACCAGCCCCCCACTCCCCAACCCTACCTCCTCAGATGCCCTCCACAAGCACCCAGAAGCCCAGCCCAGGCGGCTCAGGGCAGCTCCCGTAAGCCCCCCACCCCAAGGGGAACCAGCTGCTCAGCGGGATCCGCCACCACCCGGCCCTGCCACCGTCGGAAGGAACCCCCTCCCCGTACCTCCACGTGGAAGCAGACGCTTGGGGAAAGGCCCCCTGGCCGTGGCTATTCCAGATCCCTGCTCAGAGCCAGGGCATTCTACAAGGACTCACGGGGACCATGTGCGACGGGGGCACCTGGTGCTGAGGCACAGGGTGCAGGGGCCTGCCTGGCTCCAGGCAGCACCCGCCAGGCTCCGGGTCCCCTGCACGCAGGACTGAGTCCAGCAGAGCTGGCCCGGGGACACAAAGCACGCTGCTCTGGAAACCCGCTGAATGGCTTCTGGACACACAAAGGCGGCAGTGTCTAGGGAAACTGGACTTGGAAACCACAAAGGACTTTATCTCCCTTCCCAGCCAAGATTTTTAAAAGAGTGGTTCCTGGTCTCCGGCGCTTGCAGCGTCCCAGCCAATCTGCCTCGACCCGCAGCGCACACCACTCCCCGGCCTGGCTTCACCTCCCGATTATCTATGGCTCTCCTGCTGATCTGAGGACAAACAATGTCCACTTTCCCACAGGATGCCGTCCCGTCCTAACCTTCTTCCCGGGGAGTCACAGACGCTGAGAACTGCGCGCCTCCCCCTTCCCCCAGGCCAGTCCCAGAGACAGCCAGGTCCTTCCCATCCTCTGGGAAGATAGCCCCGGACCCCACGGTCAGAGTGGCCTAGGATGGCAGCTACAGACTCTGAGGCTCTGCGGGGCAAACAGGAGGGACGGGGAGGAGGCACAGACTCAGTTGTCCTGATCAACGCCCCAAAGGCCTTGCCCCCGGAACCCCAGTGTACACGCAACTCCCATCCAGCCCTGTGGGGCCCTGTGCTGAGCACTCCCTGGGAGCAGTCTGACACTGGAGACCAATGACCCTGTCCCCAAGCCCATGCCAGGCTCAAGACATGGCTCACAGCGGATGACCCCCAGGTTTCCCCAAACACAAGGCTTGTGTGGGATCCACTTCTCTCACCCCAGATTCACAGCTCAGTCCTGCCAGACTGGGCACAGGCAGCGGGACCCCAAATGCTCCCGGCGTCCACACCCAGATGTCCTGCTCCCGACCTAGCACCTGCTGGCTTCCCTGGGAGCTCTGCCGGCCAGCTGGACATCTCACTGGTAGCTTGGTTCTGCCTAGCTTAGCACGGAGCTGGAGTCTCAGCTCACCCTCCCGCCGGATGGCATGTGTATCCACCAGCTGCTCAAGCCACAGCCCTTGAAGGAGCCCTCAATCACAGGATCACTCCATGGCCACCCTCTCCAAACCAGGCCCCACACCGGTCTGCCTCTCCACCTTGACCCCACCCTCCTGCTCAGCTGGGCCTGGGACGGAGGGGCCCACAGCACCTCATGGAGCCCCTTCGCCACGTGGCAGGAAACCAGACCTCCCAGCGCTTCCTATTCCAGTCCCTGGGGGTCCTCTGGCCACTGCGTTTGCTCCTACTGTGGGGCCCAGCACCTCTGGTTCTGGGGTGTCTCCCATCCCAGAGCCTTTTTCTCCAAGTACCCCACCTTGAAAGCCATTCCTGGAACTTCCAGCTAACTCCCTTGTTTGGGATTTGGGCCCCCAGCCCCACGCTGTAAGAACACGGGCCCCAAGGGCAGAGGCAGCCGTGGCTCTTCAGGTGATGCCCCAGCAGGCCTGGCCCATGCTGGGCTCACAAACCCTCATCAGGCAAACGAAGGAATGATGCACAAAGGCGGGGCCATGCTGAGCAGAAGAGCAGCAGGAAATCCAGGGCCCTACGCCGGCTCTGGGCCACCCAGCCACAGCTGCGAAGGGCTATCCTCCCAGAGAGCCCTCAGAGCAAAGGGCCGTTCATGGACTTTGCTCAGGAGCCCTGCTGGGGTTTGCAGTTCCTAAATCCCTAAACACTTGTGGAAAACTTAATGCCAAGTTTTCAACAACCTGGGTGTTTCTCCAGGAGTGGGGGGGAGGCTTGAATTTCTTCCCATGGGCAAGCATCTTCAGGGGCTGTCTGTCCACGAAGGTCAGGCCAAAACCCCCAGTGCGGTGAGCCAGGGGAGGATAATGAAGGCCCAGGTCCCACGAGCTCAGTGACCCTGACCGATGGCCCGGGTGGCCCTGGAAAGTCAGAGAGCGGGAGAGCTGGGAGGGCCCGGTGTGAGCTGCCACCCCCTTTTCTGTGACCTGGGATCACGCCCCCGGACCGGAGAGCTCATGACCACACAGGGAGTGGCCCCGGGGATCCGTGTGCAGAGACACAGGCTGGACAGCGACTGCAAACCGCACAGATACACAGCCGCGTGCACACGCTCACAAATACCAGGAAAACGTGTGGCACCCTTCGTGGGAAAGCCGAGGGGCCGGTGCGGCTCACGGATGTTCTGACTTTTCCTGACCACCCCCCTCCCCTGTCCAGCACGATCCTAACGGAAGATGAGTACAGCGTAGAGAGGAACGCCGGCTGACATTCCGTTAACGTGAACAAGACAAGGTGCACGTGGGAGGCACGCATCAGAGCCCCACGGGTTGGTCGCGGAGGGGGGAGCCCCTGCTGAAGGGCAGGGCAGCTTTCTGAGAGCGCAGGAGTGTTGCCTCGGCTTCTCTGTGCCCCTCACGGTGGGTGGCTGCACACGTCCCACACGTGGCTCTTCCATTGCTTGATTAAGCCGAGACAATCAACAAAATGAGAAGCGAAGCCCCGATTTGTAGCATCTGCCCGTTTCTGTGGTGTGGCTGCTCCCACCGTGGCCATTTTCAAGCCACCAGAGAGACATGCAGGCATGGGCGCGTGGTTGGGGCCGATGCAGTGGCCACCGTGACCCAAGATTTCCACCTTCCAGACACGACGGACGCAAGCCACCTCGCGACCATAAAAGTAGCGACGTAATTCAGAAGGGAGGGATTTCCAGTGAATACCTTGGCTGCGAATTCACCTAAGTTTACAGGCTTTCGTTTTTATTACTGGCCAGCTCCCCAAATCCCTGCAAATGTTAGCAGCGCCTGCGAGCTGGGACGAGCTGGTTCCAGCACACCGGCCCTGCTCCCTCCCCTCACACTGCATGGCCACACAAGAACGGGGCTCAGGAAACACTGGGGAACCCAGCACTCCCACTCACCCTTCTTTCCCCGCAGGGCTCAGGGACAGAGGCACGAAACAGGAGCCAAGGTCAAAATGCAAAATTCGAGCCCCTGAGAGGGCCAAAGGGACCGAAGACAGTCCTGGGAGGTGGGACCCAGATGGCGTAGTCACTGCCTGGACCCCACCCCCCATCCTCACCATCCCCGACCCCCCGGAACCCTGGGACCCCACCAGGGACATTCCTGCGGTCTGAGGCATTCCCAGCCACCGGGTGACCACTTCACTCTTCCCACCTCTGGCTCGGCACCACCTGCCCATCCAGCCAGGCGGCTCCCACCCGCCGTGAGGTCACCCCCACTCGGGCGTCCTGCAGCACGATGGTCCACACAGCAACCACAGCTGAGGGGCGCAGTCAGGGGACGTGCGCCTGTCCAGGGCAGTTCCTACTGCAGAAGCCACTGGGAGCGGCCTGTGTGCTGAGTCCGGACCCGAGCCACCTCTCCTCACCATCCGGGCGTGAGTGCAGTGGTCCCGAGTGCCCAGAACAAGATGCCACCTGCCACGTTGCGTGACCTTGTGTGGGTCACAGCCCCCTCCCCTGTGCCCGGTCTCTGGCTCTGAGAGCATGTTGATGGTAGCCCCTCATTCAGCTGTGCGTGGAATGACCTCATGGTCGTCACCTGGCGAGCAGCAATAATGAGGGCAAAACCCCAGATCCTACTTTCCAAAACCACATTCAACAAATGTCACTCTCCCTGCACGCTGTCACTTTACCTGGTGGTGGTGACATCACTGCTTGACAGATGGGGGAAGCCACGGTAAGAGGGTCCAGGACACCCGAGACCACCCCCCACCCCCAGCCATCAGCAGCTTCCACACCCACAGGCGGGAAAGGAAGGGCCGGCAGGTGAGCGGAGCCTGCAGGCAGTGGGAAGCAAGGGCCACAGTGCCCAAAACACCACGGGAGGGTTCAGACCGGACCCCGGGGGGGCAGGCAGCCGGTTCAGAGAGGGCGCAGCAGCCCCCGGCCAGCACTCCAGCACCAAGGCTCAGCCCTGCCACCTGCCCTGCACGAACCAGGCCGTGCCCTTTGACCCCAGCTGGAGACCAGCCCCAAGGATCAGCAGTGAGGTCTACAGAGGCAGGCCAGCCAGGCCAAGCCCAGCCCTCCTGGTCCTTGAAGTGGCATTAAAAAAAGAGCAGTACCTGCTAGAGGTGTGAGCTGGGCCCACCCGAGGACTTGTCTCCAGGCCCTTGGGCCTCAGCAGACACACACACCTGGAGAGGAAACCCCAGGCGGGGGCTTGGAGCACCTGCTCTGGAGCGCTCACCAGGCCCCAACACAGGGGAGGACAAACCCTCAGCGCTGTGCTTTCACTGTCCCCAGGCTTCCTGTGCACCCCAAAACCTGTGCAGGGCCCCAAATCGCAGGCAAGAGTGACAAGCTCCCCCATCCTAGGTGTCCTATGTCCCAGTCACAATGCTGTTAAACCAAATGACAAGAAGGGAAACTGAGGCTTGGGGAAGCAGCATAAGAGAGAAGTGGCACATCAGAAACAGAAGCCAACATCACTGGACTCCAGAGCCCATGCTTGCCCTAACCCCAGACAGACCCAGCCATCCCACCCTCCCTAGCACATGCCTCTGTTAATACATCCCTCACTGAATGACAGCTCCCAGGCCCCTCTGCCTAGCATATTGAGTAGGGAGCCTGGCAGAGTGGCCACACTGATGTTTATTTAAACAAAACAACGCTAGCAAGAAAATCTAACGTTTAGGAGTAGGTAGACAAAAACCTCTGTGTCATGTAAGCAAATAGAATAAGCTACTAGAAATGCACACAAATTCATTTCAATTTCTCTCCATCACTCTTCACAACAAGGACCTGAGAAGATCCAGCCAATGAGACAGCTGGTAGGAAGCACCTCCCAAATTCCGGGCACTAGGCATGACTTCGTGCCATGGCCCTGGCCCAAGTTCCTGAAAGCAGAAAGGGGCGTGGTTCGCAGCTGTCTGAAACCAGGCAGCTCTCCAAAGGCATTGCACCATTAAGACACCGCAGCAGGCGAGGCGCGGCCCGGGCGAGCCTGTTCTGCAAGGGGCCAGGTAGGAAATGTCGGGCTTGGCGGGCCACATGGCCCATCCTAACTTCTCAACTCTGCTGTACCACAAAATGGGTGTGGCTGTGGGCAAATAAAACATTTTTTTTTTTTTAAGATTTTATTTATTTATTTGACAGAGAGAGAGAGAGAGAGAACACAAGTAGGCAGACAGGCAGGCAGAGGCAGAGGGAGGAGCAGGCTCCCTGCTGAGCACAGAGCCCGATGCGGGGCTCGATCCCAGGACCCTGGGATCATGACCTGAGCCGAAGGCAGATGCTTAACCATCTGAGCCACCCAGGCGTGCCCAAATAAAACATTATTTACAAAAGCAGGTGGCAATGGGCTAGGTTTGGCCCGTGGGCCATGCTCTACTGCCCCTGCTCTTACGGCGAGATGCCCAGCAGAACAAGAACTCTCAGAAAGGTCACAGTACTTACTGGCCCACTAACAGGGAACCTGGGCCCTCGCTAAGCACCGGGGTCCCACTGCCAGTGGCCTGAGCATCACAGGCTTGTGCGTGGACCTTGCTCCCATCCAGTCTTCTTAAGGAAAGGGGTGAGGGGCAAGGTGCTCTCCATGGCGAGGGTGGGGCAGCCTGGACAGTCTCTAGGCTCCCCGGGGCCTGAAGGAGCTCGGTGAGGGAAACCGACCCGTCTCCGTCCACCTGAGTCGTGGGCCAGGGGCTTCTCCCCACATCCCTCATAGCGCATCTGAGGCAGGGAAGCTGGAAGGAGAGGAGCTGTGAACAGCCACGGGTGGAAGGCACTGCCCACCCTGAAGGGCCGCCCCTTGGGTCTCACTCAGGGTAGTGTCCCTTGCTCTGCAGGGACAAAGAGCACAATGAAAAAGCCCTCATGACACCAGGAGCCAGCGCCAGGCCCCACCCCCTGCCTGGAACACCCCAATCTGTGTTCCTGGCTGAGCACTGCCCCCCTCCCCAGAGCCACTCAGCTCAGTCACCCCAGACCCAACACAGCCTGGTCACCTGGCTGTCTCCTGGCCGTCACCTGCTTCTGGCAGCCAGTCAAGGAATGGGTGGGTGAGGTGCATTTTAAAGACCTTCCGGGACCCGGGCAAATCCAGCACCAGGTAAACCCACAGCTTTAAACAGCCCCTTAGGTGAAAAGAGCTTCTGTGCGCCACCAAACCACCTGCCCGGAGGCCACTTTGTTTTTCCTGTTTTATCTCAGCCCAGCCCAGGCCCAGGGCTCTCCTGCCAGGCCTCTCCCCACCCCAGGCCAGGCCCCGGGATATTTACAGGCCCTCCGCCGGGTGTCAAGCACCACAGGCCACAAAGGTTTTCCATGTTTAAAACAACACACAACGAGGAGAAGGTGGAACCCACGTTTCCTGCTCAGCAGGCCAAGAAAGGAACACAACCCGAGCCGAGACAAGGCGTGACAGCAGAGGGGCCGGATGGAGGGCGCTCGGCAGCCCTCCCTCCATGGGCCTCTGTTACAAAACTCACATCCAGCGTAAAAGAAAAAAGAAACTAAAAAAAAAAAAACAAAAAAACCACCCGAACCCTCAAAGTTGTCTTTGCACCTGCCACCCGGATAACCGCTGAGCTCCAATGTGGCCGCCGGACGGTCTGGTCTGTACTCGGGCTGTCCTGGCTGGCCTGGCGGCAGGTGGGCTCTGCAGCCGAACGAGCCATCCACACGTCGGCCCCAGCACACAGCCCTGGGGACTCGGGCTGCACACCCTCACTGTGCAGCAGGGGTCACGGGGCAGAGGCCACGGAGGCAGGGGTGCGAGTCACGCGCCGCACCCTCGGGAGTCACAGCGACGAGTGATCCTGTCAACAGGTGTTTAATGAGCACCTACTATGTACCAGACGCAGTCCAGTGCGGGAATGCAGAGGAGGCACTCTGACGGCCCAGGCGCTTCCTAACCACGGAAAGGAGGAGCTGGGTGAGTGGGGGACAGGGGGCCACGGGCCAGGGCAGGCCGCTCTGAGCTGCAGGAGCCAGCCGCGGGCTGCAGAGGGAGACACCCCAGGGAAAGGGAGCAGCACGGAGACTCACAGCAAGACGGACAGAGGAACTGATAGGGCCGTGGGAAGCAGTGGAGGCCGGGCAGGGGCTCGGTCCATTCCGGGGGCGCGCCCGGGGAGCCCCCACCTGCAGCAGCTGCACGGAGAGCCACACTGACACGGCCCATGGGCTTCACACCTTCCCGTCCCCCCCATCCAATCCCCGCCTGCCCGGCTCTGGGAGGCTGAAGTCCTGGCTCCCGCACGCCTGTCTCTGGGCCAGGCTGGCACAAAGGACTCCGTAAACATCAGCTGCTGGGACTCCGGGGTCCTGCCTTCTACAGAGAGGAGGACACTGAGGTCCAGAGGGACTCGCAGGCATGACTGGGTGGAAGATGGTGTCCAGGCCACTGTAAGGTCCCCGTCACTCCCGCACTGCCCCCCTCCCCTGGGACGGCTCACGGACCTGCCTGGGGAACCAGGGCAGCCTGGCTCAGAGCAGTCCATTTGCCAGATTCCCAAGGAAACACTCGGCCCAATTTCCAGCACCCACGGCCAGAAAATAAACACAGGGCTACCAGAGGACCCAGCAAGCCCGCTTCTGGGGATACACCCAAAGTACCGACACCTGGGGCTCAAAGAGGGATGGATGGATGGATGGACAAAATGTGGTCTATGCATACAACGGCGTATCACTCAGCCTCAAGAACATCGGGAATTCTGACCGGGGCTACAACACGGATGAACCTGGAGGACGCTGTGCCCAGTGAAAGAAGCCAGTCACAAAGGGGCCAATTCTGCATGATTCCACTTAGATGGTCCCCAGGAGGGTCACATCCACAGAGACAGAAAGCCCATGGTGGGCGCCAGGGGCGGGAGGAGGGGGACGGAGAGTCAGTGCTCCACGGGGACAGAGTTTCAGTTGGGGAAGATGACAGTTCTGGAGACAGATGGTATGATGGGCTCACACAACGTAAATGTACCTAATACCACCAAATTGCATACTCAACAATGGTTAAAATGGTATGTTTTATATCATATAGGTTGTATCGCATTCATAAGGCATATTATATACATCATGTTGTGTATATCCCATCATGGTTACATACAAATACACAAGGAGAGATAGCCTGAGCAAAACTCTCCAAAATAATCTATAGGTCTAATGTGATTCCCCTAAAAAAATTAGAAAACGATTTTAGAGAAAGCAAAACGAGCTAAGTCTAAGGTTTACAAGGAAAAACAAACAAGCCGAATAACCTGGAAAATTCTGGAAAGCAAGAGTGATGCGGGGTGACGAGCCTGATCACGTAACAGAACGTGGTGCAGCTACAGCCATTCTGCAGGCGTGGGGGTGGCGCGTGAACAGAGAGCAGGGCCACGGAACAAACTAGAACGCACAGAAGCAGACCCAGCCCCCGTCGGGATCAAAGTGGCATTTCACAGCAGAGGGGAAGAGACACACTGATATCCGGGTAGTTGTGCGGAAAAAGGTAAGGTTGGAGCCACACCTCACACCTTCCCAAAAGACACTGGAAGTAGCCCGGGGGCCACAGGGGAGGGTCCAGGACCTCAGACCAGACTGGGCCTCTCCAAGCAAGACATGAAGCGCAGTAAGAACACAGATTACTTTCAAAACAAATTTTTGCAAGGCAAAAACCTCCATCGGTAGTCAAACAAATGATAATCTAGGAGAAAATGTTTGCAGCACGTACTACAAAGGATTAATCTGTCCGACGTTCATAAACAGCCCAGTAGAAAAATGGGCAAGAGATGCAGACAGCTCCCAGAAAAGGCAAACAGTTCTTAAACATATGGAAAGACAATTAATCTTCACTTATAAAGACAGAAATACAAATTGAAATTACATCGAGAAGCCCTTCTCCCTAGCAGACTGGCAGACACGCAGCACGTGGGCGTGAGGACGAGGAAGCAGGGTCCCCCGCTCGGAGAGCGGCGCCCAGGGCCATTTTGCAACACCCAGTAACGGTACTATTTCATTTCCAGGAACCTCTCACACTTGCAAAATGATGTATAAGCAAGGTCGTTTCACTGCCATGTCGTTTTTGTAATAGCAAAATAGGCTGGGTGCACCCTCATGTCCACCCATGGGGGACAGTCACCCATGGGAGCCCCCACAGTCTGAACAAGAAGTGAGGACCCCCCACCCCCCACCCTGCTGGAGACCTCGCAGCCTGGGCTGACTGCTACCTGCAGAGCTGACTCCCAGCCAGCAGCCGCGGAGGACCAGAGAGCAGGAAGTAGGGAGGGGGACGGGAAGGGGCACTGGAGACCCAGCCTAAGCTTCAACCCCTTTTGAATCTTGAATGTGTTGACTATTCCATAGCAAACAACATTTTAAAATTAAACGTTTTAAATAAAAGATAAGAAGGATTTTTTTTTTTTTTTTTTTGATAAGAAAGATTTTTAAATGAAGCAGAAAAAATGGGGAAAAGGACCTTCATTTCACTTCAGGGAAATCTCTCCCGAGGCCAAACCGGCGGTTCTCAGTGTGGCCCAGGAACCCCTTCTGGGGGACCCACAAGGTCAAAACTAAGGCTCGTTTGCTTTCCCACGCTTGCTCTCACGCCACGGTGGCCGGGACAGGACTCAGCACCCCAGCTGTGTTCGCTCACAGCCGACTCGCGGCGGCCTGCAAAGCGGGCAATGCTCCCTTCACTCATTTCTTTTTTGTCTGGGGAGGGAGGTGCAGGGAATGATTTTTTAAGAAATAAAATATGCTACTTATGTGAATATGTAATGGGTTTATGGTTGGCAGTTTTTGATAAATTAGTAAGTATTTTTAAATTTTTCAGTTTTACTTTCTAATCCGGTAAAGAGCAACAGAGACAACCCACATATATAAGGGCCCTCTGGTGACCTCACGAACTAAAGATACAAAGGGGTCCTGAGATCAACTCTGAGAGCAGGCAGCCTACCCCAGTGATTCTGGAGAAGGGGTGTGGGGACAGGCCAGTGGGCCCACGACTCCCCTGACCCCAGTCTAGGCCTCGGGGGGTGGCAGCTGGGCCCCGGCTGGGAGCTGTGTCCACAGACACGACCAGAGTGGGCCTCGGGCCGGTGTGCAGCAGGCCTGGCAGGGGTGGGGGCAGGGCAGAGCGCCCTCACCTTACAGGTAAGGAGACGTGGCACAGAGCCGGGAAGCAGGGGTGAGGCAATGCCCCTGTGCCCGGCCAGGCCGGTGGCTACACCTCCCCCCTTCTCCACTTCCACCTCACCCCTTGGGGCTCAGGCAAGAGGAGGCCCCCAAGCACACCCCCATTTCGCCACCCCCTCTGCTTACACACACCCTCCCTGTCTCTGGGTACCATGCACCTTTCAGGGGCCACAGAGGCTTCCTGCTCCAGGAAGCCCTCCCTGATGTCCTCGTCCACAGGTGTCTCTCAGTTCGTGCACACCCCTGCCCCGGGGCACCTGGGCTGCCACACCGGAGTGTGCATGCACGCACCTGCCCACCGTGCCTCTGCAGCCCGGTGCACACGGCCTCTGTGGTTCTCAGGCCTCAGCAGCCCGTCTCCCGACCCCCCACACTTGGAGTGCAGCTCAGCAGGCAAATTGAAGCCTTTTTGGTAACAGGACTGCGTGAGTCCGGAGCACACAGGTCCTGCCTTCCTGGGGAACAGCCTGCCTGAAAATGAGTGGACCGCAGGGAAAGAAGAAGGGAGAGGTGACAGGGAAGGAAACAAACAGAAGAAAGGGCACCAGAGACATGGGCCTCCCCCACCCCCGGGCCAGAGCGGCAAAGGCCCCTGTGCGTCAGCAAGCCTGCGGCGGACCCCTCCTGCTGGGCAGACAAGGCGGCTCCGCACTTGGGGGACTCCCTGGAGGGGAGACGAGGAGGAGTGGGCGACGTCTGCAGAGCGCACTCACGAGCTGCTGGGACGCTCTCCGGAGACCACAGGCATCGCGGGCCGTGGGAAATCAGGCACGCAACGGTCCACCTCACGAACAGTCGCTTGAGAAGAAATGGTTTTAGGACTGAAGGACCCCTCTCTCCACAGGACCCCCTGACAAATCGCTTTGTAAACAGTGACCTTTCCTGGGACCTTTAAGGTTCAGATGGGATGTGCCCTCATTGGCTTCCTGGGCAGTCCTCCGGGGAGAAAGCACCACTGTAGCGAGAAGCACTGGGACCTTCCTCACTCTCAGGAGGGGGGCCCCACGTGGGAAAAGGTCACTCTTCGGCGAAGGCGATTACAACCCACACCATGCCTTTGCTTCGGCGAGAACAAACGCACAGAACCCGTCAGGCTGTGTGGCCGTGACGCTGAGTGGGGCAGATTTGTGGACAGGCTTTAACCTCCCTCCGCAGAGAACCGAGAGGACACAGTCAGTGTGGGAAGAATCAATACCCAGAAGCGCAAGGATGAAAATCACGGCTCAGAGTCTGAAAAGCCAATGGCCATGCCCACACTAAGTCACAACGCGACTACGGACACACACAGGCCCCGCCATCCACGCCCCAGGCCCCGTCTGTTGACCCAGGTTCCAAAAGCCGACTTGTCCTGTGCTAGGGATTCTCCCTAAATCTTAATGTCCTGACCTGACCCCACATCACAGCCTGCTTTGTCCCCATTCCCCGAGACCCTCTCCTGAGAGGCTGCAGGGATGCGAAGCTCCGGGCTGTGGGCACCGCAGGTACCCCCCGGCCAAGCTCACACCCCAGCCCTCCCCACCAGGCCCTCAAGTGAGGCTGCTGTTCCGACCCTGGGCACTCACTTTCCCCCTGGGCCCCCCGTGCACCCAGCCCACTGCTCCTCTTTCGTTCTGGCCACTCGGCACAGCTGATAAGGGGCCTGCACTCGGCAGCAGCTCTGGTCTCCCCATATCAGTGACCCCTGCCCCTCAGATGAACTCACCACTGCACCACGCCCCCACGTCCCCAGCTGACCGCAGGCACTCCTGCCCCAGGTGGGCCCCCACCGCTCAGCCAAGCAGACCCCAAAGACCTGGAACCCCCCGAGCGGCCAGAATCAGACCAGTAACCATCCCTTAGAGTCGGGGAGGGAGCCACTCAAAGGGTCCCCTGGGGATGCATCCAGCGGATATCCACACCTTCCGCAACAGGAATCCTCGGGCGGCCACAACCAAGGAGCAAGATGACCACCCCCACCCCCCAACGGCCACCCTCCTGCCTCCACTTACCAGAGCAGAAAAGGCCCAAGCATCTCACTCAAAGTTTCATCAAAGTTGGACCCAAAAAAGGCACAACGCCAAATCCTTAATTGACTAAAAAAAAAACGCAACTAATCAGAACATGCCACCTTCTGGACCGAGAAGGGAACGTGTGCGAACAGAGGATCGATACAAACCCACATTCCACGCAAACCTGCCCTCAAAGATGCCACCACCCTGCTTCTGTCCTCATGGAAACACTGTGGGCACGTCACCTAAACCGTGAGACAGACGTCACTCAGCAAGTCCCCCGGATCCTAGGACGGCCCCAGCTCACCACATCATCTCATTCCCACAGGCCGCGGGGCTCCAGGGAACCAGCACGCGGTCTCTGCCGCAGCCTGGACCGCACCATGTGTCCACACCTGGCCCGGCTGCCGGCACCCAGCTCTGCGATCCTGCCGGAGCCACCTCCCAACGCTCGTCCCAGCCAAGGGGTCTGAAGGTCTGGCCGTGGATTCCCAGGGGAGGGCAGGACGCACCGAAAGCAGGCGTGGAGACCTGGCTTAACCAGACTGACAGGTTGGCACAGCCGAGAAGGGTGGTTTCCCATCCCGCCCGGGGACAGCAGCTGAGTCCATCCCACAGCCTCGAGATGCTGCAACGTGGAGGCCTTGGGGACGGTGGGAAAGACCCAAGAGGACAACGGAGGCCACCTGTTCAGGCCTGATCCCCAGATTCAAAAAGGAAACAAGATTCCATCAACTGGTTCACTGAGGAGACAGACCGTGGGCAGCCCCCACCAAGCAGAGCACACGCACCTAGGCCCGGGGAGGCCCGGCTCCACCACACACAGATGGTCAGAGTCCCTCACCTGTCACACAGGTCACCCCGCAGGAAAGACTGCCTGCATCGGTCCTCCCAGAAACTGCTGGCTCTGGCCTCACTGGGGCCACCTCACCGGTAAGACCCCAAGCCTGGGTCTCTCTTCGGGGAGCTGGGCCCCTCCCCCGCGTCCTCCCCGCCAGTTCAGGGGGAACCTGCAGTTACACAGCCCTGACCTCCCCTCGGAGCGCTGCACCTGCGCACAACGATCCCACCTGCATCCACAAACTGCCTCTGGATGAAGTAGATCCACCTGGTATGGAGGGTCAGCCCCTGGAGCGAGGAGAGCACGGGGGTGGCCGGCCCCTCTCTCCGGGACAGCAGGCTCGTGCTGACCCGCTTCGAGGACCCTCCCTGGGAGAGCCCATCAAGGGGGCAGAGGAAGAAAGAGCGCCACGTGTAAGGACAGGAGAGCCGGAGGACCCAGCTCGCCGCTGGCTGTGGACGGCATCCACCGCCCCCGCCCCCGTGGGACAGGGAGGCACCTGCCTACGGAGCGCGGCTCGAAGGTTCCCGTGCACTTGCTTCTCGGACTCGCTGATCCTTGATGACTTAGAGGACCGTCACCAGAGCATCGTGGGCTGTGGGGTGGGCACAGGGAGGGTGCAGGGGTGTCAAGGCAGGAAAGGGGTCCCCCGGGGGCCGACCCTGGCTGAGGGCTGAGCTGCCTGACGGGAGCCTGTTTTCCTCTCAAGGTTCTCCACTCGGGGACCCCGGCGCCCCCAGCACAGCCAGACGTCAGGGGCACTGCCGCACGTGCCCAGAGCACAACCAGCTCCTCCCCGGGGCTACAAGACGAGGGTCCCCAGGGTGCGGAAACCCCTTAATAAAGGCAGACTCACAGCCCAGGACACCGAGGTCAGAAGGGGCATCCCCCTCCAAGGCGACCGCATGAAACCCAGTCCCAGTGGCCAGCTTCTCCCACATTGCCTCTGTGCTTGTTCCGGAAACCCGAGGCGCTCAGTTTCCCCCTGCACCTCACTTCCCAGGAAGCTGCCAATACCCTGCACGAGGCTATGGGCCGCAAGGCGCCTTCTTCTGGGCCTGGTCTGCGGGCTGCAGGCTGGAAGTGGGTGCAGAACCCCCTTCCCTCGATGCTTCGCCTCATGGCGGCCCCCTCCAGGCCCCAGGGCTCCCTGAGCTGCCCCTCACACCCACCCCCCGGGGTCACGGGGTGGGCTCCGACCTTCCCCTCCACTCCAGGGCGGCCCCAGCCTCCATCCACCTCCAGTCCCGACCTGCTCCCAGCCTCAGGTGCCCCTCTCCCATCCCGGGCCACTTCCACACTTGAGACTTCTGGAAACACCTGCCCTCCCTAGGGCTCACCCCGCGGAGGTTCCTCACCACCCACCTCCCTCACCCCAGCTCTGCTCGGCCCCACCCCCCGCGCACACCTGTGTGCTTTCATGCCTGCCCTGGCTTAGAAGGCTCGGTATCGCTTCCCTACCTCCCACCCTCTCGGTCCACCCAGACCACTTCTACCAGTCCTTCCAGATTCAATCACACAAAGAGGGGCAGGGAGGAGGGATGCTCCGGGCCCTACGGATGAGCGGCAGGGTAAGACAGTGTGGTGTCGGCCCGAGAGAGGCCCACGCCAGGAAACGAGGAACGCCGTGCAAGGAGCTGGCGCCCAAGGCTGGCAGAACACTGGTGACACGGGATCATCATCAAGGTCCCGGCTTCCGTCCTGCCCGCAAGCTCGAGGGCGCCTAGGACGTTGGAAAGAACGGAGTAAACAGATAGGCCTTCTCCAGGACCACGCGCCTGAAGCCAGAGCAAGAAAAAGACTCGGCCCATGAGTCTCCCCTCTTAAAAGTCTCCCCCAGCCCCACGCACGCTGCCACGGACACTCGGCCCCACACCTGCCTCCCCACCAAAGGGCGCACCACCAAGAGGGCGCTGCTGGTACCGATCCCCCTCCTCGTCCCAACGCCTCACCCCAAGCCTGCCACAGCCAGGAGCACCTGCTGGCAAGCCTCCGGCTTCAACTGAGGTTTAGGGGGAAAAGCGGGGCTGGGGGGAAGCCAGCCACGGTTCAGCAGCCAGAATTCACAAAGACTCCGGAAACATTCCCGTCAAGTTTACCTTCCTGCGGCTGGCAAATGAGAGGGTCTGCAAAGGGGACAACCGGCAACAAGGCCTCCTGGTTACTGACGCAGACGCGGGATTTTCAAGCCTTTGAGAGAACAGTGTAGATGAAATCAATTCCTTTTATGTTTTTGTTAAAATGGCTTCTGTTTTTTACAAAACCTACACGGGGAGGGTTCTCATCTAGGTTACGCTAGTGCACAAAAATAATCATAGAGTAGGGTTTATATCTCCTAATTATACAGAATTTAGGACAAAATACTCATGTAAGTGATTCTAAAATACTTTATAAATAGGTCACACTAGGCTCTTTGATTGCCAGGATGCCTGCAGCTCACGCAGCAGAGCCCAGCCTCCACGCACAAAGGGACCAGCGGCAGCAGGGGGTCCCCACACACGGGAGGCTCTCGGGATGGAAATCCTGCCTCGGATTCGGGCATCCTGCAGGTGTGGCAAATGTGGTCCCACCCCAGCCCCATCCGATCACAATCGGAATGGGAAAAAGATGCGGAGAGACCAGGAACCCGGTTGTGAGGGAGAGCAAGGGAGAAGGGAGGCCGCAGCTGAGCTTTCGTGCGAGGACTCGGTGCCGACACTCACCAAGCTATGTTCCCTCACATGGTTAAGCAGTCAATTATTTAAAAAGACACACACCTGGGGCGCCTGGGTGGCTCAGTCGTTAAGCGGCTGCCTTGGGCTCAGGTCATGGTCCCAGGGTCCTGGGATCGAGCCCCGCATCGGGGTCCCTGCTCCGCGGGAAGCCTGCTTCTCCCTCTCCCCCCCACCCCGGCTTGTGTTCCCTCTCTCACTGTCTCTCTCTCTCTCTGTCAAATAAATAAATAAAATCTTAAAAAAAAAAAAGACACACACCTGCCTAACTTAGAAGAAGGAAGCTGATCTGTCACGTGAGTCAGCTGGTGGGGGGGCCGCGGTCCCAGGGCACTGCCCGATCCGGCCCGGGGAGGATGGACTCGGGTGACAGGCATCACCTCCTCAAACATGCCCAAATGCCCTCGGCCAAGTGACGGGGACGCTCCCTGCCCGCCTGGGGGGCCTGCAGCTACGGGCGACAGCACCGGATACTTCCCACCCCTCCGTGGCCCGGGGCTAACTGCACAGCGCAGGGGGGCGGGACACAGACCTTTCTGGGGCGTGGAACCTGGGTCAAAGGTACAACTCTGGCAGCACGGGCCTCCTCCAGATCGGGTAAATGTTGGTAAACCAACAGTCCATTTTCTGATACAGCGGCGAGGTTAATTTTTTTAGGTCTGGGATCAGAGAACGTTAAGACAGAGCGGGATTTCGCAGTCACGTGCTGGGAAGAGGGAGGACACAGTTACCTGCCTCGTGGCCTGTGGGTTCTGGGCACCTGGCTCCCTTTCTGGGACCCGCGCCTTCTCCAGCCGTGTCTCTAAACTAGAAACCTCAGCTCCTGTCCTCAGACACTGCGGGCTCTCCCTCCCAACCTTCAGACCCAGCCCTGCCGGGCGCCGGCCCCTCTCCTGCGCGGTTGGCCTACACGTGGTTCCAGCCCGGGCTTCCCCTCCTCCCCTCACCCTGCCAACCCACACGAGCGACCAGCAGACACCCACCGCCCCAGCATCCACAGCAGCAGCCTCAGGCCTGGGTCGGTCACTCACTCACACTCACACACACACACACACACACACACTCGGACGGGCGCCCCCACCGCCCCAGCACCTCCTCAGCTCTCTGCCAGAAGACAAGGTGGCCGGCAGCCCTGGGGGACACAGCCAGCAGACAGAAAGGCCTGGACTCGGGGCTGCACCGGCCACACCCCGGGCCCGAGGCCTGTTCGGGCCACCATGGCTACCGTAGACACGCGGGAATCACCCAGCCTCACATCTCTCTGGCTGTGTGATCTTTTCTGAGACACCTCACCTCTCTGCGCCAGGCTCACCCGCTCTCCCACGGGGCCATCATCGATGGAGGCCATGGGTATGAAGCCTGGGCCACCCAGGGAGCCTCCAGGATCCCGGTTCCCATCATCGGGCGGCATTCCTGTGTGAGCCTTCCTGCCCCACCCCCAGCGAGGTCCTGACCCTCTCAGTAGGTGGTGACAGGCTCCAGGGGGAGGGGCAGCCCAGATCACGGAGGCCTCCCTGGCCCCGCCCCACCACGCCTCTGCTCCAGGCACCGCCCACTGGGCTGGCTTAGCCTGCAGAGGGCAGAGCACGAGGGCGCCAGACCCTGGGCAGCACCCTCCTGCAGGTGCCCCCTGCGCCCCGCCGCCAGGCTCTGAGGGGCAGACAGCAAGGGCAGGTCACCGCAGAGAGCACCAGCATTGGGCCCCTTGCCGCTCCAGCTCTCACCGGCCACGTGGGCAGGCACCTGCCCGAGCCTGCCGTCAGTCCCGCGGGAGAGACCACCCCCTCCCATCGAGTGCCAGGTGGTGGGGGGGGCCCGGTGGGGGCTGGCTAGGTGGGTTGGGGAGGAATCTGACACCCGAGCCTCCCTGAGAAGGCTGGGGAGGTGGGGGGAGGCCCGAGGTCCCTGCAGAGCGAGGGGGGCCTTCGTGCACACATGCACGAAGGGGGCGAGTCCCCCAGAAGAATTTAGGGTCCACATGAGGCCCATAAGTGGGTAGCAAAGAGGACAACTTCAGCCCTGTAAAACCCCTAGGTGGACACAAAAGGTGTGGTGGGTGGGACGCAGACAAGGGCACAGGCCCTGGGGGCGGCAGAGGGGCTTACCCACTTACAGGACCTCTCCAACCCCCACTGAACTCATCTGCAAAGTGGGGACGATGAAGCCCCTCCCAGCTTTGTTGTGGGGGGTGACACCCACCTGCTCACCCTCCCCTGGGGACCCTGGGGCAGCCCTCCCCAGGCCCCCCACCCCCCGTTCAGACCAGCCCCCAGCATGCCGTCCATGCTTGGGCCACGTGAGGTGGGGTCCCCAGCATCCAAGGCTCCCTTCCCTAAGAGGCCTTCCCAGAGATGACAGCGACGCTGCGGGGGGCGGGGGGGCCCAAGGACTCCGGGCCCAGGGCTGCAGCTCCAGAAGGATTCCTCCCTGGAGCACTGCTCACTCATCGAACACCGTGCGCACGGATGTAGCACCTACTGTGTACCCAGCCCCGCGGTCCCTGCCCCGGGTCAGCAGGAGCTCCGCTTCAGAGGACAGGCTCAGGCAGCAGAGCCACGCCTCCTCGCGAAGCCACGATCCGGGGAAAGACTTCAGCACCAGCTGGGCCTGGGCCACATCTAGGCTCTGCCCCGTCTGTCCCCTACGTCTTGGGATGAGAGAGGCCCAGCCCGTGTGACAGTGGTGTGGGGCTCAGGAGCCTGACGGAAGACCCCAGGGAGAGCAAAGGGCCACTTTAAGAACTCCAGCCACCTGCTTCCCCACCGGGGGAGCATCTGAAGACTCCCCACTCCCCCAGTGCAGCAGGGAGCTATGTGGCTATGGAAGACCCGGGATGGAGCTTTTCAAAGATGAGAAACTGGCTGGTGAGAGGCCATGGCTCCCCTTTCCTGGGCTCCATGCGGCCTGGCCCACCCCACAGACACCGGCAGGAATCCCAGTTCTCCCAAGAACCAGTCGGGCGGCCTCACACAAACACGAGCAGACCTCAACATCCAGGCGGCCCACCACCTCCCTTCTGGACGCTGTGCCTTCCACGCACACCGGGGAGATGCCCAGCGGCCCCTCGTGCTCCCCCTGTCAGATGGGGGTGGTGATGCCAGCAGTCCTGAGAATTCCACCCCCCCTTCTGTGCTTGCCCTGGTCAGGTTCTTGGGACTGATCTCCCAGAGCCCCCCCCCCAGCGATGATGCTAAGTGTGGCTGAGAGCCGCCTGCGCCCCTCCTGACCGGCAGGGACCCCTTGCCTCTATGCTCTCCCAGCAGGGGCTCGACCTTGGGACACAGGCGGGCAGGGCAGGACACAGGCAGCAGGAGCAGGATGGCCCCTCCAGCCTTGCCTCCCTCCCAGTCCTCACTCCAATCCCGCCAGGAGCTCCGCCCAGCCTGGATGCCCAGGGCTTTCTGGTTGACTCACAGCTCACTTCCTCTCCCCCAAACATGCTCAGTAGCCACCGAGTCACTTATCTGCAGCCCCCACTGTGTGGCAGGCTGGGCTCCAGGGACCAGCGAGTCCCACGCTTCGGCTCTGCCTTCTGATCCAGCACCTGTGGGTCCCTGCCGCTATCCCTCCTCCTCCACCAACCCGCTCACCACCCCTTGCACGCACGTGCACGCGCACACACTTAGATGCTTACACCTCATTTTAACTTCCTCACGGACTACTTCTGATGTGATTCACACATCCCCCTGCATTCTTACGCACTGGCTGTTGAACAAACTACTCCTTTTCCTTCTGATCCAGGACGTGCCCGCATGCCCGCTATACGCTCAACCCACCTGGCAGGACGGGCAGGGCCTGGCAGCACGCACCGCTGTGCCCCGCCCCCATGCAGCAGGCCACACGCTTTCCTCTCTGGAACGACCTAGAAAGGGGCCACAGCACAGGACCCGAGGCCAGCCCAGGACCCCCAGGACATGCGCAGAGGGGCCTTGAAAGGGCGCACAGCACAGCCTCAACCCCCTGGAGCCAGTGGGCAGCGTCGCTCAGGACAGCTGGGCACCCCTCCGCCCACCCCACACGGGAACCTCATAGTTCTGCTTCTGGGATGCAGGGCCTGAGGTGGTTCACGCCCCTCACTGCCACAGCGCACACCCATCGGCGTGTGGATTTGGGGGGAACCCTGTGGGTGGTTCGTTAGCCTGGTTCTTCTAAAAGTGAGAGTCTGAGTTCGGTGATATGAAAGGTTTGTGTTTCTCACTATTCAAGTTGCTTCGGCATCTTAAATGCCAAACTCGCCGACCGGGGGCCGACACTGACCCGCATCCTCCGGTCTCTGCCACGGAGCATCCTCGGAGCGGGGGAGCCCTCCGCTCCCGTCCCCGCTGCTGTGGGCAGGAGGACCACGGCCAGGCCGGCCTTCACTGGTCCCGCCATGCTCACCCTGGTGGTGCAGCTCAGGCTCCCCTCCAGGCAGACAGACACCGCCCCAGACCGCGGTCACCAGGCAGCCACGCTGGGCAGCCGTGACCCCCAAGCGATTCCAGTCACCCCAGAGCTCTGCCACCATCGCCAGGCCAGCATCACCCCCAAAGCCGCCTGTCGCACGGGACCTAGCAGACCCAAAATCTCAACCCGGAAAGAAGGGGTGATGCAGGGCGGCACAGCAAGGTCCTGGGATGGGGGCACCCAGTGGGGGAGCCAGGCGAGCAGGCAAACAGGCGGCGGGTGGTGGCACGCTGGTCCCCCCTCAGGTCCCAGGAAGGGCCACTCAGGGACAACAGCACCCCCACCCCACAGAGCCCCCGCTCACTGAGCCCCCGGCCTGCTCCACCAGCTTCCTCAGCCCTCCCCCCACGGGACCAGAGCGGGGAGACAAGAGCTCTGAGCAGGCCCAGCCAGGGGGCACGGGCAGCCAGCCCCACAGCCTTCGGCACCCCGACAGGCCCGCGACATGGCAGGGGTGCAGGCACACACCGGCTGGGTCTCCAGGAGCCTTGCACAGGAGCTGACCTTTGGGAAGCTGACCCCGCAGGTGCCCACGCCACCAGAGCTGGTCCAGGGGAGGGCAGAGTGGTGGCGGAGGCCTAGCCCGCCTGCTGCCCCTCCTTACTCCTCCTCGGGCTAAGCCCCCTGAGTCCTGCCAAATGGGCTCCTGTGGTCTCCTCTCTCGCCCCTCCGGGGGTCCTCCCTGACCCCCAGGCAGTGCCGGCTGCTCTGTCCCACAGCCCCCACCTCTGTCGTCCCTCCCGCCTGGCCTGGTCCCCCTCCCACCATGCGCTCCATTCATCAGGCCCTGCTGCCCAGCGCCCGGCACAGAGCAGGTCCTCATCAACCAGGTGAGAAGACAGACGGGGCTCCCAGCACCCGCACAGAGACCAGACGCAGGCTGGGCGGGTGGGCTGGAGCCCCCCCCGGCCCCTCGGCGGGAGCTCACCCAAGAGCAAGGAAACAAGACCAGCTCCTCTCAGAGCCAGACCCCGCTGCATGGGAAAGAGCACAGTGACGGTGCAGACAGGATGGTGGGCACGGCACTCCCACCCAACTGTGTGCCCACTCCAAGCAACGGTCCTTGTCGGTGCCCAACTCACCCGCTGTCCTTCCCACCGTCCTGCCCCACTTTCCCTCAGCAGGGACAGCTGCTGTGCCAGTCTCCTTACAAGCCTGCCCAGCTGTCTGCTCCCCTTTTCAGAAACCTCCCCCCCAAGCCGTGGCTGCGCTCGGACCTCCCCAGCCCAGGGACCCCAGTGCCGACCCCTGCCCAGCCCCTCGGGCCTACAGACCGTGTGGAGGCCCCCAACTTAGGGGCATCTTCTCTGCCTCCCAGCCTCCCACCTGGCTCTGAAGCCTCCAGCGGAAGCCCTTCTCCCTGCCAACAGGACCCACACGTGCCGCAGACAGACCCCACACGGAAATGGAAGCCGACACACAGCCTTGCTTCTCTCCTTTCCAGAAAGGAAACTGGTCTCAGGACACGGCTGCTGTTCCACAGAGCCACGTGCAGACCTGTGCTCTCCTTTCAAGGGCTACCCCCTGCTCAGGTGTGAGTTCAGAGGTGGGGAGAAGCCAGGCCCCACCAGGATCGTAGTCCAAGATGCATCCAAAGAGTCTGCTCGTAGTCTTTCTCCTCATGCTGCTGAGGCCAGACCTCTGGGGCGTGTTCAAAGTCAGCCCCGCTTTCACATTTCAAAGGGATGCCAAGTCTGTGCCCATCCCCGCGGGGCTGGCTGACCGGGCACAGCCAGCCCCCCCCACGTTCTCCTCCTTCCCTCTCCCCGCAGGCCACAGGCCTTCTCGGAGATATGCCGCCCCGTGAACCCCTGCAGCCTGAGCTCTGACAGCACGCCAGGGCCCCGCAGAGTGAGAGGGACTGGACACGCATGCTGCGTCCAGGCCCATAAAGCTGCTTCCCGCGGCCAGGATAACAACTGTGACCCCGCTCTGCGCGCACACCGGAATGGAACAATTACGGAAATGGATGGCAAATGGGGAGCCCGTGTCCCACTGCAGGATAGGAATTTATTGATCAGCGAGATGAGGAGGCCAGAAGGATCCACGTGGTAACGAGCAGACTATATCATCAGGATGAACTCACATTTCACTTAACACAGACACAGATGGTTACTCAGAGAAGTCATCAGAGACGCAGGTGGCCCCACGGTTAGAATACTCGCTCCGCCAGCTGACAGTGCGCCCAGCACCCGACCCCAGCACCCAACCCCAGGTCCTAACACCATGCTCCAGGAGGAGGAGCGGCCGACCGCAGCGCTGGGGCAGGAAGGTGAGCCCGGAGCCGCCGGCAGGGCCAGAGAGTGGGACGCGCTCACCCCCCACCAGGATGGGGGCCAGAGCTGGAACAAGTCCTCCAACAGGATAAATAGCTCAAAACACAGAATCAGACAGGAATCCGTGCTGATATAGGAAAGACTGAATACATTAGTAAATGGGGAGAAGACAAGACTCCCACACAGAAGAATTCCAAATAAAGTAGAAACGCCGCCCTGGAGGAGCCGGGGCAGGAGCCCCCTCAGCGTGGGCCGTGCACACGGACTCCCCTCAGAGGGCAGCGTGGACGGGGAGAGGGGGGCTTCGCGGTGGAGAAGCCTGACCGACGGGTCGCAGCCCCGCGACCGCGGCCGACACCGTGGGGGTCAGTGAGGCTGACAGGGATGAGAGGGCGCTGCCCCTGTGGGCTTCCTCCCAACCCCACGACCCCAGTCCAGCCCCCGAGGAAAACATCCAAATTTCAACAGAGGAATTCCAGTTGTCTAAACAAATTCCAGCGTAGAGGACCCTACCATATACCTAATACTCCTCCACACTGTCGGGGTCTTCAGAAACAAGAAAAGTCTGAGAAACCGTCCCAGCCCAGAGGAGCCTCCGGAGACGTGACAACTCATGTACACGAGCCCAGACGGGGTCCTGGGATAGAAAAAAGATTTTAGGTTAAAACTAAGGATATCTGAGTAAACCTGGACTTGAGTTAATAGTGTGTCAACACCAGTTCACCAATTTTAACAATGTTTCACAAAAATAAGATACTAACAACAGAAGAACCTGCAGGACCAGTGAGTATGTAGAAATCTCTGCCTTATCTGTGCAATTCCTCTGTATATCTAACACTGATCTAAAACACACAGTCTATTAAAAAGCAAACAGCATGCCACACAGTGGGAGGTGGGGCGGGGCGGGGCCGGCGGGCCTCCTGGCTCGTGGCAGCTCGGGCCCAGCATCCTGACACCCACAGCCAGACCAGCCCTGCCCTGGAGGCGCTCCAGAGGACACAAACAGTGAAGTTTCAAAAGCAAGCGAGCGTACAATCATCATCAACGAACAGAAACAGTGGGGAAGTCAGGGAGAGAGCCTCATGGACGCACCCCCACCAAACCCCCCACCTGCAAGCATTCACCCCCAGACGCTGTCCCCAAAGAGGCCAGCAGAAAATGAAAGGCAAGGCCCCTGCCCTCTGGCAGCTCAGAAGGCAGGTGGGTAACCAGGCAAGCCCGGGCAGGGTGACCAGCACAAGGGCACGGAGGCCCACAAGGTCTAACCCCGTGGGAAGGGGAAAGCCAGGAAGGCTTCCTGGAGATGGGAGGTATGTGAATGGCTCGAGGTCCCTGCACACAGAGCGTACGCCATAGCGACCGAAGGGACTGCTATGAGCTCAGACCCTGGTGCCTGGAGAGGCAAGGTGAGCCCACGAAGCCTATAAGAAAGGTGGGCCAGGGCCCTGTGGTGCCAGGGAAGAGACCACACTTCAGAGAAGGCCCCCACAGCCACGCACTGCCACACAGATGAAGCATCCTGCTCAGTGAGCAGAGCCCATGCAGGAGGCGGGGATGAGGAGGGCACAGGGTTTCTTTCTGGGGGGACGGAAATATTCTAAAATCTGATTGTGGTGACGGCTGCACAATTTTGTGAATATGCTAAAACTCCGTGAATTGCACACTTTCAATGGGCGGATTGTACGACATGTAAATTATGACTCAATAGATATTTTAAAAACAGCCGCCTCTCTGCCTGCCCGGCCCTGCCCCCTCCCTGTGGAAGCCTGCCTCCCCCAATCCCACAGCTCCCCCAGCCAGGCTCCCAGGAGCTGGAGCGCCCCCACCCCAGGGCAGAGCACGGACCGCAGCCTGCACGGGCTGAGGGCAGGGACTCCATCCCTTCCTTCCTTTCCCTAAGTCTTACAGGCTTGGGAGCTCAAGCAGAGAGGGGCAGGAGAGGCACAGGAGGAGCGAGGTGGGGGAAGGAGCAGAGTGAAGGGGGCACTTCTCTACCCAGGGCTCAGAGGCCACCCTGGCCGGGGGGAAGGGAGCAGAGACGTGCGGGACACAGGGCTCTGCAGCCCTGGAGGCTCCGTGGGCAGAAGGGGGCGGAGAGGGAGGGAGCAGGGGAGGACGGGTGGGTCAGAACGGAGGCTGCACGCCTCTCTGTCCCAGGAGGGTGCTGGGGCACAGGATGGGCTCAGATGTGCCCCCCCAACCTGCACTCCATGTTGGCAGCACTGGGGAGGGCCTCCTGCCTCCTCGTGCCCTGTGCTCATCCCCAGACAGCCCCAAGCCCCTGCTGCCCACAGGGGGACGGGCTAGAAGCAGAGTGCTTTCCACTGAGAGTGGGGAACCTGACCAAGAGGGGGGAGCTGTTTCCCCCCACCTCTGGGGCCATCAATGGTGCCCAGCACATTTGGTGTCTCCTACCCACAGCTTAACCTGGGTTTGGTGGCACAGAGGAGCTCTGGGCAGAGCCCCCTTCCCCATCCCTCATTCTGGAGGAACCGGTAAGAACTCACTGAGCGCAGGGCTTTACGGTTTCCAAGCACCCCCACTTCAGAGGGAAGCAATATGGCCCCCAGTGTCACGTATCTTTCTTCCCAGATCCGGACGGAGCCCTGGAGAGCCAGACGCCCTGACTCCAGCCACGGCCACTCTCCACCAGTCCGTGCTGGGGATGGTGAGCACCTGCCCACTTGCTCCACCATCTTCCCCACACCCCCTCCTCCTTGGAGAAGCTGGCCAGACCTTTCTGTGGATGGCAGAGTGCTCTTAAACCTCTGGCTTCTGCATCCTACACCGAGACCCTTGTTTATAGGTGACCAAACTGAGGCCCAGAGAGGTTAAGCATCTTGTCCAAGAACACACAGCGGCAAGATCATGTTTTCTCCACCTAACCCCCCTGCTACCAGTTAGGAACAGAGACCACTGGTTCAAGGCTGGCTCTGCCACTCGCCAGCTTGTGGCCTCAGGGACATTACTTAACTTCTCTGAGCTAGGGCTTCCTCATCTGTGCGATGGAGCTAATAATAGCCCCTACCTCCAGTTGTTACAAAGATCAATCATATAAAGTGCTTAGAAGGCTGTCAGGCCCAGGGTAAGGGACGCTCTCGCTATTGCCGCATGTTTGATAGCAGAAAGACTTCCTACCACGACTAAATTTACTGCTCACGTCTCTCTCATGAACCCGCAGAAATGTAACTGAACTTTCTACGGGGTTATCGGAGAGGCGGGGAGGTCAAGAGCTCAGCCTTAGGGGCCAAACAGCCCAAGTTCCAATCCCAGCCCTGCTACTTAACTAAATGGGGGCATAGGCCAGCCCGCCTCTCTGTGCCTCAGTTTCTCTCAGTGGGAAGTGGCACAATGCGTGGAGAACACCTGTCCCCCGTCTGACGCTACACAGAGTGACTTCCGTCACTATTACTAAAGTTTCTTTGAATGGCCGGTACTTCCTGTCTTCCAGTGTAACCGCAGGGGACTCCGGTCCCAGGGCTCAAACAGGATCACAACCCGGTTAGAACTCAGATGCCCAACAATCCCAACAACAGCCCTCAGGAGGCGGTGGTCATCAGCGGAGGAGGAGGGGCCCAGAGTCTCCCCCAGCCCCTCCGTGCGGGCCACACGCAGACACCAAAGGCCGAAAGAACGCGGTTTTCTCTAATCAGGGAACCCTCCTCCTCTTGCTCCATCTCTGTAAGAAAAGTCAGAGCGACCTGCCTTCGAAGTTCTCAAGTTAACCGATTACGTTTCTTGACCTCGCCAGCCGACTCCAAACCCGGGGCAGGGCTGTGCCTTCAACGCGCGCTGTTCACTAAACGACCATCATCTTCAGGGACCCAGGCCTCCTCCCGAGCCCGCCCACCACACTGGACTGTCAGGGACTTGAACTCTTACCCCTTCTGCGTGGGGTATTTTCGGGACTGTGCCCGGGATGAAGAATCAACCAGAGTCCCCACTGCCATGCCACCAAAAAAGCCACGGAAAAAAACCGGCCTGAACCCACAGCGGTGCCGAAGAGCCTCCGAGTCAGCTTCCAGTCCCCCCGCCCCAGAGGCCTTCCTCCAAGCGCCAGGGGAGTGGACACCTTCTCCCAGAGCGGCTTCCCACAGACACCCCTGTCTGGGCTGAGCAAACAGAAGCCGCTCCCCAGCAAGGACATCTGTATTCCTCCTACTACTCACTTCCACAGCCCACGTCTCATCTCCCCCAATTCATTTCCAAATTCCAAATTCTTTAAGTGCAGGGATGTGCTGCTACAAAGCCCAACGCGGTCAGAGCTCCCACGGGGCAGCAAGCACACATGGAAATGGGAGGACCCCGTCCTCCCGGCAACAGGGGCCGCAGCCGCGGGAAGGGAAGGAGGCGGAAGCTCAGAGACAGGGTCACCAGGCCACACGGCTGGCCACCAGTGGCTTCCTTCCTAGCCAGCACTAACAGCCAGCACGCTTTGCACTACCAGGCGCTCCAGGAACGCTCGTCAAGTCCCCATCACGGCCGCTAGGCAGGACCCCCCATCCTGACGCACAGAGAGCCAAACACCAGAGGTGAGAGGCCGGGGGGAATATGCCAGCACCCCAATAGGGCTGCCCCGGAAAGGGGCAGCTGGCTGGGGCCAGGCCACGCCAGGATGGGAACCCCATCCCTCACACAGCCCGGGCAGCTCCAGCTTCCAGAGGGAAACACCCAAACCACAAAACAGGGAGAGCTGGAAGGGGTCCACGGGGGTACCGAGGGCACGACCACGGTCACACCACGGACGCATCAAGGGGGCCCCTCTGTTCTCCGATGACACGGATCCCATCAGCAGCGGCCTGGGTTTGGTGTGGGCGTCTCTGTCACATCTGTAACCTGGCTGTCACACAGGGAGGGTGGGCTGCGAGCTCGCGGCCTGCCCTGGCAACACAGTTCGCTGGGATCTAACAGCACTTCGTCTCATCGTGCCCGAACCACGATTCTATTCTGTTCTGTCGTAGAGCAAAAACGGTGATTCAGGAGAAACAGGCCTGATTCTGCTCCTCGTTTCCAGTTGGTGAACGTGAGGCCTAGGGAGCACGGGGAGTGGAGGTCACCCAGAGCTGGCAACCACTGGTCTCCTGACACCCACTCCTGGCTGGACTCGACAGATAAGAGGAGGGCACAGAGGGGGGCCTTGCGGTCTAGTGGCCTGGGGAGAGACCAACCTGGTTCCTGCTCCATGAGGGGTCCCTCGCCCACCTCCACAGAAGACACAGAATAAACAGGCTGCCAGGGCCAGAGCCAAGCAGATCACAAGTTTAAGACTTTCCCAACCAGTTTCCAGGAAATGCCTTTCCCGAGTGCAAACACACAGACATCACAAGGACAGGCCCTGCCCGTCCCCAGGCCGCTCCACTGGGACAGCAACACCCCACACCCCAACAGCCAGGGCAGCTGAGAGGGAAGAAGGGCAGAGGAGGTGTGGCACTCACCCTAAAGCCCTGAGGACCCCCTACCTCCCAGTCCCCAGGACCAAAGTGGCACCCCCACGGCCTGCCATAAAGTCCAACACTGTCCAGACTCTGGAGGTTCAAGGCCCCTGCCCCACGGTCACAAAGTGCTAAAGCAGGACCACCACCATGGCCAAGACAGGGAGAAGGCCAGCCAGGTCAGGCCCCCTACCTGGGCCAGGCAGAAGGTTTTTGAGGGTCTGCAGCAGGAAGGTGGGGCAGGTTTCCTTAGGTCCCTGATCCAAGGTGTCCCAACGAACAACTGTGGATGTGCTTTCATCCCAGCGCAGGGCAGGGCAAAGTGTCTCACCTAGCTGGAAGATATGTCCTCAAATGTGCCTGGGACACAAGTGGAGCAGTCAGGGAAACTGGCTGCCTGGGGGCAGAGGGCACTGCCAGCCTCACCAGGGTGTTCTGATCTCTGCCCCGGGCGTGCCTGGCCAGTGGGAGGCCTGCATCACCTCAGTTAATACTCTTACCAGCCCCCCTCTCCCTTTACTGGGGGGGAAACGGAGGCTCAACGCCTTCCTGTCCAAGGTCACAGAGCTGATGCACGACAGAAGCAAGACTCCAAAGTTTTCTCTTAACGACTGCGTAGCCCTGCCCCTGCCCATCCTGCCAGGCCCAGACTTAAAACAACGCCCAGAGCTGGGTCACTATTTGCCACAATTTGCGTGTGTGGGAGAGGCTCAGAACTCTGTATTTCCTCCCCAACCTACATATGGAAGGCAAGAAGAGATTCCCATCCTGCAAAAGATCTCCCCCATAATGAATTTTCCCTGCCTCTGGAAATTCAGGGCTGGCAACAACCCCAAGAGCAACCTGGCTTCAGGGGGTGGCGACGGAGGTCCCCAACATCTGGGGCCCACTGCTCCTCCTACCACAGAGCCACTGTCAGGGGCAGGGGCGCCCGCCCACCTGTCTCTGGCTCTCCTTCCTCCTCCCCAATTGTAGGCCTGGACAGGGATGCTGGTTCTGCTCTGGGCAGGTGGGGACCCCAGGCTGGGGGCGGCCACACTCCACCTCCTGGCCTGCAGGCGGCCCTGGGTCCCCGCAGAGCCCCACTACTAGAAGTCACAAACAAAAGGAGAGCAGACGAAGCAGAAAAAGGGGTGCAGGGAGGGGGCGAGTGGCCACAACTTTTTGGCGGGGTCGTTTCTAGGGTCGCGGGCTCCCTCCTCCTCTCCTGTGTCCCCACGGAGTGGGTTCCAGGACGACGTTCGCCGAGCCCCTGTCCCCAGCTAGCTTCGGCGACCCCCAACTCGGCGACCACTAGCACCCCAGTCCGGGCCCCGCGCCCCCGGAACGTCCTCCTCTCCCAGGCGGGTCGGGCGCCAGGGACCGCGGGGCGCGCGCGGGAGGGGAGGGGGGTGGCCGTGACGCGCGCTCCGGCCCCGCGCGGGACCTGGGGGCGTGTGTGCAGGGCGCGCCCGCGCGGGGCCCTTCTAGGAGGGCCGCTGGCTCCAGGCACGGGAATGAGCGTGGCCGAGCGCGCCGGGTCGCGGCTCGGCCGGCCCGTGCCGGGATCGTGTCCGTGTGTCCGCGAGGTCCGTGTGGGCGTCCGCGCGCGCGCCGCTTACCCTGCGCGGAGATCGGGGCCAACTCTCATTCACCCGCTGCCGCGGCGCCCCCTTCGCCAGCCGCCCGGCCGCGCTGCACCTGCCGCCCGCCCGGGAGCCCAGCGAGGCCGGGGAGCCCGGAAGAGGCGGCCCCGCGGGTCCGGGCCACGAGCGCGGAGGCGGCGGCGGCGGCGGCGGCGGCGCCAGGTCGCGCGCTCGCGTCCCGTTGCGCGGAGTCTGCGCGCCCCAGGCCCGGCCTGCGCAGCCGCCGCCCCGCCCCGCGCCCCGCCCCGCACGCCGTCCCGCCCCGCGCCTGGCCCCGCCCCGCGCCGCGCGCCGCCCCGCCCTCCCGGCGCGGCGGGCTCCGGAGCTCGCGGGGGGCGCGCTTGTCCCGGCGGGGCCGCGCGCGCGCGCACGCTCGGTCACGCGGCGCCACCTTTGTTTGGGTGGCCCACGTGCGTCCCCGCCACCTGCACCCACGCGCACGCGCAGCGGCTCCTCCGCGCGGAGGCCCGCCAGTCGCGGCCGCGGCCAGGCGTTCCCGCGCTTCCGTCACGGCGAAAGTCTCGGGTACAGCCACGCACAAGCACGCACGCTGCTGTCACCTCGCCGGCCCGCACGCCGGACAGCCAGGGGACGCGCCGGACCGCCAGTGGTTCCGAGATGGTGACTGTGCTGCCGGTGGCGACCCGCATCCCATAGGGATACGCCTTTTCCGTGACCGCCACTGCTTGCCCTCGGTGGGGGGGGGTACGCACTCCCTCTGGACTCCCAACACCTGGCAGGGGCTCCCCTATGCCCAGCCGTGCTGCCTAGCCTCAGGATCTGGGCCTCTGGGCTCGCCCCCACTTTCTCCTTGTCATCGAAGGGAGCCGGCCACCTCCTCCACGCTACAATGGGCACCATACAATGGGGCAGGGCAGCACAAGAGGGGTCCCACTCTAAGCGCTCCTGCCCCTGGGTCCGGGACACCACCCCCCCACCAAGCGCTCCTGCCCCCAGGTCCTCCAGGACCAGAGGCCGCCTAACTCACAGGACGGTGCTGAATGGACAGATAGAGGAAAATACCCCTCAGAACCCAGGCCCTTACCCTGGGCTGGGGGTACCCACTATCGGCTCCCCACCCAGGTCTGACCAGGACAAGGCTACCGGAGATTGGGCTGGGAGGGTAGGGGGAACCCAGAGAATACAGAAGGCCTGAAGGCTGTCACCCAGCCTCCTCGGCATCCCCTGCCCAGCTGGATCCTCTGGGCTCGGCCCTGCCTGTCCCATCTGCTGTCTGCCAAGTGTGTTTCCAGCCCACTCTCCCTGCTCTGCAGAATCCTACAACCGTGGGAGTCCCACAGGCGCCTCCCACTCAACAAATCCAGAACTGAACTCTCCTCTACCCTCCTGCCCCAACCCACCCCCAGCCTCCCCACCATCTGGGAAAGTCCTATCCATTCCTTCAGGGGCCCTAGGTCCCTGAAGCACTCCCTGGGGCAAGATTTGGGGCCCCCTTTTTTGTCCTTCCCCAGCGTTCTCTGCCTGGGGAGGCAGCCCTGATGGGCCAGGGTCAGAGGCAAGCATTCAGGTGAGCTCTAGCAGGAGACGGTTCCTCTCTGTGACTCAGTCTCCTTTCTGTACAATAGGGAACCAAATGACTTCGGAGTAAGGGAGCTAAAATAACCTGCACGGCCCAGCTCCAAAGCCCCCAGCTCCACAGTGCACCCCTTGACCAGCCTGGCCCGAAACAATCCTGGCCTCCCGTGCACCCAGAGCGCCCAGGAGTCCCCACCCAGTACCTGCCACCCCCTGCCTCCATCACTGTGATTGTTTGCATTGTTATTGGTTATGTTCTTGCCTCCCTGAACTCTCCCCACGGCCCAGCGGGGGAAAGACCCAGATTATTTATTTATGTGTGAGTCACTCCTCCCACTCGCCCCCACCTACCCTCACCTCAGGACCTTGGCCAGGCTAAGTATAGTTGTCAGGACCTTTTTGTTCACAAATGACAGAAATCCACCTCCAATTAGCCCAAAAGGGCACCTATTTGCTCATGAAAGTGGCAAGCACAGCTAGGCGTGACAGCTCGCCCCCCAGCATGGCACAGAGCAGGTGCCCAAGAATGTGTTTTGAAGGCGTGGCCAGGGTTAGGGGGAGCAGGCAGGAGCTGGAGGGAACCTGGGGAGAAGGAAGGGGTTGAACCAGACCGCTGGGTCTGCCCCAGGATCCCTCACGTTCAGTGCACCCGACAGACATCTGCTGGGGGGCCCGTCTGCACCTGCGGCTGCTAGGGAGGCCACACGGTGGACAAGGCCAGATGTGGTCCCACCTGGCGGACGGGCACAGACCGGATACCCCTCAAAGCAGGTGCTTGATGTGACAGGACACTGCCCTGCTCAGTGGCTCCTCAGAGCTATCCTATCACCTCATTTACAAACGGGGACTGCTCCAGGCTCACCTGTGTCCATCCCCCAAATTAATAGGCTGAAGCCTTAACCCCCAGTACCTCAGAATATGACAGTGTTTGGAGACAGGGCCTTTATCAAGGTGATTATGTTAAAATGAGCTCCTTAGGATGGGCCCTAACCCAGTCTGGCTGGGGGACTTACAAGAAAAGGAGGTCAGGACACAGACCCACACAGAGGGACGACCGTGTGAGGACGGGGGAGAGGACAGCCATCTGCATGCCCAGGACAGGGGCTCGGAAGGAACCAACCCACCTTGTTCTCAGATTTTCAGCCTCTGGAACCGTGCGGAAATAAATCTCTGTTGTCCCAGCCTCCCCTCCTTCCCAGTCTGTGGTATTTATGCTGAGCCAAGTCCCATAAGGACCAGGCTCAGAGCAGTCTCCTGGCCCCTCGGGGCCACATCGCAGGTGGTTGGCGAGGCCACCACTAGCTCCCTACCCCTCTGCTCAAATGAGTGGGCATTGCCAAATTCTGAGCTGTGCTCGCAGCTCTGAGAAGGCGGCCTGGAGTCCCCCCCCCCAACCTGGAGCCAGCTGAGCCCCCAGAACCGGTCTCCTGGCCTCAGAGCCCCAAAGAGCATCCAGGGGGCAAGATGGCTGGACTCAAGGGAACCCCTGGGTGACAAGCAAAAGCAGGGGATGTTGGTGGCCAAGCAACCACCATGTTGGTGGCATGCAGAAAGAAGTCAGGGGGAGGCCTGGGCCACTTGCCTCAGACCCCGTCGTGCCCTTCCCGCCACTCCCCTGGGCCCTCGGCACCCCCAGAGCACCCTCCCCAAATCCCTCCATCCTCAGGCCTTCTCCCACCCTTCCCTCCGCCCCGTGCTCTGTGCCTGGCAGCACTTTCCTGTGGGGCTGGCCGGACACCCCTCACCCCTGGGCCCGCAGGTGGGGCCCCGAGTCCTCACTTCAGAGCCACCTCACCCCACCCCGACCTCCACACCAAGGCAGGTGGGACCCATACACTCCCTGCCAGGCCCACCTGCCCCCATGGCCACCCGGCTTCTATGACCCAAAGTCCTAGCGCCTACCTCCTTGCTGGGCCACCTGCAGGCACACAGGCCCCCCCACCCCCCCCACCCCCGCCGAGGCCTCTTCTTCAGGGCTGTGCTCAAGTGCCGCCTCCTCTCTGAGGCCCACCCTGACCACCTCTCCTTTTCTTTTCCTCCCGGCACCAAGGACTTCGTCATACACGCCAAGGGACGCTCTTGGTCAGCCAGCCGGGAGCCTTGCCTCCCCCCATCCATCTCAGCACCGAGACCAGCACGTGGCCTCTGCCTCTGAGACCGTCTGTCTTGTCAACCTGTGCTGTGCCTGAGGACAGGGACCACGGCTGACCCCCTCCAGCCTCCCAGCCTAGGGCCTGGCCCACACCAGGGCTGTAGTATCCCTCTCTGCCAGCCTGGGGGTGGTGGTTCTTCTCTGGCCATCTTCCCTCTCATACTCCCGTAGATGGGCTCTTTTCAGGCACACCCATGTTCAAGTGCCCTGTCTTTTAGGAAGCCCTCCCTGCCTGCTCCTTTTCTCAGAGCTCCTACAGGGCCACTCTGTCCATCCTGGACTCTTCTAGAAGAGTCAGCCTGCCGAGAGGTCCCTCCCAGCCAGAGCCCCCTGCCATTGGGGTCTCCTCATTCACCCCAGCCCTGGGCCAGAGCCCCTCTGTTCCCTTCCTCCCGGCCACCCTCCCCCCAGATACCCCACCCTTTGGCCTTGGATACCAATAGCAGAGCTGCTGCACCACCTTGGACTCTGAGCACTGCCTCCGGCCCTCACACATCTCTCTTGGGCTCTCTCCCCACCAGCTGCTGGTTCTGACCTGTGGCCCCAGCCCCGTGAGACCGTGAGGGCCCTGCCCAGAGAAGGTTGGGACCACCCTCCACGTGCTCTTGGCTCTGTGTCCTTGGACACACCACCTAACCCTCTGAGCCTCAGTTTCCTCATCTGTAAAGGGAAGAGTAAGATGCCCACCACCAGGCTGTGGCCACCACTGGAGAGGCAAGAGGCAGCCTGTAGGGGAGGCCAAGGGTGGGCAAGGCCTCTGAGGAAGGGTCTGCAGCAGGATATACGGTGCCTGCCTGCCGGTGATGAGGGGGATGAAGGTCTGATGGTTCCACGTGTCCTATGGGAATCGACACACGTTTATACTTCAGTACGTGGGAGAGCCTTGCACCTAGTACGCACTCAGCAGATGTGGTACGGATGAGCAGTCAGATGACCCCCAGAAACTGTCTTTACATATTTCCTTGACTTTAAAATGCTGTTGAGGGGCATCCGGGTGGCTCAGTCGGTTAAGCGTCTGCCTTCGGCTCAGGTCATGGTCCCAGGGTCCTGGAATCGAGCCCCGCATCGGGCTCCCTGCTCAGCGGGAAGCCTGCTTCTCCCTCTGCCTCTCCCCCTGCTTGTGTTCCCTCTCTCGCTGTGTCTCTCTGTCAAATAAATAAAATCTTTAAAAAAATAAAATGCTGTTGTGTAAGATGCACCATCAACTTAATAACAGCTTTTCGGGAAAAAATGGACCACGCACCGCTGTATCAGACACGCTCCTCTGTTAGGAGCTGCATCAGCGTCTCAGCAAGGTGAAGATGGGAACAAATGAGCGTCTCCGAGTGGAATTAGCACAGAGCTAAATGCAAGGTGTGAAGGGCTTTTCTCAGCTTGTGTCCCTGGGGAGATTGTGTTCTCTGCAGGGGGGGGCCTGAATACACGGCTCCTTAGCAGGGCTTAGCCAGGCCCTGGGGAGGCGACAGAGCACAGACACCCCACCCTCACCCCCCCACCCCCACCCCCCAGCCCTGGCCTGGGACAGACACAGGGGCTTGCTGCACAAACTTAGGTTCTAGCTTCTGAGACTAACGGAGCTGCCACCGGGTGGCAGCAGGCGGCAGTGCAGGGGCCGGGCGCCTCGCCCCCTGGGCCGGCCCTGGAGCAGTCCGCCCAGCCCCCGCCCTGCCCAGTCCTCGCCCAGAGGCCCTGCGTGGGCAGGGTCTCCCTCCTTAGCAGCCCCGCCTTCTGCCTCCTTGTGGAAGAAGGCTGGGTCAGCCAACCTGGATCCGGACTCTGTCTTACCAGCTGTGGGACCCTGGCAAGCCCCTCCCCACTCTGTGTGCCTCAGTTTCCCTACCTTTCAGGGTGGTGGTTAGGCCTCCTTCCTTCTCACCGCTCACCTACTCCGCAGCAGTGCGGAGGCCGGCGTTTGTCAGACCTGACCCTCATAGACCTTCTCTGGGGAGGAAGACCTCCAGCCCAGGTGGTCAGTGGGGCTAGGATCTGCCACAGCCTGGGGGCTGGGGGCTTCGTGGAGGAGGAACTCTCAGGCCTCCCTGAGGGAAGGCAGGCCTGGCAGAGGCCAGAGGGAGGAGGCGGTGGAGGGCTGACAGCCCCCTCTGTCCCTGGGTCCATGGAGCTGAGCAGGCATGGTGGGTGGGTGGGAGCCTGGGGGCTGGTGAGCCGAGGTGGCCAGTGCAGGGCAGCCGGGAGGGACTGTAAAGGGTAGACTGGAGGAGAGTGACGGTCGGACCCTACCCAAGTTTGTTATAAGAACAAGAGAGTAAGGCAGAGAGTTATGATCCTATGGACCAGCTCTGTCTGATAGAACTTTCTAGAATGACGGAAATACTGTACATTTGCACAGTCCAGTAGTTACGGAGCACTTGAAATGTGGCTAGTGGCCCTACGCGGTGGGACAGCACTGCGTGGAATACGAAAGTGTGTCAGAAAGATGTGCCCGCAAAGCAGATGGAAACTGGAGCCTCGCACTTCCGATCAAGGCCAGGTCATTATGAAAATGATAGAAATCACAAAAGAACGACATCATTCAGAATTAGGAAAACTCAGAAAATCCATGATTAGAGAGGAAAAGAACGGTTGAGCGTGAAGTGTGTGGAGAATAATTCGAAAAAAATGAGAAAGTAAATTCCAGGAACGAAGACAAAACTGTCAGGGAATAAACACAACCAGCAGGAGGTGAAAAGTAGGCAACTTTTTCAAAACACAAAGAAACGAGAGAAAGAGAGAGAGATTAGGGATTAGAGGAAAGTGAGCATGGAAGGCAGGCAGGAAAGATCCAGCACAGGACTAATGATAGCGTTCCTGACCAGAAAGCCAGATCAGCGGGCCAGAGCGAACACCGAAACTGTAATTCAAGAAGGCATTCCTGAAATTTAAAACAAATGAACAGCTGTGAAATTACATATTGGAAGAACATACCCCACGCTAGGAAAATGGGCCTGGAATGACTAACTTTGAGATGCGGGTGAGTGAAGCCACTGAATTTTAAAGAAAAAGAAAATAAAATCCTTTGGACACCCAGGTGAGAAAGTTCCTGTCACAAGGAAAAATAGCAGATCGCCACAGACTGCTGATGGCCATGCTCTGTGCCAGAAGGCATGGTTCCCAGATCCAAGGAAAGAAAATGTGCGCCTGGAATATTGTGTCCAGTCAAAACGGCCCTTGGTGTTAAGGCTGCAGAGAAAGTGCTCTTGTTGAGGATTATTGCTTCGATGAGCCTTTACTGAAGTGATCTACTAGAGAACGAGCATCGGAAAGTGGAAATGGAGAGACAGCAAGATAAGGGTTGATGATGAGCACTGAGTATGTTTTATCTTCAGAGTTAAACATAACTGGGATGGTTCCTGGGGAGGAGCAGGGCGAGGGTATGAAAGGTAGGGTCAGCTTCCCGCTTACCTTGCAGGTGTTAACTGGATGTAAAAATATGATTTTGAATCAGATTATGGAGAAAAGGAAGAAAAGAGAAGGATCAAAGGTCACCAACTAATTTCATTATTGTCTTGCTGGGAGACCAACAGATAATTGAAGAAGAAGGAGGGGGGAGGGAGGGAAGAAGAAGGGGGGGGAGGGAGGGAGAGAAGGAAGAGGGGAGGGAGAGAAGGAAGGAGGGAGAGAAGGAGGGGGGAGGGAGAAATGGGAGGGGGAGGGAGAAATGGGAGGGGGAGGGAGAGAAGGAAGAGGGGAGGGAGAGAAGGAATGGGAGGGAGAGAAGGAAGGAGAGGGAGAGAAGGAAGGAGGGAAGGAGAGAAGGAAGGAGGGGGAAGGAAGGGGGAGAGAGAGAAGGAAGGGGAGGGAGGGAGAGAAGGAAGAGAGGGCGAGAAGGAAGGAGAGAGGGCGAGAAGGAAGGAGAGAGGGAGAGAAGGAAGGGGGAGGGAGAGAAGGAAGGAGGGAAGGAGAGAAGGAAGTGGGGAGGGAGAGGAGGAAGTAGGGCGAGAAGGAAGGAGGGAGGGAGGGAGGGAAGGAAGGAGAGAAGTAGGGAGGGAGGGAAAAAGAAAAGAAGGAAGAAAGGCAGGCACACAATGGACCAAGAATATTATATAAAGGTTTAAACATAAAGTAATTACATATATAAAGCATAATAAAAAGAGTAAATAAAACAGGCTACCTGGGGAAAGACAATCATTTATCTAAAAAAGTGAGCCGTCAAACATTATTTTTCATATTCTTAAAAAATTAAAAAATAATGCAAAAAAATTTTTAAACAGTTACCTCAAAGAAGAGAGAAATAACAGGATACTTCTTTGAAAATACTTTGGCAGATCAATTGGAGAAATGATGTTAAATTTTTAAAAATCCTAAAAACAAAAAATGAAATAAATGAACCTAAATTGTGTATTTAGATGGCAACATAACCATAAAGAGGAGAGGTATTCCAGGTAACCTTAAATACAGTAATTTGTCTGCACATGTCTGGTAGTCTATAACTTAAGGACAAAAAGAAGTACAAAATATTTAACTCCTTTCAAGGATCATGTTGGTGCTGTTGTTGGTATTGGGTATTGTTTTTCTGAGATTGTTGTGTATGCAGGGTGGAATAAAGCACACGAGAGATTATTTTCTCGATGTGCTATTTGTAGTTCAGGTGAGAGGAGATAGAGGTCAATGAGTTTAAGTAAAAATGCTGTAGTCCAGACTCTAAGTAGGAAGTGTCAGTGTAGACTCAGGGTGTTTGTCTGAAACACAGACAAATGTTTCTCTGCTCTGTCCAGTGGAAATGCCTTAGAAACAAGGATCAATCCCCTGGAAATGAGCACCCGTAGTGGGATATTTGTGGTCTCTAATTTCCCCTAAAAGGAACCAGAACTTCTTGGAGAAAGGCTGGCTCCAGGTCTGGGATGGGAAATGTACAAGGTGAGCCTGGAACATCTTGTCACACCCAAAAAAGCAAGAAGCTGTCAAAGACCACTGCGGTCATGTCAGAACCACCCAGATGCCACAGAACAGTCTCGCACTGACCGGGGACGGGACAATTAGAACACCAGTAAGGATTGTAACTGCACTGGACTGAAGCACACTCTATATACTCAAATCCATCAGTTCATAATGATGCCAAAAAAAAACTTGACAGTCACAGGATACTAGGGAATCAACTCATTATTTTGAAACTTGTAAGTAAAGGGAAGGAGTCAGCCATTTATCCTACCTTTCCTACGTGATCTGTAACTTAGGGTGATCAAATAGTTGCTAAGGGGAAGTTTCTCTTAACAGGATTTCAGCCAGTGATTGAAGCAGCAATGGTAGAATTGGAATATCACCATTTTGCACCTGCTGGTAGATGAAGGGGTCCAGGGCAGTGATGGGCAATGACCAGCAGTGGATCCTAAACCACAAATAGAGAGAAATCTGACATTATGGTTACTTCTAAGAGAAAACTCACTCCCCTCTCCATGAAGTCGTCTTGCCAAAAAATATTGAACCTGAATCTGATTAAGCCTCTAAATCTGCCCATTATGGTGGCCAATACCCCCCCCAACAGCTATTTACATTAAAATTAAAATTAATTAAAATGAAAATAAATGAAGAATTCGGTTCTTCAGTTGAACTAGCCATATCCCGAAGGTGGTGGGATGTAGGGGGTCAGGCTTGTGTCCCCCTCAAAGTGTTCCCTGCTTCTCCCAGAGGCGGCTGACCCCATCCCTCTCACACAGGTTCAAGCACAGCCCTGAAAGGGTCATGCCCAGAAAGAGGGCAGAACCTTCTCCTGGTGCACAGGAAGCCTCTGTCCAGAGGCTTTTTCTTTTCTTTTCTTTTCTTTCTAAATAACGTTTTCCAGAAAAGTTAGATTTACAGAAAAATTGCAACAATTCTTCAGAATATACCCCCCCACACCCGAGTCCCCCAGTTGTCTCATTCTAGCTTAGTCTGGTGCATTTCTTACAACACATGAATCAGTATCAATACATCATTATTCACTAAAGTCCATACCTTATTCAGACTGACTTATTTTCCGAGACCCCATCTGGGACATTATATGGCATTCATTGTCATGTTTCCTTGGGCTTCTCTGGGCTGTCACTGCTTCTTTGTTCCTTGTTTCTGCCAATCTTGGTGGATTTGAGGAGGACTGGGCATTTTTGTAGAGGTCCCTTGACTGGGATTTGTCTGATATTTTTCTCGGGGTTGGACTGGGGTCACGGGTTTGGGGAGGAAGACCGCAGAGGCCAAGTGCCCCTCCTCATCCCATCCCTTCAGGCACGTGCTGTCAGCCTGACGGATCCCCATGACATTGACCTCGATCACTTGACTGAGGGTCCCTTTTTCAGGATTCTCCCATGTAATTTTCCTACTTTCATTCTGTACCCTTCGGGAGGAAGTTGTGACAGTGACATTGGTCTATTTAAATTTTTCTTTATGTGAAACACCATGAGAACTTAATTTTATTACTTTATGCAGCTAATATTTGCTTAAATTTACTCACACGTTTATATAATTTTATGGTGGTGATATATGCATAGCAAAATTTACCATCATAACCATGTCTAGGTGTACAATTCGGCAACCCTAAGCCCATTCACACTGTTTTCATCTTGCAGAAATTAAACTGTCCACATCGGACACTCACTCTCATGCCCCTCCCCTAGCCCCTGACAGCCATCATCTACGGTCTGTCTTTATGATTCAGACAACTCTAAGTAACTCATGTAAGTGGAATCCTATAGTATTTGTCCTTTTGTGTCTGGCTTACTTCACGGAGCATAATGTCCTCAGGATTCATCCATGTTGTAGCAGGTGTCAAAATTTCCTCCCTTGTAAAGGCTGAATCATATTTCATTGTATGGATGGACCACATGTGGTTTATCCATTGATGGACACTTGGATTGTGTCCACCTTTCAGCTATTGTGAATAACGCTATCAATGTACAAATATGGGTGTACAAATATCTCTTCAAGTCCCTGCTTTCAGTTCTCTTGGGTGTATACCTAAGAGTGGTTTTGCTGGATCATATGGGAATCCTATATTTAACTCTTTGAGGAACTGCCAAACTGTTTTCCACACCAGAGGCACCATTTTACGTTCCCACCAGCAATGCACAAGTGTCCCAGTTTCCCCATGTTCTTGCTGATGGAATGCTATTTTCTGTTGCTGTTTTTAAAATAATAGCCATCCGTGGGGCACCTGGGTGGCTCAGTCAGTTGGGCGTCTGACTCTTGATTTCAGCTCAGGTCATGATCTCAGGGTCATGAGGTTGATCCCCCACATGGGACTCCGTGCTGGGAGTGGAATCTGCTTAAGATTCTCTTTCTCCCTCTCCCTCCGCCCCCCACCCTGCTCATGTGCCCTGTCTCTCAAAAATAAAATAAAATAAAATAAAATAAAATAAAATAATAGCCATCCTAAAGAGTGTGAAGTTGTATGCCTTTATAAATTTTTTTAAATTTATCATTTTTCAAGTGAGTGGTATGGACTGAATTTTGTGTGCCCCCCAAATTCATATGTTGAACCCCTCACACCCAATGTGATGGTATTTGGAGGTGCGGCCCATGATGGGATTAGTGCCCTATAAGATGTGTGTGAGAGAGAGAGAGAGAGGAGAGAGATCTGTCACTGGTTTGTAAGCACAAAGGAAGGGCCACGTGAGGACACAGCCTGAAGGCGGCCGTCTACACCCAAGGAGAGAGCTCTCACCAGGAACTGAATCAGCAGCACCCTGATCTCAGACTTCCAGCCTCCAGAACTGTGAAACAAACGTCTGCTGTTTAAGGCCCCCGCCCTCACCCCCTCAGACTGTGGTATTTCTCATGGCGGCCAAGCTGACTGAGATAGTAGGTAATATATTCACATAGTTCAATATTCAAAAGGCACAAAAGGCATCGGGGAAGCCACCTCATTCCCAGCCCCAGCCATTCACACCCCTGCGGGGAGAGAACATTTGAACCGAGACCCCATAATGAGACAATCACTGAGAAAATGTTCTAGGCAGAAGGAAGAGCCCGTGCAAAGGCCCTGAGGTGGGAAAGACGTTCAGGGAGCTGAAAGGTGGCCCAGCGACTGGAGACAGGTGACCAAGTTGAGCCCAGGTGGCTCGATGGGGACAGGGCCAGCAGACTTTTCCAATGAAGGAAGCAGTGGGTCGTCTACACACATTCTGGCACGAGCTCCTGCAGCCGCTGGGGCCAGGTGCTCTGGGCAGCTCTGAGGAGGCTGAAGGCCCCCCCCCCCCCAGGACTGGCCTTCTGTATGGAAGGAGGAGGGCAGGTGGCTGCAAGTCTGGGGCAGGTCAAGGAGGGCAGTGTTGCGTTTTTAAAAAGTCACTCTGGCTGCTGGAGAAGAGATTGGAGGGACCAGGGCAGGGTGGGGGACAAGGGACCAGCTGGAAAATTCCAGCATTGTCCACAGCGGAGATGGTGGCCTAGACCAAGGCAGCAACGTTGGGGATGGAGAGAACTGGAAAGACCCACAGTGCAGGCCCGAAGGTGGAGTCCACGGGTCCGTGGTGGACAGGAGGTGGCTGGGGGTGCACAAGACTGCACTATCCATGGGGCCAGGAAGGGGGCCAGGTCTCAAAGCCTTTCAGGAAGCTCAACTCTGCCCCCCCCCCAACAATCCAGCTGCCACCAGGACCCTGGTCAGGCCGTGTCGGCCTCCCCCAGCAGCCAGCACCAGCCTCCTGAAGGACTGAGCCCACCCTGGTCACGTCAGTCCCTGGCCGGAAAGCCTCCATGGCCTTGGAGAGACCATCTAAGCTAATTCAGGGCCTCTCCCACCTCACCTGGTGTCCAGTGTGAGAGGGACTCTGGGGACAAGAGGACGCCTCCTGCAGTGGGCTGTGTGCCAGGAGTTCGTTCCCCACTCCCCACAAAGCCTCAGTGGGTGTGGGAAGTGGGTTTGTGTGGAGGGGGAGTGTGTGCGGGAGCTGGGGCCTGGCCTCAGAGGATCCAGGCGTGACAGCAAGGAAAGGCACGGGAGGAACGGGCCTGTCCCCTTTGTTCATTTCAACCTCAGGGGCTGGGGCGGGCCTGTGATCTTCCCATCACAAGGAGGGGAGCCAGGGCTCCCAGAGCTGAAGCTATGTGCCCAGGCCACAGCCACCGGCACGGCCTGGGCCCTTGGGGGGCTGCTCCATTCCCCAAGCCTGCCAAAAGCCCCCAGGCCCCTCAAGGTCCCCTAACCCCCCCAGCCCCCTAAATTCACGAAAATTTCCCAAGGTCTCGCAAGACTTCCCAGGTCCCCCAAGGCCCCCAAAGACCCTCAAGGGCCCCCCATGCCCCAAGACCCCCATGACCACCAAGGCCCCTAAAGACCCATCAAGACCCTCCATGGCTCTTCAATGCCCCCAGGCCATTCAGACCCCCCCAGCCCCCTGAGGACCCAAAGGTTTCCCAAGGTCTTCCAAGGCCCCCAGGACGCCCCAAATCACCCAGGTCCCAGATCCCCAAGGTCTCCCAAAGTCCCCTAGGCCCTCCCAGTTCCCTCAAGACCTCCCCCAGGCCTCAGGCCTCCCTCTCCATCTTCAACCCTCCAGGAGACTCCCCCGGCATTGCCTTTTTCTGGGCCATCCAGCTGGGGTCCCCAGGGAGTGAATCCAATTGGTCAGCTGCTCACTCTACTGCCAGCGATTGGTCCTGGGCTGACCTATGGGGTGCCCCCTGTGCGTCATGTGACCGCGAGGCACAGTCACGTGGTGCCAGACATGGCTGCCTGCAGCTCTGCTGCCGGCGAGGCCGGAGGAGGTCTCTCACAGGGTCCTGAGCCGCCTGCTGCCCTGGGCCCCCCGCTCGGGCACCAGGGGCCTCGCCCAAGGAGGAACACAGCGCTGGGGGCCGTGCAGAGGGCTGAGGGCCGGGTCTGAGTCCCTGAGCAGGCTCCCAGGCCCTCCTGGAGCCCCGCCCCACAGCCTGCCCTGCCCATCAGTGGGGGGCCAGCAGCCCACCCACGTACCCCTCCCCGGCCGGGGTCTCTCAGATCCAGCAGTGCCAGGGCGCAGCCCTGCGCCCTCTCCATCCCTCCCTGGTCTGGAGGCCCAGGGCCCTGCCCAGCCAGCCTCTCTCCAGCTCCTGTGCCGGCGCCCAGAGGCTGAACCCATCAACCAACACTTGCTGAAACACACCCACAGACCGCAACCTCAGCTCCCCACTCGTGCCCTCAGGTTGTCACCAAGAGAAGGGAGGAGGGGCCCAGAAGGGCTCTGCCTCTGTGGGGAAGGAGCTTGCCTGCCGCCTCCAAAGCAGCCTGGGGAACAGATGAGTGATGTTTGAGATCTGAGGTCCCAGGCTCCTGTTTTAAGGAGGGAAGAGCCACACAAGGAGGCAGGAGGGTTTGGCCACTGGCTACAATGCCTTCTGCAAGTGCCTCTGCTTTCCTGGTCCTCAGTGGACTCGCTGCACCCGTGGGGTGATAAGATGACGGGTAGTGGCTGTGGGGACTCAGAACACGGACTCTGAGAGGGGCTGCCTGGGCTCAGGTCCTGGATCCGCTGCCTACAGGCTGTGATTCTGGACAGGTTCCTAGCCTGCTGGTGCCCGACTTTCCTCACCTGTTAAGTAGGGATCAAACATAACACACCACTGAGCATCATTATGAGGAGTCAGCGAGTTAGTATTTATAAAGATTTAAAACAGTGCCTGGCACATGGTAAGTGCAATGTGAATGGAAACTCGAAATTTCATCCAACTATTCATTGTTCATTTAGCAAACATTTACCCATCAGGTGTTCATTCTAGGTCCTGGCTGGGCCCTGGGTTGGCAGAGATGAACCAAAGGAAAATACAATGAATGTACCAGTAAATACCTACCACAATAGCTTGGAACTGGCAATCTGTGAGGGGTCCCAGGTTCAAAGGGATGTGAGAGTCAGGATGGAGCCCTTCTGGGGTGGTCAGGGAGGGCTTCTTGGAAGAGGGGGCGTTTAGGTGGGGCAAGGAGGCATGGGCTGGCAGGGACAGACACAGAGCACAGGCAGCCCACTGATTGCTGGTTGGTCCACAGACATCTGAACTCTGCTGGCTGCTAAGTCGGCTGGGACCAAGGGCCTGAAATGACTTTATTGCACAGTTCAGTGGACCCTTAAATGCACTCGGTTGGGTGACCTGCAAATTGCACCTGCCTGGCACTTCCCCCAAGGCGCATCCACGGCCCTGGCCAAGCTGGGGCCTGGGGAGGGACAGGTGTGGGCTTACGGCTTCCCCACTCGGCTCCTCTCACATACCTTGGCTGAATCCTGAGGTTGGGGTTTTGCACACCAACACGACCCATGAGGCAAGGCCCCTGGAGGCCTGGCCTGCCCCACCCCCATGCAGTGTTTCTGAGACGTCATCCCCTCAAGAGACCTCCAGCCCTTGCCAAGGCCCAAGGCCATAATAAGGTGCTGTTAAGAGCCAACTTGGGAGCCTGGGGCCTGCCTGGGCAGAGATTTGGCCCAGGAGCCTGTGAGTTGCCCTGACTCCCAGGAAGACCAGCAACACCCACGCCAACCTGCCTGGGCACACCGCTCTCCTGACAGCTCACTATAACACAGCCATCAAGGCCTGGCCCAGCCAGGGACAGGAGGAGACTCACACAGCACGTGTGTATGTGTGTGTATTTGTGTGTATATTTGTACATGTTTGTGCATATGGGCTTAAGATGGGAAGGTTTGGGTGAGCCCTACGCCCGCCCTCTGTGCACGCCCCAGCCCTTTGGGTGTCCCCTGCCACAAGGTTGGGTCCTCTTTCCTCTCCACGCCCCCTTTCTCATTGGCACTGGGCTGCGGGCAGCTCCTGGGAGCCCCTGGTCCCACGGGGAGGTGCAGGTGGGTGGAAGGAAGGCAGCCCGAGGCCCTGGGCATGCACCCTGGTTCCTCTGTTAACTGCCGCTGATCCTCTCTGGCACAGACCAGACAAGGACAAGTCGTCCGGCCCTCGCGGTGGGAACGGGAGTGGGGGCTTCGAGCTGCTGGGTTCGCCACATGGCAGCCTCCCCGCCTTCCTGTGGGAAACCAGAGCTAAACCTGACCAGAGACACTTGAGCCTGGTTCACGCAGAACCTGCAGCAGGTAAGCCGTGGGTGGGCAATCTCACCACGCTGGCCATTTGCCAAGCTTTCCGAGGGGTCCTGGGCTCTGGAGTGGTCCCAGGTGGCAGGGAGAGAGGGGCTTCGAGCCGGTGCCCACTGCGTGTCCCTTGGCAGGCTGCCTGGCCTCTGTGAACCCCTTTCCACGTGGGTGAGGCTCCCCACCGGGCAGGATCATCAAGGTAATGGAGCTGAGCTGTGGTGAGTTCTTAGCAAGAGTTGGCAAAAGCCAAATCAGAAATCCTTCCGGTGGAAGAGACAGAGATGGAATCCCTCCCTGGGTGCGCAGCCGCGGAGCCCGTGGAACTGGAACCCAGATCCAGGCTGCTTCTGCCAAGTCCAGTTCTCCGCCCGCCACCACCACGCTGGTCTCCCCGAGGAGCTATGTTGCACCGTGAGCAACATGCTAATCAAAGGAAGGACTCTCAAATACCATAATTTTTGTCCATGGAAAGACAAGAGAGCAGAACGCTCCCGGGACAGGTCACCTCCTCCCTGCTCCAAGGAAACTCCTGGCTGGGGCTTTGGGATGCGCCACCTCTCACCTGTGCCAGCCTGGTGCCTTCTGTACCAATGTGAGTGCCACCCTGTCAGCCCGGGCTGTGCCGTCTGCACCTGCACTCCCTGGGTACCTCCTCACCAGGGGCAGCTGGTCTCTTTTTTTTATTGTTATTTAAATTCAATTAGCCAACATAGAGTGTATCCTTAGTCTCAGATGTAGAGGTCAGTGATTCATCAGTTGCGTATAACACACAGTGCTCACCACATCACGTGCCCTCCTTCATGCCCATCACCTGGTTACCCCCCCCACCTCCCCTCCAGCAACCCTCAGTTTGTTTCCCAGAGTCCAGAGTCTCTCATGGTTTGTCTCCCTCTCTGATTTCCCTCCCTTCCCCTGTGGTCCTCCGAGCTATTCCTTATGTTCCACATATGAGTGAAACCATATGATAATTGTCGTTCTCTGGTTGACTTATTTCACTTAGCATAATCCCCTCCAGGTCCATCCATGTCGATGTAAATTCATCCTTTCTGATGGCTGAGTAATATTCCATTGTACGTATAAACCACATCTTCTTTATCCATTTGTCTGTTGAAGTACGTCTCGGCTCCTTCCACAGTTTGGCTACTGTGGACACTGCTGCTATGAACATTGGGGTCCAGGTGCCCCTTTCGGGTCACTACATTTGTATCTTTGGGGTAACCCAATAGTGCAATTGCTGGGTTGTTTTAGGATATTGAGGTATGTTCCCTCTATCCCTACACTGTGGAAGTTTTAATCAAGAAAGGATGCTGTATTTTGTCAAATGCTTTTTCTGCATCGGTTGAAAGGATCATATGGTTCTTGTCCTTTCTTTTATTAATGCAGCGTATCACATTTATCGATTTGTGAATGTTGAACCACCCTTGCAGCCCAGGAATAAATCCCACTTGGTCATGGTGAATAATCCTTTTAATGTACTGTTGGATCCTATTGGCTAGTATCTTGGTGAGAATTTTGGCATCCATGTTCATCAGGGATATTGGTCTGTCATTCTCCATTTTGAAGGGGTCTTTGTCTGGTTTTGGGATCAAGATAATGCTGGCATGGGCATCTGGTCTTGTCCATCCATCTCCTCCCCAATCCTTGCTACTCTCCCAGCCACCCCTGACCATGTCCCTCTACAGCTGAAAATCCACATCACCTATAGCATAAAGGCTGGACCCCTTAAACCATCCCCGGCCTACCTGTGACCTCACCCCCAACCCCTGCCCCCCACAACTCACCCTCAGTAATACCGGACTGCTTATACTCTCCACCCACCCCAACACACACACACACACACACACACACACACACACACACACACACACGAGTGTTCTGTTCCTCTGTTATGCTTTGGCACAAGTTGTTGCCTCCAGCTAGAATTCCACATTCCCATCTAGCTGGTGAACTCCTACTCACACTTCAAAACCCATCTACCCCAGAAAGCTTTCTGAGACACCTTTCTCCCTCACCATGGGGAGACAACACTTTCTCTTTGGAGTTTCCCTGCCCTTTGGTTTTATCCCACAGTATTTTGACGAGTATGTGTTCAGCAGGCTGAACTTGGCGAGAGCAGGCCAACACATCTGATTAAACGGGCCCCACATCCAGCACAGAGCTGGGCACGGGAGGCACTCAGCAGTGGTGTGTGGCCCAGATGAAAGGCAGGACCATCCCCCGAGTCTTGGCCGCGGGAAACATCTCTGTAGAAGTGTGGTGAAGGTTTGGGGGTCCCGGCGGAATCTCTCAGAGGGCCGGCCTTCCCCTGCTCCTGGCCTCCATTCTGGAGCGAAGGCCTCCTTTTTCTTCCAGGCACACCCTGGTCAGGAGTGACTGCGTCGGGCTTCTGCGGACATCACGGCCCCATTCTTTGGTGTTGGCGGGCTGTGTGAGCAGGGCTTCCCTGCAGAAGCCCCCAGCTCAACCCCCACCAGCCTTGGTCATCTGGGTGGGTCCAATATAATCGGATCCTTAACCCTGGAAGGGGGAGGCAGGAGAGTTGGCTTCAGAGAGCCGCGATGTGAGAAAGGCCACTGTGGGCTCTGAACCCGGAGGAGGGGCCGCGAGCCACGAGCCACGGGAGGCAGGCGGCCTCAAGAAGTTGGGCGAGGCAAGAGAATGGGTTCTCCCCTGGAGCCTCCAGGAAGGATGCAGTGCTGCTGACATTTCGATTTAACCCGCAGGAGAGTACGTGTGTTGTTTTAAGCCACGGAGTTTGTGGGATGCTGCTACATCAGCCGCAGGAAATGGGTACAGCCCATTTCACAGAGGAGCAGACTGAGGCCCAGAGAGGAGAAGGGGCTTGCCCAAGGCCACAGCCTGTGGCACTGCCAGGCCTCTGAATCACAGCCCGGTGCTGCTGGCCCTGCCCACCCCCCTCCTCAAGTGACAGGGCAGAGCCCCCAGCAAATACTCGCTGTCGATTCTGCACAAGTGTGGGGCTGGAAAAAGTACGCCACATTCACTTTTCTGGGTGCACCAGCACACGAGCGAACTTGGTGGACAGACATGCTTATGTGCCTTGAATCCTGCAAAGCAACCAATTAACCAATTTTGGCAAAAGTTGGAACTTGCAGGAACCGAGGGCTCTGCCAGCAGCCCCTCCTTGTCCTCCCGACCCCCTGCAGCGGGCGGTGGCCAGGCATGGGTGTCTACGGGAGCTGCTATCCTTAGCTTCGTGGGCGCCCAGACCACGCACCTCCCCAGGGCACCTCCTGTGTCCAGAGCCAAGCCTGGTGGCTCTTGCCTATTTATGGTGTTCTCACCCATCCTTTTTCCTTTTGATCAGGGCAGGGTCTGCTCTCCTTGACGAGTTGCAGGTCTCAGCAAGCACACCAAGTTCCAGCAACGCATGACTCATCGCCCCTGCCCCTGAGAGGGCCGTCCCCTGCCAGCAGGGCTGGTGGGGCCCCGGGGCTCCCCTGTTGCCTGGGTGGGACCCAGTTCCCCGGGCGGTGTCCCTGCATCCCCCAGATGACTCCCGGAGCCTCCAGGACCTCAGGCCAGCTTTTCCCCTAGGGATCTCGGTTGACCCCTCCATGAATTTCCCTTGGGATGGAAGGATGAGGGAATGCCTTTTCTCCCTGGCAGGTCTGGGGGCCAGGAGCCCATTGGCATTGGTGGCTCCTCAGGGCTGGTACCTCTTGCCTTGAAGCCTCATGGGTCTTTTTTTTTTTTTTTTTTAAGATTTTATTTATTTATTTGTCAGAGAGAGAGAGAGAACACACAAGCAGGGAGAGCGGCAGGCAGAGGGCGAAGCAGACTCCCCATGGAGCAAGGAGCCCCATGCGGGACTCGATCCCAGGACGCTGGGATCACGGCCTGAGCTGAAGGCAGACGCCTAACCGACTGAGCCACCCAGGCGCCCCTGAAGCCACATGGGTCTTAGACACCCCCAGGTGCCAGATGGCCGAAGTTCCCATGCTTCCTGGAATTTGGGATTCTCTTGGAGACCAGACGACCCCACCCCCAGGCTCTGTGGGCGGCCCAGAGGGGGAGGGTTCCTTCAGACTCTCAGGGTCAGGCTTCTCTGCTCCACGTTCTGCCCCAGCATCCCAGAGTGGCCAGCTCCCTCCCCTGGCCTCTGAGCAACTGTCCTTCCCTCCTCCTCTGGGGAACCAGAGCCAGGAGGCCTGTGTAGTGTTCCCAACACGTGCACGTGGCAGGCGGCTGGACTCTGGTGCTGAGTGCTAAGGAGCTGCGGTGAGCAGACATTCATTCCATCATGACAATGGCAAAAATAGCACCGATCTTTCAGTCACTGCTCACAGGAGCCGGACCCTCCCGGGCGGAATGTCCCTCCCTGCTGCATGCTTTTGTCTCTCAGAGGAGGACATGAGGACACCAAGGTCCCTCCCGGGGAGGGGACTCATGCAGGAAGAGGCAAAGGGACAGGGTTAGTTCCCAGCTTTGCCATCCCGGTGTGGAGAGCTTCCTTTTCATTTTTTTAAAAAAAATCTTTAAGAAGATATAATTGGGATTTGGGGACTTTCTTTACTTCATCTGGGTCCCCCCTGTTCCTGTAGAGTCACTGATGAAATCATGCTTGCTCACGGTCACGTGCTCATCTTCCCTGCACCCTGAGAATGTTTTGCAAGCCGAGCAAGAGAAATAAACAAGGAGGGGTGCCTCCCAGATCACTCTCTTCCCTCCAAGAGGGACATGGGGAGATAGAAGCTTCCTGAAGGAGACATGGGGGCCTTTTCCATCTCTGCCTCCCCACAGCCCCAGGGGGTGCTACACGCAGTGCTTCTCACTTAGACACTGGATCTTGCACAGGGGGACCCTTCTGTTGACAAAAAGGCTTCAAGGAAGAAGGCCCCGGGGTGTGCTCCCCAGGCAAGTCAGAGGAAGGAGACCTGTGCAGGTGGGGAGGAGTGGGAGGAGCCCTGTTGCTGGGCTGTGTCGCTGGGGGGACCCTGATGGCTCTATGTCCCCCAACCCCACTTTTACTCCAAGGGCAAGTCCTGCTCACTCCCCTCCAAAGCTCAGCCCAGATCTGATGACTTCTCCCGCCTCCACGGCCGCACCAGTCCCATCAGGATGCCTGGACCGTGGCCCTGGCCTTCCAAACCCACCTCCGATCAGCCAGGGTGATGGCTGGAAGGCACAGACCTGCATCACTGCATCTCCTGTGCTCGCTGCCTGAGGTCTTCCCATCAGACGCATGAGAAAAACCCAAGTCCTGGCTGGGGTCGTGAGCCCCTGCCACTCACTGTCCTCCACCCCCGTGGCCTCAGACACCCTTAGCACACCCACACCTACCCCAGGCCCTTTGCACTTATTATCAGTCCTTCCTGGAATGTGCCTCTCCCAGATGTTCCCCAGGTTCCTTTGTCACCTGGCCGGGAGGCTTTTGCAGATCACTTCACCTCAAATAGCTCTCCCACCACTCTGTCCCCATTACTCCACTTCATTTTCTTTAAAAAAATAAAGAATAATTTCAAAACAGGTTTTGTGTGCAATTTAAAAAAAAAACATTTGTTTTTATTTTTAAAAATATTTTATTTATTTATTAGACAGAGAGCGAGAGAGACAGAGCAGAAGCAGTGGGGAGGGGCAGAGGGAGAGGGAGAAGCAGGAAGCCCGATGCCGGACTCGATCCCGGGACTCTGGGATCATGACCTGAGCCAAAGGCAGATGCTTCACCAATGGAGCCACCCGGGTGCCCCTGTGTGCAATTTCTTTAGGGAGAAATGTCTTGCCTTTTCTTCCTCCACTTAAAAGGAAGGGAGGGTATTCAAAAAAGTCAAAAAGTGGAAACAACCCACATACCCATCAGGTGATGAATGGCTACACAAACATGGTATATTCGTACAACAGAATATCATACAGGCATAAAAAGGAACAAAGTCCCGATTTGTGGATGATCCTTGAAAACAAGATGCTCAGTGAAAGGAGCCAGCACAAAAGGCCACAGATCGTAGGGTCCCATTCACAGGAGATGTCCACAGAGGCAGAGAGTAGACGAGTGGTTACAGGGAGGTGGGGGGAGACTGCTAATGGTATGAGCTTCTTTCCAGGGCGGTGACAACGTTCTGGAATTTGACCGTGGTGCTCGTTGCACAACTTTGCAAATATACTAAAAAACACTGAGTCGTATACCTTAAAAAGGGTGAATTTTATGCTGTGTAAAATATATCCTTTTTTTTTTAGACTTTATTTATTTGTCAGAGAGAGAGAGAGAGAGAGAGCATGAGCAGGGGGAGCGGCAAAGGCAGAGGGAGAAGCAAACTCCCCACTGAGCAGGGAGCCCGAAGCGGGACTCGATCCCAGGACCCAGAGGTCATGACCTGAGCCCAAGGCAGACGCTTCACCGACTGAGCCGCCCAGGCGCCCCTATGTAAAATATATCCTTAAAAAAAAGAAGGGAGATATGCAGAGGGAAAAGAATCAAGGAAGACGATGTGCTTCCCCACACTGGCTTCGAGATGTGGGTGTGGGGGGGCAGGAAATGACAGAAGCAAGTACCTCCACACTGTGCGGGCCAGCCAAGTGCTGAGTCTGCATCCCCCTCTCCCACCACCGAAGTCTTGGCTCGGCTCCGTCGCTGCCTTCCGAGGCCTTCCTCCGTCCTTGGGAAGCCCCCTCCAGCCCTCTCCCTTCCCCTGCAGGGGCTCAGACTGGATTGGGCCTTCCTGGTCTGCCAGCTCAGGTCATTCTCCGGGGCTTGGTGACCAGATCAGACCCGAGGTGTTTGAGTTGGAATTCCAGCACCTGCACCCCCCCGCCCCGCCGCATGTGCCGTGTGCTCTGAGCCTCAGTTTACCACGTGTCCAGCAGAGGGGGAGGGGCCCCCCTAACCTGCGGAGAGTCTCAGGAGCCCCAGCGTGGCCATGTGGTCAGGAGGCTGTGTGGCCCAGCAGGGGCCGCGTGCTCCCCGGGCTGCAGCAGCCGTGTGCTCGCCGGTGCCCACGCTCGGGCCTGTTGCCATCTGGCCATCTGCTCCCTGAGGGCGCTTGCTGGGCCCCTGTGCAGAGGGGGAGGCGGTGGGGCAGCGACTGTGCTCGGCCACTAGAGGCCAGTGCAGCCCAAGGGGGGCCAGGGGAGCCTGCCAGGACGGGCTCAGAGGCCTGGGGCCAAGGGCGGGGCCGAGCAGCCCCGGACTGAGTCCTGTGCCCACCACCCTGTGCCCACCACCCTGTGCCCACCGCCCTGTGCTCACCGCCCTGTGCCCACCGCCCTGTGCCCACCTCCCTGTGCTCACGGTGCTTCCAGTCAGCCTGGAGCCTGGGACTGCAGGGCCTGCCCAGCCAGCTTGCAGAGCCTTCCAGCACCTTCCTGGAGCTGAGGCCCGGCCAGGGACAGGCCTGGTGCAGACTGGTCGGGCGCTGGCCTCTCAGGGAGCACCTGAGGGAGTCAAGCTCCCAGGAGGGACCTTCACCTAGGGGCCCCGAGGGCCCCAAACCCCAGTCCAAGGGCCTGGGAGCCTGAAACAAACTGCAGCATTTCTATTTAGAAAGTTCTGGCAACTTGCAACCAGGACAACAATTTTATTTTTTGTCATAACGATATCTGGGTCGTTCAGGGAAGGGCTAGTACATGAAAGTTCTTGACTAGGTTCCAAATCCCCTTCACACTCTTGCTTCTACCAACATTCTGATTCAGTCAATTTCTCCTCTTTGTTCCCTGTTTTGACTTTTGGGATTTCCCACCAGTCAAACCCCACCAAAGGCGAGGGCCACTAGGGGGGGTGGGGGGGGAAGAGGGGCTCGACCAACTGTTTGTAAGAGGTTTTTCCCTCTGAATTCCAAAAACAGAGCAAAGTGGGGAGTCCCAGCTTTTCGGCTCTCCCCACTGGGGTGTTTCTTTGACCTCCTCACCGCTTAAAGATTGGCTTAGGGATTTTTTTGTGCAAGGAACAGATTCTGGAATTCACGTGAGTTCTGGTTTGAGCCCCTAGCAAAAAGTGTTTCGAGATGCTTTTTTTTTTTTTTTAAATTTTTTTTTTTTTTTAAAGATTTTATTTATTTGCAAGAGAGAGAATGAGAGACAGAGAGCATGAGAGGGAGGAGGGTCAGAGGGAGAAGCAGACTCCCCGCTGAGCAGGGAGCCTGATGCGGGACTCGATCCCGGGACTCCAGGATCATGACCCGAGCCGAAGGCAGTCGCTTTAACCAACTGAGCCACCCAGGCGCCCTCGAGATGCTTTTGAGAACATGAACAACACTAGAGATCCACAGCTTCTGCCTTAAAAAAAAAAAAGAATTTTTTTTAAAGGACTCACTTAGGCGGCTCAGTCGGTTAAGCGGCTGCCTTCGGCTCAGGTCATGATCCCAGGGATCGAGTCCCACATTGGGTTCCTTGCTCAGCGGGGAGCCTGCTTCTCCCTCTCCCTCTGTGGCTCCCCCTGCTTGTGCTCTCTCGCTCTCTCTGTCAAATAAATAAGTAAAAAATCTTAAAAAAAAAAAAAAAAGTGTAGAGCACTCACTTCCCGTGAAGCAGCGCGGGGGTGTGTGCAAAATATAAATGTCAATTACATTCCCTGCGCCCCTGAGCTCCAGGCACAGCACCATTGCTAACCTCCAAGCTCCTCCTGCTCGGGTGTGACCCGCCCTCCCCCCCCCCCCCCCCCGCCCTGCAGGGGCCCCGGAGTCAATGAGTGGGCGCTTGGTCCGCAGAGATGGTGGGCATGTGGGGGAAGGGAGGAGAGTGCTTGGAGCCACCCCCTGGGGGAAGGGCAGGGGAGCTGGACACAGCCCCACAGGCGGTGCCAGGCAGGTGACTTGGGAGCCCCTCCCAGGCACCTGCCTTCGCGGCCCCCAGCGAAGGGGGATTTCTGTGAACACAGAGAGGACTGGATCAGGGGCTGAGCACAGACAGCCCCCCACCCCGCCCCGGGAAACTGGACGAAAGTCCCAGGCTCTGCCTCTCCATGAGCAGGGACATGGGCATGCAGCCTTCAGCTCACGATTGCAGCCATGAGCACTGAGACAGTATGAAAGTCATGACCCATGACCTCGTGCTCACTGACAATGACAGTGGCAGGACAGGTTAGCCCCCTGGTAGATCTGCACCCAAACCAGGCCTGTGCCAGTCTCTTTATGCCGTCTTTTTTTTTTTTTTTCCTTTTTACGTAATCTCTACACCCAACATGGGGCTTGAACTCACGACCCCGAGATCAAGAGTCGCACGCTCCACTGACTGAGCCAGCCAGGGGCCCCTTTTCGGCCTTAATAATCCTGCAACAACGCTAGGAATCTAGGCTACTCTTGTCTCCAGTATCTCCTCCAGACTTAGGCCCTGGTGACAGTCACACAACTACTTAGTGGCAGAACTGGAACGAGACCCCTGCAAGGCGCCAGCCCTTTGAGATGTGTGCAGTTCTGCTCACGCGGCTGGGGTCCCTGCGTCAGGGCCAGAGCTGGAGCCTGTCTTTACCCCCATTCCCTCTCTTTCATGCTGTGGACACTGCACGTGTGCACATAGGAAGGTGCATCAAGCATGTGTGCAGAGTTCAGTGTATGATCGTAAAGCCAACACTCCACGAACCCTCGTGTTCCCTGCTCCCCAGCGCTCCTCCTGACCTGGCTCAGGTCACCCCCTTGCAGTTCCCGAATCTTCCGCCTGTTGATGTGCATTACTAAACACGCGGTTTGGGCCTGCTTCGGACCCGTATGTGACTGGAACAGCGGCGTCTCTTGGCCTTTCCCGGGACATCATGTTAGGGAGATCTGTCCATGTGTTCCTCCCTTCCCCGTCCCTGGGACCAGGAAGTGGCACAGAGCAGTCCCTGCAGTTTCCTTGCAGCCTGCAGGTGTCTTATTCCAGGAAGGTATGCCCACACCCAAACTCCTTCAATGCATTTGAATTTTCAAAAACCAGCAAGCACAGTTCAACAGAACCTTTTGTTTATATAAACCCAACCCAACCTGTTTAAAGTCCTATTGAGAGAGAGGCACTCTGGGGTTCTCTCCAGCCCGAGTCCCCCTGCTCTCCCCTCACCCTGGCCTTGGAGCTTTCCACTGCAAAGCTCTAGCCTCCAGGTCCTCACTGCACTCCCCACCCTCAAACTCCTGACCTTTGATCCTCCCCATCCGACAGGAAGGACAGACCCGGGATGTCCTGGACATTCACACTTGAAGGATGAACTTTTCTCTTTCCTCCCCCTCCCTCCACGCACACATTTCCCCCAAAGGGCTTGCCAGTGGAAACTCCCAGATTAAAAGATTCTAAAGCAAATCTACCTTTAAGGCTAAATATAACCTCTTTAAGTCTTGCTAATGGGAAGAAAATGCTCATATTTAGCTTTAGCCTAAAGACATTGTAACAGGTAACTTTGAGCAATATTGTTTGAGTTAATTTTTTGCCGCCCCCCACCCCCATCTGCACTCAGCTTGGAAATACAGCGGCGGGAACCTCCAGGGTCCAAAGGACCTGCTTGAACATCTCTCACCCCTGTCTTTCTACCGGACCAACCCGGTGGAGCCTTCCGGGATGAAGAGACTCCACTGACGGGCCGAGGGGCTGCAGAGGGGTCCTGGAGCCCCGAGCTCTACCGAGGGCAATTGCATCTCCCCAGCCGGGGGTGGCACAGTCCTAAGGCCCCTCGGGAGGTGGGGTGTCCTACAGTCCTAACCCCCGTCCTCCAAGCCGTGCTCCGCAGGAGGCGGGGGGGGCCCCGCTTAGTTCTAGAGCTCCCACCCCCATCTGTTTCCCGCAGAAGGCTGAGGTGCGGAGGTCAGTTCCAAAGCCTCCCCCCCCACCCCCGGTCTTCCCCGCAGGCGGTGAAAGGGGCGCTGCCACGCTTCTTAAATCTCCCGCAGGTGGCTCTCCGCTCCCGGCCGCCGCGCTTCGGGAGGAGCCGGGAGGCCCTGGGACCCGGACCGCGCGTCCACGAACGCTCCGGCTGGTCGCCTCCAATGTCCCCACTCCAAATCCCAAATGTCAACCCAGTCTGTTTTCCTTTTCGTTTCTTGAAACCCGGTGGGACCCGATCCGGTTAGTTGCCGATTGCGTTTCAAAGTTTTGTCGGGGTGAAGCACTTTAGCCTCCCGCGTTGTGCTGTGAATGTGTAACCTTCCTCCAGCCGTTGCCGCCGTCCCCGACCCGGGGCGGGCAATCCGGCCCCCTCCCGGGCACCTCAGCACCCGCCCTCTCCCCTCCCGGGTCCAGCCTGCGCGGCGGCCCGGGCGGCGCTCTCCGTGGATCAGTTCTGCCCGCGTGGTGGTGGGTGGGGGGGCTTCGGGCCGCGCCCCGCCCGGGACCACCAGAGCCAACGCCCCACTGGTAGCGGCCGCCGGGGGGCCCCCCTGCCCCGCCTTTCCCGGCCCGGCTCCCTCGGCCCCGCCCCCCGGGGAGGGCCGGTGGGGAGGCCGCAGGGGAGTGGGCCCAGCCTCCAGCCCCCGCCCCGGCTGCGCCCCCGCGTCTCCATAGCGATCCTCCCGGCGCGCACCTCCGGGTAGGCTCCCCCCGGGGCTGAACAATACGCGGCGGGGCCGGGGGCGGGGCCCAGCTGGGCCGGGGGCGGGGAGAGCGCGGGCAGAGGGGGCGCCGGCCGAGCGCACCGCCCAGGCAGCAGCCGGCCGCCCGGGTCCGAGCGGCGCGGTGCGGCCCAGCCCCTCCGGGAGCGCTGCCCCCGCCCTGCTCCGGGCCCGCCCCGCTTCCCACGCCGCCCGGCTGAGCTCGCGCGGGAACCACCTGGAGCCGCCGGGAGCCGCCGCAGCCGCAGGTTGATGCGCGGCGCCCTCCCGGGACGCGCAGAGGAGCCATCTTGAAACCAACTTCGCAAACTTTCGCAAAGTGCTCTCGAAGTGGAAGCTGCGGGGGAGACCGGGAGCGCGGCCCCCGGTGTCCCCGCCGGGGCCCCCGGGGAGGCAGGGCGCGGGCCGCCCCGAGGGCCCGGCGCGGGGCGCGCAGGAGCCCTCCCCCGGCCGCGCCGGGTGGATGCGGAGCCGCGCCGGGTGCATGGATTGTGCTCGGGCGCCCAGCTCGGGCTCGGGCTCGGGCTCCGGGCCATGGCGCCGCCGCCGCCTCCCGTGTTGCCCGCGCTGCTGCTCTTGGCTGCGGCCGCCGCCCTACCCGCGCTGGGGCTGCGGGCGGCCGCCTGGGAGCTGCGCGTGCCCGGCGGCGCCCGCGCCTTCGCCCTCGGGCCAGGCTGGACCTACGGGCTGGACGCCGCGCGCACGCCCCGGGCGCTGCGGGAGCTGCTGGACGTGAGCCGAGACGGGCGACTGGCGGGGCGGCGGCGCGGGCCGGGCGCGGGGCCCCGGGGCTGCGTGCGCCTGGGGGGCCGCCCGCTGCCGCTGCTCGTCCGCCTGGCGGCCCGCGGCGCCCCGACGGCGCTGAGCCTCCGCCTGAGGGTGCGCGCGCACGGCCCCGGTTGCGGCGCCCGGCTCCGGCGCCGACGTGCCACCAGCGCGGAGCTGCGGGCGCGGGCTGTGCTCACGGTGCCGGGGCCCGGCGCAGTGCTCTGCTTCCCGGCCCTCGGCGGCGGCGACAGTGGCGGGGCCACGCTGCACTCGGCGCTCGCGGCCCTGACCACCTTCCCCGCCTGTAGCTGCCCGCCGCACTCCGGATCCCGCTGCCCACGCCGATCCGCCTGCCTGCCGCCCGGGGGCTCGGCCCGCCTGCGCCAGCTGTGCGCCCTGCGGCGCGGGGCCGGCGCCATCCAGATGGAGCTGGCGCTGGAGGCGGCCGCGGGGACGCCCTCCCCGGCGTCGTCGCTGTCGCAGTCGCCGCCGACCCAGCCCCAGGCCGGGGCCGTGGCGGCGCGGCGGGCTCGGCGGGGCGCTGGCGGCAGCACGACCCCTCAGTTCCCGCTGCCTAGCTACCAAGTATCGGTGCCCGAGAACGAGCCGGCGGGCACCACGGTCATCGAGCTGCGCGCGCACGACCCGGACGACGGCGAGGCGGGGCGCCTGAGCTACCAGATGGAGGCACTGTTCGATGAGCGCTCCAATGGCTACTTCCTCATCGACGCCGCCACTGGCGCGGTGAGCACTGCGCGCGCGCTGGACCGCGAGACCAAGGACACGCATGTGCTCAAGGTGAGCGCTGTGGACCACGGCTCACCGCGGCGCTCGGCCGCCACCTACCTCACCGTCACAGTGAGCGACACCAACGACCACAGTCCGGTGTTCGAGCAGTCCGAGTACCGTGAGCGCGTGCGTGAGAACCTCGAGGTGGGCTACGAGGTGCTGACCATCCGTGCCACCGATGGCGACGCGCCCTCCAACGCCAACATGCGCTACCGGCTGCTGGAGGGCGCAGGCGGCGTCTTCGAGATCGACGCCCGCTCGGGCGTGGTGCGCACCCGGGCCGCGGTGGACCGGGAGGAAGGGGCTGCCTACCAGCTGCTGGTGGAGGCCAACGACCAGGGCCGCAACCCGGGCCCTCTCAGCGCCACCGCAACCGTCCACATAGTGGTGGAGGATGAGAACGACAACTACCCCCAGTTCAGCGAGAAGCGCTACCTGGTGCAGGTGCCCGAGGACGTGGCAGTCAACACGCCTGTGCTGCGAGTGCGGGCCACAGACCGAGACCAAGGGCAGAACGCGGCCATCCATTACAGCATCGTCAGCGGGAACCTGAAGGGGCAGTTCTACCTGCATTCTTTGAGCGGCAGCCTGGACGTGATCAACCCGCTGGACTTTGAGGCCATCAGGGAGTATACGCTCCGCATCAAGGCCCAGGATGGGGGCCGGCCTCCACTCATCAATTCCTCGGGGCTGGTCTTGGTGCAGGTGCTGGACGTGAACGACAACGCCCCCATCTTTGTGAGCAGCCCCTTCCAGGCAGCTGTGCTGGAAAACGTGCCTCTCGGCCACTCGGTGCTGCACATTCAGGCGGTGGACGCAGACGCAGGTGAGAACGCCCGCCTGCGCTATCGCCTGGTGGACACCGCGTCGACCTCCCTGGCTGGTGGCGGTCCTGTGTCCCAGGACCCTGGCTCTCCCCCGGAGTTCCCTTTCCAGATCCACAACAGCTCTGGCTGGATCACCGTGTGCGCGGAGCTGGACCGCGAGGAGGTGGAGCACTATAGCTTCGGGGTGGAGGCGGTGGACCACGGCTCGCCGGCCATGAGCTCCTCGGCCAGCGTGTCCATCACGGTGCTGGACGTAAATGACAACGACCCGGTGTTCACGCAGCCCGTGTACGAGCTGCGTCTGAACGAGGACGCCGCAGTGGGGAGCAGCGTGCTGACCCTGCGGGCGCGCGACCGGGACGCCAACAGCGTGATCACCTACCAGCTCACCGGCGGCAACACCCGCAACCGCTTTGCCCTCAGCAGCCAGAGCGGCGGCGGCCTCATAACCCTGGCGCTGCCGCTGGACTACAAGCAGGAGCGGCAGTACGTGCTGGCGGTGACCGCGTCCGATGGCACCCGCTCGCACACCGCGCAGGTCTTCATCAACGTCACTGACGCCAATACCCACCGGCCGGTCTTCCAGAGCTCCCACTACACCGTGAGTGTGAGCGAGGACCGGCCGGTGGGCACCTCCATTGCCGCCATCAGTGCCGCCGACGAGGACACGGGTGAAAACGCACGCATCACCTACGTGCTGGAGGACCCTGTTCCCCAGTTCCGCATCGACCCGGACACTGGCACCATCTACACCATGACCGAGCTGGACTATGAGGACCAAGCCGCCTACACGCTGGCCATCACCGCTCGGGACAATGGCATCCCTCAGAAGTCCGACACCACCTCCCTGGAGATCCTCATCCTCGATGCCAACGACAATGCACCCCGCTTCCTGCGGGACTTCTACCAGGGTTCCGTCTTTGAGGATGCGCCACCGTCCACCAGCGTCCTCCAGGTCTCGGCCACAGATCGGGACTCAGGCCCCAACGGCCGTCTGCTGTACACCTTCCAGGGTGGGGACGACGGTGACGGGGACTTCTACATCGAGCCCACGTCCGGCGTGATCCGCACCCAGCGCCGGCTCGACCGGGAGAACGTGGCCGTGTACAGCCTCCGGGCCCTAGCTGTGGACCGGGGGAGCCCCGCACCCCTCAGTGCCTCGGTGGACATCCAGGTGAGCGTCTTGGACATTAATGACAACCCCCCAGTGTTTGAGAGGGACGAGCTGGAGCTGTTTGTGGAGGAGAACAGCCCCGTGGGGTCCGTGGTGGCAAGGATTCGTGCCAATGACCCCGACGAAGGCCCCAACGCCCAGATCATGTATCAGATCGTGGAGGGCAACGTGCCCGAGGTCTTCCAGCTGGACCTGCTGAGCGGCGACCTGCGTGCCCTGGCTGAGCTGGACTTCGAGGTCCGGCGGGATTACGTGCTGGTGGTGCAGGCCACCTCGGCCCCGCTGGTGAGCCGGGCCACCGTGCACATCCGCCTCCTGGACCAGAATGACAACCCGCCAGTGCTGCCCGACTTCCAGATCCTCTTCAACAACTACGTCACCAATAAGTCCAACAGCTTCCCCACGGGCGTGATCGGCCGCATCCCGGCGCACGACCCCGACCTCTCAGACAGCCTCAACTACACTTTCCTGCAGGGCAATGAGCTCCAGCTGCTGCTGCTGGACCCCGCCACGGGCGAGCTGCAGCTCAGCCGGGACCTGGACAACAACCGGCCGCTGGAGGCGCTCATGGAGGTGTCTGTTTCTGGTGAGTGGCTGCCCCGAGAACCGCAGGGACCTGCCGGGGGCCCGCCCGACGTGCTGGGGCGCATCTGGGCAAGGCCCAGGCAACTCTTTGGGGATCTGTGGCCTCCGGTTGGATGGTTGGTGCCGTAAGCTGGGGGGGTGCTCCGCGCCTAGGCCAAGGGAGTGGGAGGGATACGACACTGCTTCCGTCAGCACTTTTGCTGGGAGCAGGCCTGGGCTGCTGCAAGTTCAAGACTGGGGCTTTTTTTTGGCGCTTTCCTCAGTGGGCTGTGCTCCCGATTGTGCTATTAAAAGTTGGTCTCCAGGGTTATCTGAGTTGTCTGTTTGCCTGGCGATGCTCTGCAGTCAGCCCTCCGCCTGTCTGGAAAGATCAAAGGTCACTGCCCGCCCCATGTGCTGGTTGGAAATTGCTGGATGGTTCCCTGAGTCACCCTGTAATATGGCTGGAGTTCGGTCCCGTGGTGTCTCTTTTCTGTTTCCTCCAGATAATAACAATCCGGCTTATGTGTGCTCGTCTGTCGGGGAGCTCTTTGAAAAGCATAGCCTCGTTTGATCTTGGCTTCTGCTCCTGGACACGGGCTTATAATTTGGGTGTTACTTAGAGGCCTGCCCAGTTTGGTGGTGGGGCCAGTGTGGGAATCCAGCTGGCCTGCTCTGGGGCTGGAGGTGAGCAGAAGAGCGAGGTGGTCTCAGCTCAGCCAGCCTAATGCTTGGCAGCCAAGTGTTGGTGCTCCATGCTGCCGACCCCCGAGTGCTGGACAGGGCCTGCAGGGCCAGGGAGAGGGGACAGATAGAGGGTGTGGGAATTGGGAGACACAGCGGCTCCTTAAGGGGGCCTGCCTGTGGACAGGGTCGGCTGGTGCAGACGGGTGACCTTAATCATGAGACCAAACTATCACCAAGAAAGGCAATGTTTCGGTTGACTTATTTAAACAATAAATTATTACAACACAGTATCACTGTGGGAGCCCTGCAAGAATTAAAAAGTAAATTCTCTGATTTGTTTTGTTTTCACGGTTGGTTATCAGTTGTTATACGCCAAGGGTTGGGTAGCAAACAGGTTCCTGTTTCAGCTGTTTGCTTATAAGACCCGGAACTTACAGGTCCAGTTTTGAAGTGATGCAATCCTTCACCAAGGCTTTTGGCAGCGTAGTCTGTCTGCAGGTGAATATTTTAGGTTTTGTGAGGTTGTGAATATGCATGGGGAATACGGAAGAGGCCCTTAGGGGAAATTGTTAACCAGGTTATGGGTATTCCAGGCAATGACGAGTTACCAAAAAAAGTCTCTTTCCGAAATTCCCATTTGCATTTGCTCAATTTTGTTTGCTCATGCTGCTTTATCTGCTAGATACAACAGAGTGGAAAACAGCCCGTGCAGACACGACTTGGCAACATTGTGGGGTTTTGATTGCACAGGGGACACACGGGGCTTTAGTGGGAGCCCTGCATGTGGAAGCAAGGATGTTGTGTGTGCCTGAGGCATCAGGAATGTGGGCCCCCCTGTGGCAGCCGGATAACAGGGCTTAGGGTGGATTTCATTCACCAGAGGGTGGTTACTGGGAGATGGCTTGCCTACCTGGAGGGCTCTGGGCTGGGACCACAGTCGAAGGTGGGCTGGGATCCATGCTATGTAGGGGACTGTCTCGATGGTCTCAGTGACCCAGGGCTGGCTCCGATCCTGCGGCGACATAACGCTTCCGCCACTCAGGCACTGGGCCTCCTGTGGGGATCCCGCCAGGAGGAGATGGTTCCTTTTCCCTGGACTCTGATCAGAGAGCAGGCAGTTTTATAAACTCTAGCACTTACACGGACACTTAGGTGAGCAGTATTGGGCTTCTTGCAGGAAGATTCCCGAGGAATGCGTTGCTGCGCTTATTCCAGCGCCCAATCTGCGCTCGGCGCCCATCGGCGCCGAATCCGTGCTGGGGTCTGAAGTGGGCACCTCGGGGCGCGCTACGACCCTCAGACCACTTGACTGCTGCTGAGTGCTCAGGCGAAGCACATGGCTGGACACTCAAATCTATGATTCCAAACAGCAGAGCGTTGTGTAGAAACAGAACAGAAAGATCAGTCTTTGAATGAACCCAGGTGGATTCTCAGGTTTTGTAAAGGAACAATGGAGAAAGCTGTTGTTTGGGACTCACTCACCCTGTTTTCACTGAAGTGTTATTGGCTTTTTGGGATTTACAGCCATGCCCTAAAGCCTCTGATGCATTATTACCGCCCTCGAGGTGCTGGACGGAGGCGTTCTGTGAGAGCCAGGCCTGTGGGAGCCAGGCCAGCGGTGGGAAGGGCTGCGTGCCCCCAGCAGAGGAGCCTGCTGGGAAGATGCACAAGGGGGAGGGCCTGAGATGGCCAGGCAGGGGGAGGGCCTGCAGGAGGGAGGGCTGTGCGGGGGGGGGGGGGGGGGTGGGGGGGAGGGGGGGGGGTGC
>NW_022589722.1:31503959-31536439 GCF_004348235.1 Phoca vitulina | reverse complement strand
CAGAGGGAGTGGCTCCAGGAGAGAGCAGCTGAGGGAGGGCCGGGGGACTGGGAGGGCCTTTCCTTTGGCCAGGCCAGGGGTTTTAGTTGGCAGGAGCATTTTGACTGTAAGTAGATAGTGCTGATGATTTTACATAGCCACCGAGAACAGAACACCATTTGAAAGTGTTTTTGAATTCAGAAATAGTCACATTCAAATAACTGCCATTTTTGGAGGACATCCAGCCATACAAAATGCTCATTTTCTATGCGACGGTTTTTGAATGAGATTTAAAATTCTGTGACTGGGACCTTTTTATGGATGTTGTGTAAAAGCCGTGTTTGCGTTTTTCAAAGTGGTACGGCCGCTGACCTCGTGGGACCCTTCAGGCACCAAATACTTTAATCTTTCTAGATGTCAGTTTTTAGTAACACCGTCATTTTGAATCCACCTTGAACGTGTGTGTGCCTGTGGGGTTAGGGCCTTACGACCCCGCGTTTGTGGGCACTGCCGACCGGTGGATGTGGGAATGTTAGCGTGTGTGGGGGGAGGACGACCAGTCGACGAGTGGCTCGGACACGCCGGAAAACAGTGCAACGCGGTGAAATGAGATTGAGCAACCTCGGGGCGCCTGGGTGGCTCAGTCGGTTGAGCGTCAGAGTCTTGATCTCAGCTCAGGTCTCGATCTCGGGGTCTTGCGACCAAGCCCCGCGTCGGGCTCCTTGCTGGGTGTGGAGCCTACTTAAAAAAAAAATAAGAAAAGACTGAGCAAGCTTTCTGTGGTTGACCTTGGTGGGGGGTGTATGGCATAAAGCCGCCTAGGCCTGACGAAGCTGTAGAAAGTATTAGCCTTGTTAAGTACAGGATATCGCGGGGACTTTTCCCCAGGTGATTGCAGACGGGGAAGTAGGGGTTGGCCGCCGTACCAGGCAGCACCTGGATGCTTGGTGCCGGAGTTCGTCCCAGGTCTCACGGGAGAAAAGCGTCGACCAGCTGAAGCCTCTGGAGCTGCTGAGCTGGATTCTCCCGTGACACCCAGTGCCCCGGGAGAGTTCGGTGCTTCTCACAGCTGGTTAGCAGCGAAGGGCTTTCGTACTCTGGGGATAGTCACTTGCTAGCATACTTTCAGAAACACTAGCTCCGAACCAAAAGTGTGTTTCTTGTTTCGCTGAGCACCTACTCTGTGCCAGGCCCTAGAGAGCCAGTGTGGCCCTGTTCTCCCGGAAGTTGGCCGGGGGACAGAGGATCAGATGAACGCGGGTGAACACGGAACTGAGATCGAGGGGAGGGAGATGCAGGAGGAGGGGGGCATGGGGACTCCCGGTCACGCGCATGAAGTGCCTTCCTGGGGGTGGGGGGAGCGGGTGTGGTGGAAAGCCCCTGACCTGCAGAGGGCTGACTCTGGAGGCTTTGGTGACCTTTCTGGGAGATTTGGGGGAGAACTGGGCGTGTCTGAGCTGCCGATGGGGAGGTGGCTCTAGGCGGTGAGCTGGGAGGGAAGCGTGGGGGTGGCTGAGGAGCGTGGGTGGACAAGGTGGGGTCTGTGAGCTTAGATGGTCAGATGTGGGGGCGATGGTGGGCTTGATGGGCCCATGTGCTCCGTCCGCCGGGGCCTCCCCAGGCGTTACCTGTCTGCACGTGGCGTGATCCTCCCGGAGTACACCAGGGCCCCCGGGGCTTGACGGCAGCTGCTTGTGGGGGAAGCGCTGGGATCTGAACCCGGCATGGTGGCTTCCAAACCATGTTCTCTCAGAATAAACTGGCTCCAGGAGCGTGAGGATGAGGTGAGGGAGGGACACTCACTGAGCCGGGGGTCCTTGCAGGGGAGTCTGGCCTTGGGGGGGAAAGACCAGGAGACCATGTGGCTGGGGCACCTTTGACCTTTGTCACTTCGGACATGCAGGTCTGGGCAGGAGAGGCCAGCTGGAGTCCTGGCCAGAGGTGGTCAGCAGGGCCTCAGGGGTGACAGAGAGGACAGTTGTGGCGGGGGGTGCTCAGTGACCAGTCTGCAGGGGTGTGAGGGCATTCAGGCAGGGGGTGCGTGTGACGGGAATGGGACCCAGGTGCAGCCTCGAGGAGCCATGGCCCAGGTGGCCCATGGGCAGGGATGGATCAGCATCAGAGCTAGAGCATTAATAACCACACGCGAGGGAAAAGGTGGAGGGCCTGGGGCTCTGGGGGCTGAGGGTCCCAAACTGGGTCACCCGTGGGGGTCGGGGAGCCTGGGGACAGAGATAGGGCTCGAATTAACCAAAGGAAGGTCCTTGGTGGCCTCCATGAGAGCCAGAGTGGTGGGGGGCTGGGCGGCCCCTCTGAGGAGCAGAGGACAGGCTCGCAGGGGTGAGGGAGCGAGGCTGAGGGCAGGGGGCTGGCCGCAGGGACATGGAGCCTGCACTGGCCCAGGCCGGGTTGAGGGCCGGGAGGACTTGACGGGTTAGCACGCACCACCACACCGGCCGTGCGGGCACTCTGCCTACCTGCGCGGGCATTCACCTGCTGGGGGCCCTAGCACCTTCCGGGGGCACCGGGACTGAGGGAGACGCCTCGATGGCGATGCAGTGCCCGCTGTGACCACACTGAGTGTAGACAGGCCTGCCCGGGAGGGTCGCTTCCACTTCTCTTTGACTCACAGGACCTGTGACGGGGAAGCAGGGGGTCAGGGGGCCAGGGCAGCCCCCCTCAGCACTGGTTACCTGGCAACATGAAGTCTCCTGGTGGTCCCACCTACCACCTAGAGCCACAGGGAGGCTCTTTAAATGTGGGAGGAGCCACAGGCAGGTAGGCCCTCGGAAGGAGGAGGGGGATGCCGAGCTCATGTTTGGAAGTCGACTGACGTTGTGGTTTGTCGGGGACGCCCAGGCTCCGTCCAGGACCCGGTGCCCCTGTTGGACAGCCCACTCGGGGCCGGGCGGGCGCACACACCTGCCCTGGTGACGCCCAGGAGCAGAAAGCTGCGCAGGAACCGGGTTGGTGGGACGGGCGCTGCCTGGGCCTGGCAGCCACGGCTGGGCCCCGCAGAGCGTGTTCTGTGGCACAGGGCCACGGGCCTCCACCCTGCCAGCACTCGGATGCAAACAGAAGTAGATTTTATCGTGTGGGGCAGAGCATATGGAAAATATTCCTGAATTTGGCATGATTCTCCACTCACAGCCTAGGGGGTCATAGTTTTCTGGTGTTTCTTCTTGTCCTGTAAACTGAACACGCAGGTTTGTATGAAAGCCAGAGGATTCCTGGATCCCAAAGGGGTGGAGTGAATGACCTCCCGCTTTCTGCGGGTTTGTTTTGGGAGGGTCACTGGGGTGACCTGAGGACGCGTGGCATGGTTGGGGTTCCAAGTTGTCAGGGTCAGGGAACTGGCCTTGAGTATGTGGGGGCTGACGAGGATCCCCTCTGCTTTTCCCCCGTGAGCCTGGGTCTCGTACACAGTAGGTGCTGTTCAGTGGCTGTGGGTTATTTATGGACTGAGCCAGAGGGGCCTAGGGGGAGGGTCCCCCTGCAGAGACCGCGGCGGCTCCTCTGCCCTCTGTCGGGGGACTGGGCGAGGAACACAGAAGACAGGATACCCCCACCCACCACTTTAGGTCCCTTTGTGCCTTGCTTGGGGCTTGGCCGTGGGGGAAAGGTCTACTCCCATGGCTGATTCTCGTGCTTTTGCTTCAGGTAAGGACTTGTGGATACCTTGGTAATCGGTTCCCCTTTTTGGGTGTGAACATTCCAGAGCTGGGAAAAGCCCGTCGCCAGCCATTCATCATTCTATCACTCCCGTGAGTGTCTCCTGACGTCCTGGAGATGGGCCATGATTCTTTCTTAAACACGCACACGGAAATGTGTGCACGTGCCCACATGCACGCACACACACGTGGACACACGTGCACAGCACAAGGCACACACATGCACAAACACACACATGCACGCAGAGACACATATGCACACATGTGCACAGACATGCACACACAGACACACGTACATATGCACACAAGCACACACACATGCACACACGTGCACACGGACACAGGTACACACGCATAAACACGTGCATGCACACACATGCACACACGGACACATGCACAAACACACATGCACACACATGTACACGGACACAGGCACACACGCATAAACACGTGCATGCACATATGCACACATGTGCACACACATGCACACACGGACACATGCATAAACACACATGCACATACACACATGTGGACACACATGCACACGGACCCAGGAACACATGCATTCACAAACATGCACACATGTGCACACAGGCAAACACGTGTACACATATACTCATGACAGGTACACGCATGCACAAATACACAGAGACACACAAATACACAGAGACACACAAATACACATGTGTACACATACACGGACACACACATACACGCACAAATAATACACAGACACACAGTTTAACCGACTCCTTTGGAGGCAGACCGTGTAGCATACGCTTTCCTTCCGGCCACCCCGACCTGACACACCGTTTTTTGCAGTCGCAGTGGGCTCACGGCTGGTCTGGTGATCCCTCGGGCCCGGGGCCGGGGTGCCGGGCTTGAGAGTGTACCGTGGACCATGGGCCTCCCGTGAAAGGGGTTGCGCTAGCCGTTAGTTTACAGGTCAGCCACCGGATATCGAGACAACAGGTGTCCCGAGTGCCTGGCCGGTCCTCCGCAGTGGCCGCTGGGATAGACTCCGTGGCGACTTTGCCACAGCTGCTTCCACGGTGTGCCCTGGGGGGAGGTGCACAGCAGGCGAGCCCTGCACTAATCCGTGGGACACGGAATGGTCCCTCCACCTTCCAGGCGGGAAACGGGTGGGAAAGGACGCACCACCTGCTTCGTTGTTGTGTGGAAATGTTAGAGGGGACACGAGCTGGCCAGACCCCCATCCCTGCCACCCCTGTGTCGGATTTTCAGGCCTGGCCCCCAGTAGCCGCAAATGATGGTGCCCGTTTGCTCTCTTGCGGTGTTTGGATTGTTCCCGACCCCCCAAGGTGGCCCAGGGCTGGCTTCCCGGGTCCTAACCTCCTCTCCCCCTCCCCGCGGGGCACTCCCCACGAGCACATGGAGCGGGGACTCTGTGCCTCAGTTTCCCCTGGCACAGGCTAGCAGACGCCATCTGCAGGGTGTGGTGAGGGTGCCCTGGGTCTGCTTGTGCTCTCCGGACGTGGCAGGAGTGGCTGGCCTTCTCTTCCCTTTCCTGTGGCCTCACTTTTCCCTCTGGCTCTCGGTTGAGCAGCTGCGAGGGCGAGGGCGGCCTCCTGTCCTGCCTGGGGGAGGCCGTTCCTCCTCCGTGTCCGTCTGTCTGTCCTTCCTGCCTCTCCTCTTGCTTCCGACACGCCGGGACGGTGGGGGAGGTCTGTCTGCTTTGGAGGGGGAAGCAGACGACTCAGGAGAGGGGCTTGGTGCCGTGACCCCCCCCCCCCGACCCTGGAGGCAGAGGCCGTGGGTCTGGCAGGACGTTGGGACCCCAGAGCCTTGGTCTAGGGCTTCAAGCGCCTGTGAAACCTTGAGGGGACAGTGTGGTCCAGCGGTGGGTGGCCCCCTGTCAATGGGCCTCCTGCGCTCAGAAGGCAAGAGCTGTGTGAGCCCAGCCGAGTGCCTGAGCAGTCGCGGAGCAGCCTGACCCGCAGGGCCCTGAGCTGAGGAGTCCCAGCCCCGCCCCGCCCTCCGGCCGCCCCTCCCCTGCTGTCTCCTGTCTGCTGAGAGTGCCCACACTTTCGGTCCCTCCGCCCCTCCGGTCTTCCCCTCTGCCCGCCTCCTTCTCTCCCCCGGGGCTTTGAGTGCCTGACCTCTGCAGACCTGGGACGGACTGGCCTCCGAGGCAGGACAATGCCCCGAGCGGTGGCTGTCCAAGAGCCTGTCGCCCCCCCGCTGCCTGGGTCTGTGTGCCCCCTCCCCAGGGTCGGCCTCGTCATCTTGCTGGAAACCCGAGAGTCCCCATTTCCTAGGCAAAGCCACGGAGGCTGCGGAGCTCCCAGTGGTGGGTCCCGGTCTATAACCACGGGGACCCCGCTGCCGGCCAGCGGCCAAGGCCTGCGAGGAGGGGCTGTAGCGAGTAGCCCTGGGGACCCAGGTCTGGGGATCACCCGGAACAGGAGGGCTGTGCGTCACGTGGGCATCATGCCTGATTCCTCGGGAGCGCTCTGGTGAGCAGGGGTGCAGCCGCGGCACGATGAGGGGAAAGGGGGTCCTGGCTGCCGTCCGTGAGTCTCTGCGGGCCTCCTGTGGCGGAGCTGTGTCACAGGAAGCTGTGGAGTGCAGGACCCGCGTGCACCAGGTGCAGGGAGGGAGCTGAGCCAGGGCGGTGGTCAGGGTCAGAGGCGGCGGCGAGGTGGACAGCATTACGGAGCTCACGCTGACTGGCTGACATGCCCTTGGGGGCCCTCCAGCTTCGAGAGCACAGATTCTCCTGGCCAGGGACCGACTGACCTTCCCTCCTTTCTTCTCTTCTTCCTTCCTTCTCCCCTGCCTCCCTTCCTTTCTTTCTTCCTTCCTTCTTCCCTCCCTCCCTCCTTCTTCCTTTCTTCCTCCTTCCTTCCTTCCTTTTCTCCTTTCCTCCCTCTATCCAATAATCAAGATTTTTCCTTCTTTTTCAATAGTCTGTTTTCACTTCCAGTTCTGTTTTTTTTTTCTCCCTAATTTAAAATCTATCTAATCTAACTAATACTCGGTTAGGGTAAACTTCGAGCAGCTAGTTCAAACAAAGTCATATGCTATTTTAGCATTCAGAGATAAGAACTCTCTTGCAGGGCAATAAACTTTTATCAGTGAGTTGACTGTTGAAGGACCGTGGTCACAGAGTGAAGTTGTTCTGCGGGACAGCCCCACTTTGGAGACAGCCATGCTTGGCTGTGGTCTCCGCAGTCGTCCCTTGCTGCGCTGTGACGCCTCCCCGGTGTTGGACAGAGCATGGGGTTTCCCTGGCAGTGAAGCCCAGATGGCACCCTGAGTGCTGATTGCTAATGCTGGTCACGTCAGCCCCCTCTGGGCCTCAGTGTCCCCACTGGAATGAGGTGGTGGGATGGTCATCGCCCAGGACCCCCATCCTGACTCCAACCCTGGAATCACGCTGTAGGTGAAGGATCAGAAGAGCAGAGACCCAGCGTGAGGGTCTGGCTGTGTCTTGGGAAACCTTTTTTTTGGTCATGAACATTGCAGGTGCTGAGAAATTACCTCATTTAAAAGCTATTATGAAGTATTTGTGAATTACATATCCGGTAAGGGATTACTATCTAGAATATATAAAGAACTTCCACAATGGAGAGATAGAGAACAATAGAGAAACAAACAACCCAATTAAAAAATAGACAAAGGACTCGATTAGACATTTTTCTAGTGAAGATGTACGCATGGCCAAAAAGCACACGAAAAAGATGCTCCACATCACTCATCCTCAGGAACATGCAAATCAGAACCACAACGAGATATCACCTCACACCTTTAGGATGGCTATTATAAAAACAAGAAGAGCAGAAAATAAGACATGGCTACAATAGGGAGAAATTGGACTCTCATGCCCTGTGGGTGGGAAGGAAAAATGGTGCAGCCACTGTGGAAAACAGTATGGCGGTTCCTCAGAGAATTAAACCTAAATCCTGTTAGGATCCAGGAATCCCACTTCTGGGGATAGACGCAGAAGTAAAAGCAGAGCCTTGACCAGATACTTGCATCCTCACGCTCACAGCAGTGGGTTCGCGATAATCAACAGGTGGAGGCACCCAGGTGTCCACGGGCAGGTGAATGGATACGCTGTAGTGGCATATCCATGCAATGGGATTTTACTCAGCTTTGAAAGGGAGGGAGATTGGGACCCGTGCTACAACGTGGATGAAAAATTAGGACCTTGTGCTCTGTGAAATAAGCCAGACACGAGAGGACACATATTGTAGGAGATGATGAAGATCCCAGGGTCATGGCCTCCATGGAGACCGGAAGTAGGATGGTGGTTGCCAGGGCTGGGGGAAGGGGGGACCGAGTGCTTAATGGGAACAGGGTTTCAGTTCTGCAAGATGAAAAGAGTCCGGAGACCCATGGGGGTGATGGTTGTGCAGCAGCGTGGATGTGCTTAATGCCACTAAATTGTACACTTAAACATGTTGACGTGTTAAATTTTTTATGTATTTTACCACAAAAAAAAAAAGCTAATAAAACCCAACCGTTCTGACCACTCTGGCGCTGGACGTGTGGGAGCAGGTGCCTCTTCCTGTGGTTTCAGGCGCTCTTTCCACCGGAGCTGAGCGACCCCACCCAGCCCTCTTTTGTCCTGTCCTCATTCTGTGCATTTCCGAATTCTCCACTGGTGTCCTGACGTCATCCACAGCCAAAGGGGCGGGCACTTTAGTCTAGTTTTTGTGTCTGAACGTGTGTGAAATCTCCGTGGCATTTGACTATGTGCTAGAAGCTGCAGGATGAACACGTACCTTGTTTTAAAAGCCCTGGGTGAGAGGAAGGGTCCTTGGGGCGCTGGGTGCAGCCCAGCCTGGGGGGGAGATAGATGGGCTGGGGGCTGGGGATTCAGGCCCGGCCCCACTGCCCAGGGGGAGAAGGCCAGCGAGGATGTGGGCCAGACTGCTGTGCGTCCTTGCACGTGGGGGCCCTCTTCTCTCGCCACCAGCCTCACCACATGACCGGGTCTTGGGTCTTGGGCTCAGTACCACTTGGTCCATGTGCAGGTCTAGGCGTAGTTATTGGTATTTTAACATGTTTAAGCAACTGGGCTTGATCTTTCTCTTCTTTCTTTTTTTTTTTTAAAGGATTTATTTATTTGACAGAGAGAGACACAGCGAGAGAGGGAACACAAGCAGGGGGAGTGGGAGAGGGAGAAGCAGGCTTCCCACAGAGCAGGGAGCCCGACGCGGGGCTCAATCCCAGGACCCCGGGATCATGACTTGGGCCAAAGGCAGACGCTCAACCAACTGAGCCACCTAGGCGCCGCTCTCCTCTTTCATTTTTATCAAGGTGAAATTCACCATGTTAAAGCGTATAGTTCTGTAGGCATTTGGTGCATTCACTGCTGCCACCTCGTCCCCTAAAGCCCTTGCGTCGCCCCCAGAGGAGACCCCGGACCCATCCCAGTCACGCCCCAGCCCCTGGAAGGCGCAGCAGTCGGCTTGCAGTCTCCGTGGCTGTCGGAGCGGCAGAATCACACCCCCCGTGCGGGCTCCCATGTCTGGCTGCTTTCGCCGAGCGCCTTGCCTGCGGGTTCGCCCACCTGGTGCCCTGCGTGGGTGCCTCTCTCCTCTGCATGTCGGCTCTTTCGAGCTCGCGACCTGGGGCACCCCACTGGAGCCACCACGGCCACCAGACTGCCACGGACAGGTGACTTCTGTCACCAGAGGTACTAGAGCAACCTCGGAAAACTGGAGTATTCCATGGGAAAGGTGGGGGGGCAGTCATTTGGGAACATCGGACACATTGTTAGCTCTGAGGATGATGCCCCGAGAGGTGAGGAGCCACACTTACGAGGGTCACAAACGTGCACTCCATCTGTAACTTTATAGCTCCTGGGAGTTCCGGGGTCTTCTGTGACTCAGCCCTGTTTTCAAGTCACCGGTGCCACCTCGCTGAGAGAGTGGGGTCCCCAAGGGAGGCACCTGGATCAGGACAGGTAGCAGCCCCAGTCCCATAGGCCTGGGTTTATGGGATGCAGGGGGAGCTGACTTCTACGTAAGCACAGCAGTGGACATTGCAGGTTGGGGAGACCCTGTGGGTGGGCACAGTGGGGGAGACTTAGGGAGCTCTGGAGCGAGCAGGGTCTTGGGGGGTCAAACTGAAGGGTGGGCGCGAGGGGCTGAGTGTTGGTGAGTGGCCCCAGTTAGGGGCTTGGAAGATACAGCTTCTTGTGGCGGGAGGTGAGGCCTTCTCAGGGACGGATTGAGCTCATTGGTGCTGAGCAGAATTATCCCGGGGCCTCAGGCGCTGGGGTCTGCAAGGTGGTAGGGTCAGGGGTCCTCCGAGGTCCGAGGTGGAGATGAGGGCAGTGTCTTGAGATTGCTTTTGGCTGTGCTTTGTGAGATCCCTGCCAGGCCCTTCCTCTGCCTCTTGCTCATTCCGGAGCTTGTGTGCAGAGAGGATTTGAAATTCGGGTTTGTTGCCCTGTGCGAGGTGAAAATGTGGAACACAAGCCCCCTCCCTGTGCGCCTCCCGGAAGGTTCTGCTTCCCCTACAGATCTTTACAGGCTCCCACCTGGGCTTAGCGCCGGCTTCGAGGAAGCCGGAGGGGCTGCGAGGGTCTGGAGGGGAGGTTCGGTGAGGGGCCGGGCCCGGGTCTGTTTGGCCCCGTTCCTCAAGGCGACGGGCTTGCTGCGTCAGCTTCCTGGGGCTGTAACAGAGCACCCCAAACCGGTAGCTCAAGACAACAGAAATTTATTCTCTCCCCACTCGGGAGGCCAGAAATCTGAAATCAAGGTCTTCCCTTCAGAGGGAAGGCTCCTTCCTGCCTCTTCCAGCTCCTGGAGGCCCCAGGATCCTTGGCTTGCCCAGGCTCACCCCAGCTAGGCTTCCGTTGTCACATGGCCTTCTCCCTGTGTGTGGCCTGTGCGCCTTCCCTCGTGTAAGGACACCAGTCCTACTGAATTAAGGGCCCACCCTACTCCTCTCTGGCCCCATCTTAATTGATCTCTCTCTTTCTCTTAAGTAGACTCCACGCCAAGCGTGGAGCCCAGCGCGGGGCTTGAACTCACAACCCTATGATCAAGACCTGAGCTGAGATCAAGAGTCAGACGCTTAACTGACTGAGCCACCCTCATGCCCCCTTAATTTATACCTTCGTTACGTCTGCAAAGGCCCTATTTCCAAATCGGGTCACACTCACAAGTACTGGGGGTTAGGACTTCAACGTATGTTTTTGGGGCCCACGGTTCAACCCACTGCAGCACCCGCCTTCACGTTCAGGCACGTAGCTTGTGTTCGGTGGGATGATGGAGCTCTGCTTTGCCAGTGGGACCCACAGTTTGGCCGCCCCGACCTGTGATGCCACGTGACCCATCGGGATCCTGCCCCTTTGTCCTCTTCTCCCCTGGGACTCCTCCCAGGAGACCGAGTAGCGCACTGGGTAGGGCTCCCGACTGCCCGCATCACTTGGGGGATGAGAGCAGCGTTGGGCTGAGTGCTCTTGCCTCCGGGCATCGCGTAGGAAGGAGCGGGGTGCGGAGCATGTGTGGAGTAACAAACAGCACAGAGGTGCGGGGGGCAGGTAGCAGGGGCTGAGGTGACCGCACACCCTGCCTCACCCTTTACGCCTCGACGCCACGGGACACAGCTGGGGGCGGCGCCTTTGCAGCTTAGCTCCCTCTCCTAAGCATGGAAAATTCTCTAATGCGTAATTCAACGTTCCCCAAATCTTCAAAGAGGAGAGAATGGAAAATATTAAGGTTTATTGTTCTGAGCGGTTTCCTACGCATCCGGCACGCGGCCGTCAGGGGTCAGGGGTGTGTGCGTGTGCATGTGTGTGTGTGTGTGTGCGCGTGTGCAGGGCAGGAAGTCCAGCGATGAGTTAGAGCGTGTTGGCCAGGGCGCCGCACTGGGCAGCAAATATGCCCGAGAAAGCAGGCAGGGGCTGGGGCCGGGGGCTGGGGGCCGGGATGGGGGGCGCACGTCAGCGGCTGGGTTCTGCACCCGGACAGCGCCGCTTTTTGCCAGGTAGAAAGTGACAAGTGCTAGTGAGTCTGTCTGTGGGGAGAACCAGGCTGGGGCGGCCCCGGAGGCAGGAAGCCGAGGGCCTCAGGGTCGGGACAGCTGTCCGAGAGGCCCCGGTTTGGCCTGGGAAATCCATTGTTTGTGGCGGGGATTCTATTTTCCCTCCTCTTGTTTGTGCTGCCCATTGGCCTGGCGTTTTTTGAACCAAAAGTGAAGTTGGAACAGCGTAAAAGTGGGCCCAGCTCCTTTCCCTGCAGCCAGGGGAACTGAGGCTGGGGAGCCCACGAGGGGTTGTCCCCCGTCTGTGCAATGGCCCATCCAGAGCGGGCCTGCCTCGGCCAGGACACTCTGGATTCTTCCACAGAAACAGCGTCCCCGCCTCTGAGCTCCTGGAAGCTGACAACCCCAGCCTCCGAGTCTTTCCCTTATAACCGCTGCTTGGAAAACCCAAAGAGAGTGTCTTGTGGCGTGCCCGGCCGCGACACGGGTTTGGGTGGGAGCCCGGGGCTCAGCGGCAGGTGGATTTGGGAAGTAGGGAGGGACGTGAGCGCACAGCTTCCTGTCCCGGCCCTCGGGGTGCTGCCTGTGTTCCCAAGAGCTGTTTTTAACGCTGCGCCGCCGCGTGCAAACTGGTGAGAGCCCGAGAGAGGGGGGCTCTGCTGCCCGGGGAGCCGAAGGAGCACGCGGGAGGGAGGTGGCTGGGAACCCCCCGGGGGGTGTTGAGGGGCCCAGAAGGGGCTTTAAAAGTATGTCCTGTCCTGTTTGGTTTGACGAGATCAGACTGGGGCCGCGGGCCTACGGTGTTCCGTGGGTCGGCTCTGCACACTGGGAAGCATCGGTGCCAGCCCGCTCAGCCGCCTGCGTGTGCCGTTCCTGAGGGCAGGCTTGCTTACTTGTGCGCGCGACGGGTCACTGCACACACGAAATGCACCACTTAGCCGTCTCCAGGTGGACAAGCCGGTGGCGTTTAGGACATTCACACAAGCTGCACCCCCGTCAGTGCTGTTGAGTTCCAGAACATTATCCTCACTCCCCCCCCCCCCCCATTGTCTGCTTTTTGGTTTACTTTGTTGTTATTTGAAGAAATATGGTCAAAGGACAGGACTTACTTACCTGTGCCAACAGATCGGGATGGGTTGTTGTCAGCAGCGTGGTGGGTGCCTGTCTGGCGGGAAGGGAGACGGGTGTCCCCCCTCATCCTCAGGGGGCGTGGGGTGGTGCGTGCCAGGACGGGGGGGGCGGCTGGAGGGGCCGGCTGTAGCCGAGGGCCAGGTAGTTCTGCCTGTCTGCACAGGGGCTGAGCCTGGACCTTCTGCCTCGAGAGCCGGAAACACAACCTTAGGGTCTTGCCTCCATCCCTTGTGTGCGGCCCCTCAGCCGGCACTGGAGTTACTGGCTGGCCCGGTTTGCTGGGGCCCCGAGGGGCTTCAGACTGTGGAACTGCAGTTCTAAGATGGGGAAGGGCCTGGGCAAAGCAGGCCGGCTGGGTTTCCTCGCTGTTACCTCGCTGGACGGTCCCTTTCACGTGATGCCCTGGACTCCATCGGAGCCTTGGGCCTTCAGCCCAGGTGCCCCCAGCTGGTGCTGACCGGGCCCCTTCCTGAACCACCAGACTGTCCATATGGCCCCTAAGTGTGGCTCCACCCTCATCTTCTTCACCTCCGGCCCCTCCACCTGGACTGGACAGATATGTCTGGGCCTGGGGTTCTAGTCAACCTTCACACCCTCTTCCTAAATGGAATTCTGCCCCCCCCCCCCCCCCCCCCGTATCTCACTTCCCACAGCGGCTCTGACAGCACCAGCTTGGAGACTTGGCCCCAAGGTGGTGTTGTGTCCCAGTGAGTTCCTGCACTAAGAGCCCCCTGGGTCACCTGGGACCCTTTCCTCGGGGCACTTGTTCATGGGATGGATGCCTGGTGGCAGTTTGGCACTCAGGGTGCTGGCCCCAGCTGCCCCTGTGGCCTCCTCGTCGTCTTGTGTGCAGCCCCATGCCCCGCTGTCCCCATCACCCCATGTCAAGGCCTTGCAGCCTGCTCTAAGCCAGGTGTCCCTCCTGTGACCTTCTGGCAGCCGTCAGCGTCTTGGAGCTTGGCCTGTGTGCCCGCTGGCTTGCTCAGGAACACCTAAGCGCTCCGCACAGGTGGGTGAGGCCAGGCGGGGTGAGCGTGCGTGCAGAGGGGAGGGTTTAGTACTTCACCCGGGACATTCTGACTCTCCAAGGCATTCCCTATACTCTCCTGCTTTTCAGAAACTAGCTTTCTGAACCAGATGAACCAGGCAGCGTCCGCTGGGGAAACAGAGCCACCCGAGGGATTTCAAGCAGGAAGGGATCTGAGGGCAAAGGAATCAGGAGGGAATTGGGGCTGGAGGTGCAAAAGGGGTGCCTGCTCCCACCTCTCTGCCCCCGGTCTCCACCTCTGTGCCCTGGGCACAGGCTGTCATCCTCTCTGGGCTGTCCGTGCCCCCCAGGGCTTGGACTACGTCAGCAGAACTCTCCGAAATCCGAGTTAGAAATGAATCTGCTGCAACTCGGTGCCCTGGGGGTGGCAGGGGCAGGGCTCCGGCGGGAGCTCACGGGCAAGTGTTGGCGTCCACAGAGATGCAGAACCGAGAGCTGAGTGTGGAGGTTCCTGTGTGAGCCCCCCATCCCCCGAGCTCTGAGGGCGACACGGGCCCTGGGTGTGGGGCTTGAGCGGGTGCCGGGAGGCCCAGAGCGGACCGGGGTGCTCACCTGCCAGGCTGGGGGCTGCGGGTGCAGGCAGGCATCCCTGGGTGGGCGGGGCCTCAGGCTTTTCCTGCAGGGGCTTGCACTTGCCAGAGGCATGGGGATGACTCAGGTGGTGATGCCGGGGCCGCGGCTCGTTCTGCTGCACAGCCGAGCTGTGAGCCGGGCTCCTCACTGCAGCTCTGACCCCCGCGAGGCAGAGGGACTTTGCAGGTCCTGCCGCTCTTGACTCTGGGAGGGGGACATGGGAGGGAGCGGCAGGGCAAGTGGCCATCTTCCTGCCTCCCTGCAGGGATCTGGTGATGCCCGATGCCCGTGTGGTGTCCTTGAGCCATATGTCCGCCCAGGACTGGTTCTCACTGACTCGTAGCTGGAGAGGCAGGGCCTCAGGCCGCCGGGATCAGAACGTGGATTGGGCCTCAGAGATGGGACCCCGGGGGCCTGTTTCAGGGCGGGGGCTTCCGCGTCACACAGGTTAGCAGTTCACATGTGGCTTGACTAGTACAGGCAGGAGCCTCCCTGGCTGGCCCCTGGCACTGTCGTTTTGGGGGTCTCGGTCCCCCCCCCCCAGGTGGGGCAGGGGCCCCTCTGGGTGGGGGCAGGTGCGCAGTCAAGGTTAAAGGCAGTTCCATTCTCAGGGACTTGCGTTTGCTGGCGGCTGGGAGGTGAGAGAAAGATAGAGGCGCCAAGGGGATCGCTGGGAGAAACTCTAAGTAGGACATTTGCAAGGTCTTTCTGTGGCTTTCAGTCTCTGGGCCCCTGTTCGAGTGAGCATTCGTTGAGAGGTCTGTGCGCGGGTGAGTGCGGGCGGGACGGACTGATGGACAGGATGGATGTGCGCTCCAGGCCACGGCCCCCCCTGGCTGGTGCGCAGGGGGGGAGGGTCAAACAGGGCAGCCCCCCAGGCAAGGTCTCATTACGGCAAATATGAAGCCCCCCAGCCCCCCATGATCTTTGCTCCTGACGATGTAGGGGAGAGGGTGTGGCTGCAGGTGCTCAAACTGGAACTGCAGTGAGTAGGATCACCTCTGTCCGTGTAGACGTTTCTGCGGAACTGCTTCAGCCCTGTCAGTGTGGAGCCAGGTGCAGGCTGACCCGGGCTTCCCAAGAAACCCGACTCAGGACCCTCCGTGGGGGAATGGTTTTGAACATGGATTTTAGCTCCTTGCCGATTTACAGACCTTTTGGCCTGCAGGGATCGTGCACACAGTTTCCCTCGTACCGTCTGATTTACGGAGGATTATAATCAGCAGTGAGACCCTGCGGTTCCCTGGAGGCAGGGGGCCCCGGGCTTGGGGCGGGGATGTGCCAGCTCAGGGACCTCAGGACGGAAATGACTTGTCCTTCCCCAAAGGCAGCAGGATGCCAAGCATGTCATGGCAGAAAGAGCTGATGTTGGGAAGAAAAGGGGAGGAATCCGTCACTCCACAGTTATGTGGTCCGGGCAAGGGGACGCGTTCATTCAATGCCTGGGCTGAGTTTCAAGAAGGGAGGCGGGTAATTGGATCTAATTATCCAGAGACGCTCGCCGGGCTGGCAGCGCCTGGACACTGAGGGCGCCCGGGGCCCCCTGACCCTCTGCCTGCCTGCCCGCTCTTCCCGCTCCCTCTGCCCTGCTCCCTCAGTGTCACCCCCGGGCGGCCCCATCATGCCTCAGGGGTCCTGGGGGGCCGTGGCCCCGCAGAGTGTCAGCCCCACTCCCCGGGCGTCTCAGGGCCTGGCATCTCCTGGCTCTTGGGGCTGCAGAGGCCCAGCCCGAGGTGAAGACATGGTCAGTGTTTTTTGAATGAATGATTGAAAGCATGCCGAAGAGAGCACAGTTCATATTGTGTTATAAAATAGAACAAAAGGAAAGATTAACTCCGGGTCCTGCTTGCCTGGGGGAGCCGTGACACTGTGACCAACGGTGGGTTCTGTGGACTCTCAGAGCCTGGGAGGGGCCTGGGGGAGGCCCCTTGGCCATGTAGTCTTGTGCTTTCTGTCCCACCTTCAGTGCCGGGTGAAAACAAAACCAGAAAAACTGCCGAGCAGACATACCATGAAGAAGGCTAGCACCGTCTAGTTTTAGTTTTTTAAAGCTTTATTAGGGAGTATTAATAGAAATTGCTTTTCAGAATCAAAAACATGTTAGGTTTGGGCGCCTGGGTGGCTCAGTTGGTTAAGCGACTGCCTTCGGCTCAGGTCATGATCCTGGAGTCCCTGGATCGAGTCCCGCATCGGGCTCCCTGCTCGGCAGGGAGCCTGCTTCTCCCTCTGACCCTCCCCCCTCTCATGTGCTCTCTCTCTCATTCTCTCTGTCTCAAATAAATAAATAAAATCTTTAAAAAAACAAAACAAAACATGTTAGGTTTGTTCACAACGAGAACCATGCTCATTCTAGAAAATTCTTGCAGTACAGAAGAACGTAAAGGAGAAAGCAGGAAATCACCCCAAGCCCAGAGCAAGTCCTCACTGACCTTTTGGTTTAAATCACAGTTTTTCCTCTGCTCATTCAGACCTTTCCCGCTGCCGAGTGCTGCCAGGAGGAAGGTGGCTTTCCTGCTTCTCAGAAAGTGACTGTGGGGCTCATCCTGGATGGGCCACGTGCCTCCTTCTGGGCCCTGGAGGGCAGGGTTGTCATGGCGACGGCGCTCCCTGAGCTTTCGGGAGGCACCTCTGGGGCCGGTACACTGAAGGGCCGTCCCTTTGTCCCAGGACAGCGGGGCCCTGAAGGACCGTTTGTGTGTCCAGCTCACTTGAATTACCTTGGAGGGACGCCCCGGGAAGGGGAGCTGCCATCCCCTTGGGATGAGCCCAGCAGCCGAGGGGTCTCTTCCGTAAATGCTCAGCCTTGGATCCCTCGCTTCAAAACAGTCATCGGGTTGTTTCACACCTGAACACCTTATTAGCTTTTGTGGCTTCACCTTAATGGATGGACCAGAGGTAGACTCTGCGGACAGCCGCCCAGAGGCCCGTCCCCGCGTGCTGGACGGTTCAGGGCCAGCCCGGCTCACTGCTTCACCAGCCAGCTCCTGTGCATCTCTGGGTCCCGTCACCAACCGCCCTGGAAGGGACACATTCCCTCTCCTGGGCTCTGTCTGCTCCCTGGCCCGGGTGCTGCACATGAAGAGGGGCCTTCTGGAGGAGGCGGCAAGCTCCGTGCCCCCTGAGAGGGATGTTGTCGGGGCTGAATGGAAGAGAGAAGGGCTCCGGGGTCCTTCATGCCTCCCTGGATGGGCCACGTACTCAACAGTCTGCTGTGTGTGGGTGAGGACCAGTCCTTGCCTGGGGCTGCCCCTGGGCCGTCCCCTGGTCAGCCCCCGAAGGTGGCCCTTCCTCAGAGGGCTTTCCCTGAGCGGGCTCCCTGAGGCCAGCCCCTCCCCAGGAGCCACAGAGTCCCTCTCCTCGTCTCTCTGCGTCCCCAGAGCAGGCCTGCCCCCGGACGCTGTTGACATTTGCGGCTGGGACGGTCTCTGTGGTGGGGTTGTCCCGAGATGGTAGGATGTGGAGCAGCATCCCTAGCCTCCACCCACTATGTACTGGTCCCTATCCCCTGAGTCGTGACAACCAAACATGTCTCCAGACGTCACCACGTGTCCCCAGCCCCCCAACACCAAGATGACTCAAGCCGGGCGGCCCGTCCAGAGGGCCGGCTCCAAGTCTGTCGCCCTGTGACCCCTCTGTGCCTGGCATAGCCTCCAGCACTGGGGGGCCCCTGGGAAACCTGCGGGGTCACGGTATGTGCGGGCTGGTGGGTTTGGCCTGGGACTGGTTGCATTAAGACAGTGTAGCGTGGTGAAGGCACCAAAGAGAGGTGCAGCCCCGGGCCCCGGGTCCTGGTTGGAGACCCTGGCTCAGGCCCGGCCCACCAGGCTGTATGATTTGGGGTGCCCATCACCCTCTCGTCAGTAAAGGAGTGTGATGAGTGCCACTGTGCGGACATCCTGGTACATGGATCCTGCAGGTCCCGCCCCCGCTGTGCCCCCGACTCATCCCTGTGATGGTGGACAGCCTGGCTGTCCTCGGACTCCCAGGACCCGGCCCGGAGGCTGTGCTGCCCGGTGGGGTGTCTGCAGCCTCCTGGCCCCCGGCCCCTCCTCACCCACTGCAGGCCCTGGGGGCACTGCTGACGGAGCAGGGCTGGAGGGGGGTGCCAGCCGCAGGGACAGGGCACCCGGGAGCTGTTTCACATTAGGACGATGCCTTTAGAATGGCACAGAGAAGACGCTGGACACTGTGCTGTCCTGCCTGGACAGAGGCTGTGGTAGCAGGAGTGACGGGAAATGAAACTGGGAGAGCCCGGGTGTTCTGGAGCCTTCCGGGGACACACAGGTTGTCTTCGCGCTCTCCGTGGCTGGTGCGGCAGCCTGAGGCAGCTGACACCCGGCAGGCCTGCCCTGAGGTCACCTCTGGGTCCCAGGTCCCCAGACGCAGGGCCGGCTCAGCTCCCGGAGCACGCTCACACGGCAGGGTCTTCCCAGCACGCCCCACGGGGCATGTGCTATTTATAGATTGTGGAGCATACTCAGTCCTAGGATCAGCCGAACCGAAGCTCGTGCGGGTCCTTGGAGGGCAGCAAGCTCTGGAACCAGGGCCGGCAGCAGAGACCCAAGCGGGCAGCCACGGTGGGGCAGGGGCGCCGCAGTGAGGGGCATCGGGGACACTCGGAATTTGGCAAGTAAGCGATATGCTTTAGGGAGGAGAGGGGCCCGCGCATGTGAGAAATGCCACACGACGAAGGCTCTTCCAGGAGGGCTTGGAGGGCCTGCGACAGCAGCAGGTGACAGGTCTGACCCGACAGGTGCCCCCTGCCCAGCTCCGCACGCACAGGCACTTGCAAGCACATGGCCTGCAGCTGAGCAGGCGCACCTGGCCTGCCTGCTAGAAGCTTCTGTCCAGGAGGCTAGTCAGCTCCCAAGGTCAGCTCGTGCCGCGTCCGGAGCTGCGGAGGTGACGTTCGGGCGAGAGTGGGGTGGAAGGGTCTCTGGTTGGGGGCCGAGAACGACTCCCGTGTTGGGGCTGTCGCCTCAACAAATGCCCGTGGAGCACCGTGGGTGTCTGGGCAGAGCAGGTGGAGGGCTCTGCCCCTGAGCGTCCTTTCTCCTGGAAGCGGGGGGATGAGGGTAGACCACATGCAGCAGGGATTCTGCACCACGTGGGTGTCATGGCTGTGGGGCCAGGCCCCCCAGCATGGTTGTTCTAGGGCCCACAGCCGGGGGACTAGTAGACAAATGGACATAGCTCAGGACCGTGTGTTGAGGTGGGAGGCAGGTACTGGGGGTGGGCATGTTCATCTCTACGTTGGGTCAGCCTGCCGTCTTTATTGAGCACCTGCTGTATGCCAGGCTGGGTTCTGTCCTGAGGACTGGGCGGAGAACGGAGCAGGTAGCCCCCTCACGGCACTCACCCTATAGTGCACGCCCACCCGACTGAACGGGGATGCCCGGCACTTCGGGGCAGGGTGGGGTGCCAGGGGGCACAGCCAGCCTGTTTGGGGGCAGGGAGGGCCCAGAATGCAGCCTCTGAGGCCCGGGGGGAGGGCTTGGAGTGGGGAGAAGGGCCAGGGACAGGTCATTTGGGCTGAAGGGCAGTGAGTGGCCTGGTCGGGGAGGGGACGTGGGAGGAGCGACTGGCGGGGGTCTACACTCCCGCTGCAGGCTGTGTTAGGGGCCGTGGGGACCCAGCTTGTGCGAGTGGGGGCCGCTGCAGCCCCCCACCCGGGACCGCGCAGGAGGCTGGTGAAGTCAGCCCTGCGCTCCGTGTTGGGTGGCACGTCAGCATAGGGACCCCTCCCCACCGCCTCAGTGCGAATTTGCCCACCTACGGGGAGGTGACTGACTCCTGGTCTCCCCCCAAACTGCAGCGGGCGCTGGGGAGCTGGACAGAGGCCCCCCGCAGGCCTTTCCGGGGCCCTGGTTGCTGCCCTGAGGGTCTCCATTGGCGCGGGGTTTCCGGTGTTTGGAAGATGTGCTCGGTGTGCGTGCGCACGGTGCATCCAGGCGGGGCAGACGACTGAGCGGGAAGCCCCCCGCCCAGCCTCTGTTCCCCGTTACCGGGCATCTTGCACAGAGATCTTGGCGTCTGTCCGCACGTGGACGGCGGCACAGAGATCTCAAAGTCAGAACACAGCTCCTGGTTGTGGCCTGTCTGTGCGCTGTCAGCTTGGCTCAGCTGCGATGCTTCACGGGGAGCTGTGTGCCCCGAAGGCTGTTCCAGATCCTAAATGTCGCATGTTCTAGGAACAGCCTCCCTGAGGCAGTGGTCTTGGAAGCGGGTGAGAATTCCAGGGGGTCGGACACCTGTCTGCACTTGCTGGGCTTGGGTGGGGCAGGGGACAGAAGGGCTCGGCTGGCCCCTGGTCAGCTGGACCCCCGGCGGTCTCAGGTCTGTGAAGGGAAGGGTTGAGCTGGGGTCTGGAAAACGGAGGGGAGCAAAGGTGTCTGAGGAGGAAGGACGGGCTTCCTCCCCGGAGCCGCTGGGCTGTTGGGACTGCTCTTCTTTCAGGTGCCAGGTGCTCAGGGGCAGCTGCCCCGGCGGAAGCTTATCGGACCTTCCAGAACCAGCAGTCAGCGACATCTTTTTGGGGGGAGGGGAAGGGTGGGTGAAAGAGATTTATTTTTAAAAAATTCTTAAGAATCTTACTAATCAACAAAGTAAAATGACCTGTGAAAATTCAGATGATCAGAAATGCAGAGTAGAAAACCAACGTTTTCTGCGTGTCCTCTGTACGTTTTTCCCCGGGTGTAAACGTGTAGTATTTCTGCATTTCCCCCATGCACCCCCAAGCGCAGCTTGCTTTGTAAATGAGTCAGTGGACCTTCCATCCCAGCGTAAGTATGAGGATCCACCCTGCTCTTCTCAATCCTTGTGACACTTGCCATTGTGTGAGTAGAATGTGTTGTTTTCAGCCAATTCTCACTTACTGTATATTTGTTTCGAGATTCCCCTTTCCTCTAAGACTGTTGTAGCAAACATTAGCGTGGTGTGTGTGTTTTTAACTTTGAGGTTATCCTGAATAATAAATTTCTAGACATGAAATTACTGGTGCCAAAGTTCTGCTCACTGTATTCTGATAACCTTGGTCAAATTGCCTTTGGAAAGTTTGTACTGATTTACCAGAACGAGCAATGTTTGAAAATCCTCGGTGTTTGTATCATCATTGCAAAGAGAAGTCTTTCTTATCTTTCTAATCTTACGGACAAAAAATGAATGTCTTTTCTTGACTTGTGTCCTTCTTTAGGGAAAGGGAGCAGTGTTTCATGTTCATCCATCCTCCCTATTCCTTCTGAGAATTGCCAATTTATTTTCGCAGTTACATTGCTTCTTTTTTGATTTACAGGTACTTTTTGTAGATTTAAAATATATCTACAAATACATGGATATATATTGACTTACATTTACTCTTTATTTATGATACATCTTTATATTTTTTAACTTGTTGCAACTATTTTTTTTTTTTTTGCCATTTTGTATTTTTCTTGTAGCTGATGGTATCTTTTCAACCCGACCATGTGGGTCCTAATGTTTTTGTTGTAAATCCAGTCATTTTCATTTATGGCTTCTGCAGGCCCTGGGACAACGTGCACAACCTCTCTGGGCCCCAGTTTCTGTTTTTTAAAACTGCCGACCTCATAGGGTTGCTTGAGGATTAGATGAAGGAATGATAATGGTGTCCGGCCATCAGCACCTCGCCTGGCCTCTGGCCCCTTGGCTGCTCCTTGTTAGGGAACTGACCACTGCCGCCGCCAGTCGAGTTCTCTCCAGCAGTGACCACTGGTGGCCCCGCCATCATGGGGTGATGAGGGGACAGGGAGCCTCCGGCTGACTCTCTACCCGGACAGACAGCCACTAGGAAGCAGACAAAGCCTGGTCGTGGCTCCTGGCCTGAGCTTCAGTGTCCTCAAGCTGCCCAGTGGCGTCTGGCATGAAAGGGCCACTGGAAGCAGATGGTGAATCATCTAGCATATTTCTCCGGCTGACCTCCTGACAGCAGAAAGCCCTGGTGACTGATTAAATACCCCCAGGCCACGGGCAGGTGGGATTCGTGGGGTCAGGTCTCCGTTCCAGGGGTGCAGGCTCTGAGTCTGCGGGGTTCTTCGGTCCTGTCCCTTCGAGGGTCAGAGGCTGCTGGGTGTTGTTAGTAAAGCTGGTACATCCAGAGCCACTATGTCACCAGGAAAGAGCCTCTCAGGGACAGAGATGGGAGAGTGTCCTGGAGTGGCCTCTGGAGTGGCAGGTCCAGTGAGAGTCCTTCAGACACTAGCCACGGGCCCCGGGGTGCGGGTTTCCCCAGGGAGCTCCGGGAAAGGTACCTCACTTAACCGCTCTGGGTATGAGTGTCCGCATAGCTCACACTCCACGCCAAGTATTTGAACGTCACTCCTCCCTGTCCTACCTCCAACGGAGCGTGCGTTCTGTCAAAAACATCTCCCTCCTGATTTGTTGTTGTTGTTCAGTACTTAAAGTTAAGGGGGGAAAGCCAGAGAGAGGCAGGAGAAGGAGGGGATGGATATGGGGTTCACATGTCACTTACCAGGTGACCTTGGGTTTGTCACATAACCTCTCAGGACCTTGATTTTCTTGTGTGACAAATGGGGACCATGGTTCTTATTTCACAGGTGTTTGCAAAGCGTCTAGCAAAGTATTGGCCATGCCCCATGCTGTCAGGGCTCTGGGAGAGTCACCCTTGTCATTAGTGATTTCTAGAGCTTATTGCCCAATAAAACATCCTGTTTTCTATGAGTGCTTTTCTGCATCGTGATAGAACATGTCAGGAGCTTGCCCTGCTCCTTCAGAGCAGAGGCGAGTCCCAAATCGCTCTGACTTTGTGTGCCTTCCCCGGTACTTCTCCAAAGGATGATGACCAGATGGTTCGATTTTACCTTCTCTCCAAATCAGGGAAGCTCCCAGTTATGCCGCAGGGGACTTAAGAAATACTCAGTAATTCTTTCTGGGGAGCTAGTCCCTGAGTTAATGGAAAGAGGCGTTCAGTTATCTCTCATTGGAGATGTTCAAACATCAAAGGGTGATGTTGGTTTCAACATGACGTTTCTGGGGCGCCTGGGTGGCTCAGTCGGGGGAGTGATTCAGAGTTGTGAGTTCAAGCCCTGCAGTGAGCCTGGAGCCTACTTTAAAAAAAATAAAAATAAAAAATAACGTTTCAGTTCTGCCTTTGTAGAGAGTCTTAAACGGTGGCGGTGTTAGGTATGTGGCCTGGGAAGGCCTGGTGACTGGGCTCTGACCGGCCCCCACGCCTGGCGAGCACGTGGGGCCACTTGGCCTGTGTCGCACATGGTGGCTGCTGGGGCTCCGGGTGCCCTGCTTCCCGGCCAGTTTCCAGCCTCTCCGACACCCAGCGAGGGGCCTGGTGGGGCGTTCCATTGTGCATTTGAATGCCTACGGGTCGCCTGGAATATAGACCAGAGGATGGTTCTAAAGTACGCTTCCAGAAAATAAGGACGGGGCGCTCGCAGGTCATAGTTGTAAATTCCCCCAAAGATCAAGAAGCCCAGGTGTGGGCCACCAGGGCCTCTGTTCTTTTGTGACAAGTTATGGCGTCATTTACACCCCCTTTGGAAGCGGGAGCCCGCCTCACTTTGCCAGTGGCCTTTGTGCCGGGCTCCCATTCAGCCCGCCCAGCCATCTGAATAGGCACTGAGCCGCCGCTGTCATTGTCCCCGGGGTTACTCATCAACGCCGGGCTGCCTGTTTCCGTGGTTACCGCCGAGCTGTGAATGTGACCCCAGCCTTGGGGGAGGGGCCGCGGCCGCGCCGTATAAAAGGGCACCTCCAGCCGGAGTTGAAACCCTGCACCGGGGTTTTGCTGCTGTGATCTGAGAACTTCCTTGTGTCCCCTGCGTCCCTCGGGGGCCTGTGAGCCCAGCTTTCCCGTTAGAGCAGTGCTGTGGGCCTGGGCAAGGGGGTGGCCCCGAGGAGAGGGAGCAGGGCTTTGCTCTAGGAGGGGCTTCAGCCATGGCACCTGGCGGCCTGGGGGTCTGGGAGGCGAAAGCAGAGGGGGCCAGGGGGTGGGCCAGGGGTTCAGGGGGTGCTGACTCGCCCGGCTTAAAAGTTCCTGTGCATGGGCGCCTGGGTGGCTCAGTCGTTAAGCGTCTGCCTTCGGCTCAGGTCATGATCTCAGGGTCCTGGGATCGAGCCCCGCATTGGGCTCCCTGCTCCACGGGAAGCCTGCTTCTCCCTCTCCCACTGGCCCGCTTGTGTTCCCTCTCTCACTGTGTCTCTCTCTGTCAAATAAATAAAATCTTTAAAAAAAAAAAAAATTCCTGTGCAAGGAACACCCTGTGCTCGTGCTTGGGGGGGTCGATGGCAGCCCCGGCGGGCTGTGTCCCCGTTCTTGCTGTTGTAACGAAGTTGTGAGTATCCTTGGACAGCAGTCTTTGCGCGTCTAAACCACGGCTCCCTGAAAATAGACACATACAAGGGGATTCGCTGTTCGGTGTATGGGATGTTTACATTTTGATCAGATCACCAAATTGTCTTCTAAAAACACTTCTGAAAACTTCTAAATTCTTGCCACAGAGGCTTGCTAGTGTGTGTATCCCCCAAGCTCGATGTCGTCACTGCCTGAGATGTTTGCCCATCTGCTGGGTGAAAAAAAAAAAAACCCACTGTTCTGTTTTTACCTCTCTCGGATTCCTTTGAAGGGGGCGCTTCTTTTCTAACGTGTGTGTTGGTCATTAGCGTTTCTTCTGTGGCCTGTTCCTGGTCTTTTTCTAGGTGGTTTCTGGTTGGGGTTGAGCATCCCAGCCCTAGGGTCATAGAATTGTCCCATGTGTTCAGTGTTTTGCAGTCTTATCTCCCTGTCATGCCTGGCTCTGTTGTGGGTGAGATGGTGTGAGGTGAATGATGTTTTTCCCAACTCTCTCAACACCTTTATTTGCGGACCACACACCCCTCCCCTTTATCACAAATGGCAGCGCCCCCGCGGCGTCCCACGTAGCTGTTCCTACCCCACACCACCACGCTGTTTGAATTACAGGGGCATTATAGCATGTTCCAAAAGCCAGTTGTTTTTTCCATAATTTTCTTGGCCATGCTTATGGATTCTCTTTTTTTTTAAGATTTTATTTATTTATTTGTGAGAGAGAGAGCATGAGTAGGGGGGAGGGATAGAGGGAGAGGGAGAAGCAGACTCCCCGCCAAGCAGGATCCCAGGACCCTGGGATCATGACCTGAGCCGAAGGCAGACGCTTAACCTACTGAGCCACCCAGGCGCCCTGGATTTTCTCGTCTATGTGAACTTAATACTTTGTAAAGGTCTTTTGAATTAAAAAAGAATCCCAGGAAATTTTTTAAAAAGATTTATTTATTTATTTGAGAGAGAGAGAGCATGGGCAGGGGGAGGGGCAGAGAGAATCTCAAGCAGATTCTCTGCTGAGCGTGAAGCCCAATGCAGGGCTCGATCTCAGGACCTTGAGATCATGACCTGAGCCGAAATCAAGAGTCTGATGCTTAACCAACTGAGCCACCCAGGCGCCCCTCCCCTGGGAATTCTGGTGAGAATCACATTGTGTTTATGGATTATTTTGTGCAGTGGGTTGAAGAGTGATCCTCCCAAAAGATACATGTATCTAGAACCTGTGGATGTGACCTTACTTGGAAAAGGGTCTGTGCAGAGATAGTTAAGCTAAGGATTGCAAGATGAGATTTTCTTGACTTAGGGTGGGCCCTAAATCCAGTGACAAGTCCTGAGAAGAGGAGGGGAAGGGGCACAGAGGGAAGAAGGACCTGTGAGGGCAGAGGTAGAGATTGGGGGGTGCAGTGCCAAGCCGAGGAACCCAAGGATTGCCGGCCACCACCAAAGCTGGGAAGAGGCGGGGAGCAGATTCTCCTTCGAGCCTCCAGAAGGAGCCAGTCCTGCCAGGCTAGCACCTTGATTTCAGACTTCTGGCCTCGTTGGCTGTGAGAGAATTTTCCATTGTGTTATGCCACCTTTAGGAAACTAATACACTCTGGAACAAAGTGGTTTCTTTACAATGTTTTTCTTTTTAGAAATGTGGTACATTTCTTCATTCCTTAACATCTTTTGTTGTGGTAAAACTAACCATGTTTTCCACATATGTATTTCATTTTAGGTTCATTTCTAGGGATTTTACGGGTTTTGCTGCCTTTGAAATAAGGACTCTCTTGTTTTCAGTTGCATTTTCTGACTGGCTTTTGCTGGGTGTTGAAAAGTAATGAACTTTTGTCTTGTGATTTTGCATCCAACCACCTTCTCAAGCTCTCTTATTAAATAAAATAATTGCTTATTTGATTTCTCTAGGAGAGCTGTCATGTTGGCTCCACATAAGACAGGTTTTGTTTCTTTCTTTCAGCTCTTTTATCCCCTCCCCCTTTTTCTTCTGTCTCCTTTCATGGTCAAGTAGCCTTTACCCTCTCAGATCCTGTGCGGACCCTGTTTGTTTGTTCACAAGCAGGTTAGGACCTCCTGGCGTGAAGTCCAATAGTGACCTCTTGAGCAGAGAGACGTGCTGATGCTAGTTGTTGGTGATTGGTTAGCTCAGTTCTGGCAGCTTGTGAAAGTTTAAGTTACTCATTGTCTCAGTCAGTATTCATTTAGTTTCTACTGTTTGCCAGACATTGTTTTAGATGCCAGATACGCAACATTGTATTAGAAGTCTTAGCCAAGGCAATAAGACGAGAAAAAAAAAAACCAGATAGAAACATAATACTGCTTTATTATAAATGATAACACTGCTATTATACACAGATGATATGGTTACATATAAGGAGAACCCAAAAGAATATGCAAATAAAGGATTAAAATAATAAGTGAGTTCAGCATGGTTGCTGGATACTTGGATAATATGCAAAATTAAATGTGTTTCTGTGTACCAGCAATAAATGGAAAATGAAATGACATGTATTATTTTCAGTAGCATGAAAAGGTCAAATAACCAAAAATAATTCTAATAAAAGTAAAATGTTGTTGTGAGAAATTCAGGAAGACTTGAATAAATTGGGGTGGAGGGAGTGGTTAGCCATTTTCATGGATTAGAAGTCTTAATATTGTAAAGATGTCATTTCCCCCCAGACGGTTGTGCTGGTTTAGTGTAGTACTAACCAAAACCCATTTAAGTTTTATATGTAAGTAAAATTGTATGTAAATTTTACATGTAAATAAAATTGGCTGAGAAGAGCCAAGGCAATTTTGAAGAAAAACAAGGTGGGGGGACCTGGTCTGCTGGATGCCAAGGCTTATTAGAAAGTCACTGTAGTTAAGAGAGTCTGTCAGTGGCCAAGGATAGCCAGATAAGCTAGCAGAGTTGACTAGAGAGCCCAGAAAACAGACTCCACTGTTTAAAAGCACAACTGATTGGGGTTAATTGGTAGAGCAGGTGAATCTTGATCTCAGGGTTGTGAGTTCAAGCCCCATGTTGGGCATGGAGCCTACTTAAAAAAAAAAAAAGCACAGCTGATCAAGAAACAAGGAATAAATGAAGAAATCAGAGCTGAATTACCGATGTCCTCCAGCATGGAGTATCTTTGGAGGGGTCTTTTTTCAGAGCCCCCCTCACTTCCATCCTGCACGTATGCACTCTCCCGCAAAGACAGCTCTGGAAACGGGCACCACTCCTGCTCGCAGGTCCTCTCCCTCATAACCAAGATGCAGCTGGAAGATGGAAGAGTCCCCTCGAATGTAACTCGAGAGGAGGACTGTGGGGTATGGGTTTCCACGTGCAGGTGTCAGGCTCCATGCTGTTCTGCCAAAGGAGCCCCGCGTGGGAGAGAGAAGGCGCACCACCCTGTTCTGTGCTGTGCCGACCTTGGGGGAGCCAGTCCCCACTCGGACTGGCAGGCCCCACACCTGCAGGGGAGGGGCCCATGCGGTGGTCATGCGTGGCTCTCCCAGGCTCCCGGGCACCCAGATGTCAGAAGATCACCCCCAGCCCAGTTTACCGCTCTGTCCCATCAGGTGCTGGGGCCTAATAAAGTCTCTAGAGGAGCCCCCCCTTGGGGTCGTGAGAGTGTGTACACGGGGGGCAGGCTTCCGAGTGGGGATGGTGCCCAGCAGGCCTGCCTGGCTGCAAAGAAGGATTTGGTTCAGTCTGTTTTCTTCTATACTTTTCTCTCTGCCAGAGAAAATTTAAATATTTTCCATGTTCACTTTGCCTTTTAATCTTTCCTCCTGTTACCAAGAGCCTGATTCTAAACCAGAAGAAAATACATCGATGTAAGAACAACACAAACTGTTGGTTTTTGAAAACCAAGAGGTCAGTTGTAGGGAAAAGAGAAAGGAAGGAGGTAATTTTCGTCCGTGGTTGGAGTTAAGCCAGGAAGACTGTGGGGAATTAGAACAGGACTGTGTTTTTGAGTGAAAATTACTTAAGCTCCTTGTTGCTTGTTTATATAAACAACACAACAGACCCATTAACTGAGACCACTAATGGCGGACAAGTTTTATTTATTTAATTTTTTAAAGATTTTATTTATTTATTTGACAGAGAGAGACACAGTGAGAGAGGGAACACAAGCAGGGGGAGTGGGAGAGGGAGGAGCAGGCTTCCCGCGGAGCAGGGAGCCCGACGCGGGGCTCGATCCCAGGACCCTGAGATCATGACCTGAGCCGAAGGCAGATGCTTAACGACTGAGCCACCCAGGCGCCCCTGGCAGACACGTTTTAAAGTAGAATTTTAGAATGGAAAGTGGAACCTGTGTTTTGCAACAAGGCTAGCCTGTGAGCACGGAGATCTCTGGCAGCACCTGGCATGTTGGTCAGCTTCGTTCCTGGAATGAACGGGGGGTGTGTGCACGCCAGGAGCTGCCTGGAGCCTGGGAAGTGCCTGGAGTGGACATCCGGCTCTGGCCTTCATGGGTTCCAGCAGCCCCTTCTCCTCCCTTCTGCCTCCCGAGTTGTCCAACACAGCATCTCACAACTCACGGGCTCTGTGACTCGGCCTTGCCTTACTTGCTTGCGACTATTTAAAAAATAGAGTGATCGGGGGCGCCTGGGTGGCTCAGTTGGTTAAGCGACTGCCTTCGGCTCAGGTCATGATCCTGGAGTCCTGGGATCAAGTCCCGCATCGGACTCCCTGCTCAGCAGGGAGTCTGCTTCTCCCTCTGACCCTCCTCCCTCTCATGCTCTCTGTCTCTCATTCTCTCTCTCTCAAATAAATAAATAAAATCTTAAAAAAAAAAAAAAAAAATAGAGTGATCGGGCACCTGGGTGGCTCAGTTGGTTAAGCAACTGCCTTCGGCTCAGGTCATGATCCTGGAGTCCCGGGATCGAGTCCTGCATCGGGCTCCCTGCTCAGCGAGGAGCCTGCTTCTCCCTCTGACCCTCCCCCCCTCATGTACTCTCTCTCATTCTCGCTCTCTCAAATAAATAAATAAATCTTTAAAAAAATAAATAAATAAATAAAAATAAATAAAAAATAGAGTGACTTAGTATTTTTTTTCTCCTTTTCTCCTCTTTTACAAGAAAAACATCTTTAAAAAAACCTTTCTGGCTGGGTTTCTTCAGTGCTCCTCAAACGGGGGTGATTTTGCCACCCGGGAGACGTTTGGTGGTGTCTGGAGACCTTTTGGCTGTCACGGGATGGTGGTGGTGGGGTGTGTGTGTGCACACACCTGCTTCTGACATCTCATGGACAGAGGCCAGGGATGCTGCTCAGTGTCCTTCAGTGCAGAGGACAGCCCCGTGCAGCAAAGAATGATCCAGTGCGAAGGTCCAGAGTGCTGAGGCGGAGAAGCCCTGTGTTGGAAGATCCATGGAGCGTGATTTTCATCAGAGCCCCTTCCCGTGCCTGGAGCGTGTCTGGATCCAGTGGTGTCAGACTCGCCCGAGGAGCAAACTCCCTGCGTGCGAGAGGCAGCAGGCTCGGTGGGCAGGGGGCCCCTGGATGGATGTGGGTTTGCATTTTGGCGTGTCATTAACCAGCCCGGTGACCTCATTTAACCTGCTGACCCTCGGAGGCCTGGTCTCTAAGACGGGAATGGAGGCTGCCCGGCAGGACAGCCTGCAGGGTGAGGATGGAGCATGGAGCTGGTCGGGCCAGCGGGGCACTCACGGTGGGTGGGGTCGTCGTCGGGAACGGCAGGGAGACGGCAGGGAGACGGCAAACGGGACCGAGGATGAGCAGAGACCGCACCTGCAGGACATTGGTGTGGATTCTTGTTGTTTACAAGTGAACCCCACCCCCCCACGTCTGCAGGTTGCAGCTGGTGCTGCGTGGGGGGGGCTATGTTTTGCCTCCAGGTCACGTTTCAGAGGTGTTTTCTGAGTAGGTGATCATGACCCTAGAGCGCCCAGGCGAGTGTCTTCGCTTTGTCTGTCATTGTGACGTCAAACCTTCAGATGGACGGAGAACAGGAACCTGTGGACAGAGGCGGCCACAGGTGTCCCCACCTGTTCCTGGAGCCCAGCTTGGCTCAAAGCTCCTGTCTCGACAGATGTGAGTTCGTGTGGGGGCCCTGTGGGGGCCCTGTGGGTCTGAGGGCACATGCCACGCGAACTCGGGGCGCTCTGTGCGTGTGCAGGGCGGGTCTCGGAGAGTGTCTCACGTGGCCAGCTCAGCCCTGCTGGGCGTGAGGCCGAGCCCACGAGGGCAAGGACGAGCCTGCTCTCACGCTGACCAGTCCGGCAGCGCTAGTCTGGGCTGCGCTTCTGGGTCCGAGACCTTGCTGTCCTTGGAACCTGGAGGCCAGAGAGTGTAGGAAACGCTGGCATTTTCCTGGACAGCCCGAAAGCTGTTCTCAGGGGCTTGTGAGAGGGCAACCTAGGCCTGCTCCAAGCGCTGGCCTCTGTGGGCCTGCAGAGGCCTGGGCTGGGGACCATCTCTGGGGGTGGGGAGGCTGGGGCTGCAGAGGGCCCTCCGAAGCTGAGCAGTGGCTGCCCCCTCATTAGAAGGGGCGGGACAGCCCCTCGGCACCGGCAGAGGCCGGGGCGCTGGCGCTCGGCCCCTCCTGCCGTCAGTACGCCCTTCGCGGTGGCGGTGACCGTGGGCACGCGGGGCCTCGGGTTAAGAGTCACCAGTACCGGGTCAGAGAGCACGCCGCCCACCCCCACCAGCGGGCGGGGAAGAAGACCCCCAGATAATTACTGGCTGGCACTTTTGGTGTGACAACTTGAGGAATTGGGTACAACAGCGACTGGCTGGTTAAGAATTCTGAGCAAAGAGAAAGCACTCAGGCCTCCCTGAGACTGTTCCAAACGGAAAACCGGTACTTGCTTGGGAAGAACCCAAATCCTGGCCATTCTTTCTTAGGTCAGTGTATAACCAGCAGGAAAGTGGCCTGGCCCTGCTGTGAGGGGTGGGCCCTCCTGGGCGTCTGAGCTGAGTTATCCGCCCCCAGCCACTGTGACCCCAGGTGTCACATGCTAGAAAGTGCCACCGAGGTGTAAAGGAGAAACCTCCCCTCTGCAGTAGCAGAGGCTGTTCTGGAAGCCGTACTGCTGTGGGACTGGGGGAGCCGTTCCTGCTGTGTCCTTCAGCGCGGTGCATGGGGCCGCCCCAGGAGTCCCACCCCCGTGCCGGGAGCAGCCACATCGGCACGCTTGCCCTTCTGAAAAGCTGCCTGTGGGGTTGGGGACTCGGGCAATTAAAGTCACGTCCCCCTAGTGGTCCCACCGGGTCCACACGTGTGCACACGCGTGCACACACACACACGATTCACTGGTGCCTCTCTGGACGCTCCACCTGCTGCATTTTCTGTCTGCCACACTTTGGTCCTGTAGGTGACTGGCATGGGCAGAGGCTCAGGGGCAGCCATGTCCCCCCCCCAACACCTGGTGCTTCAGCCTCCCAGGACATGCTTGTGTCCCTGCCGGCCACCCCCTCGAGGCCGCCTAGGGAGGGCATGGGCCTGTGGTGTAGCTCTGCTTGAGTGCCTCCGGGACAGAGCAGGTACAGTGCCCTTCGTCACCAGGTGCAGTGACATTACAGGGACGGACACCAGCCCTGGGTGTGTGGTGACCACAAGGCTTCACCCAGCTGCTGGTCCTGCCTACAGTGCCCTGTCCTCCTGCAGCTGGAGCTCAGGGGGGCCCCTCCCCCACGGCCCTCCTCCTCCCTCCCCCCAGCGCCCTGACACCCCTCCCCCTCCCCCAGGCCCTGACATCCTCCCCCTCCCCCAGTGCCCTGACACCCCTCCCCCTCCCCCAGCATGCTGACACCCCTCCCCCTTCCCCAGCATGCTGA
>NW_022589722.1:31465877-31498959 GCF_004348235.1 Phoca vitulina | reverse complement strand
TACAAAGGTTTATTATACCAAATAATTCCTAATTATAATTGAATTTGTGAATGTAGTCGCTGTGGTAATCCCTGAGTGAACTTCTATGTCCTTTTCAGGACCCTTGGGGTACCGTACGAGGGAAATCCACTTTGTTACTCGTAAGTCATCTTTTGATCACTTAATAACAGGATATCTGATATTAGACTAATCTCTTCATCTGCTCAGACCCACGCTGAAGGCACCAGGGCAGACTTGGAGCTGGCGTTCCCCTGCGCACCTCGGAAGTGTGAGTGTGTCGTGCGTGTGAGTCGTGCGTGTGAGTGTGTCATGCGTGTGTGGGATGTGGATGTGTGTGTAGCGTGTGAACATGTGTGTATGTAGCGTGTGGACGTGTGTGTGTAGTGTGTGGACATGTGTATGCATGAAGCCTGAGTGCAGTGTGTGAGTGTGTCGTGCGTGTGAGTGTGTCATGCGTGTGAGTGTGTCGTGCGTGTGTGGGATGTGGATGTGTGTGTAGCATGTGAACATGTGTGTGTGCAGTGTGTGGACATGTGTGTGTAGTGTGTGGACGTGTGTGTAGCGTGTGGACATGTGTGTGCAGTGTGAGAGCATTTGTGTAGCGTGTGAACATGTGTATGCGTGAAGCCTGAGTGCAGTGTGTGAGTGTGCAGCGTGAGTGTGTAGTGAGAGTGTGTGGTGTGTGAGCGTGTATGTGAGTGTGTTAGAGCGTGTGTATATGAGAGCGTGACGGAGGCCTGGTGTGGAGGAGGGGCAGGGGCTGCATACAGTAGGTGCTCAGTGGGGTTGGGAGCAGAGGTGAGACCCGCCGGCCTCGGGGGAATGGGGCTGACAGGTAGGGGTGGGGAACTTTGGGCCCCGAGACCTCTCCGCGAACGTTGCTCCTGGGCCGTGTCCCGACATGCGGCTCTGGGAGGTCCGTGTGCCATGAGAGCATCCTGAGAGCAGAGTCCAGGGCCGCCGTCGTGAGGAAGGCCGGCTGTGGTTCCGTGTTCTCCCTCTGTCCGGGGATGGCCCTCACTGCTCCGGTTCCAGCTCCGTTCCCCAGACTGTTGGGCCGCGTGTTCGCCCCGGGATTGTGCGGAGCCCGCCGAGCCCCCAGGGCGCAGATGTGGCTGGAAGTGGACGGGGAGCCGGGTCAGCCGCCCGGCCTGGAGACGCTCAGACACAGGGCATGTCATGAAACCAGCGTGCCAGCTGGCCCGGTGGGACTCTCGGCTTCCCTTGAGACGTTCCCTCCCCTCGAGGCTCCCTGACCCTGAGCCTGATCCTGAGCCCTCCGCCCCGTGCAGTCTGCTCGCGCACCGGCCTCACCCCGTCCAAACGGAGCTCTGAGTCTTCCTTGGATCTGCTCACTCACCACCTTCCGAAGAGGCCTCCAGCTCATTAGTTTCAGGGGGAGGGAGTTCGGGGGGCCGCTAACAAAGGCCGCGGAGGGGGACCCAGCAAGTGAGCGAATAGGAGGAAGGAGGCTTGTCTCCCACCAGAACCAAATGCGAGGTGGGAAAGACATCTTTGTCCTGCTCAGTGAATACTGGAGACTGATTTCACCACCTGGATGGAGGGGAAGGAGGCCCCCAAAAGAAGTCATTAAAAAACTCAACTGAAGAAACACACGTAGGACATAATGAAGACGAGAAGAAAGGCTGCTAACGGGCACGTTTTCTGTGTTTGCTGAAAGATTTACGTCCACCGGGAGGGTTGCCGTAACTTCTCTCCTGCCTCCACAAGAGTTGCTGGCTACCGGTCTAAACCACGGCATCTTACCCGGCTACTGTCACGCTAAAGCAGGCTCTTGAAATTCAGGATAGGAATTTCCTTAGCCAATGTTTAACCAGGAAAAAAAAAAAAAATCCTTGCTTTTCTGTTCTCAGCACTTGTGATGTAAGTTGCAAATTAATAGATGTCTGGGCCAATATTTGATCTTTTCTCCACAAGAAAATGATTTGTCCACTCCTCACTCAGCTGGAGGGAAGGGTCCCTGGAAGTAGCAAAGATGATGTGCTGCTGTTGGTGGGTTGCTGTCCCCACTGAGGGCGGGTGGCCCGGCTGGCTGTTCGGTCCCCCAGGCAGCATGGGGGGGGCCACGCAGCAGGCGCTCACTGCAGCATCTCCCATGGGGGGGGACACAGCGAGCAGTACCCCCCCCCTGGGCCTGGCCAGAGCATGGGTAGCAGGGAGTGGCCACGGGACTTCTCAGTGTGTGAGGGCAGTTGCCCTCTGCCCCCAGGGAGGCCTGGGCTGGCCCCTGCCCTCTGACTTGAGGAGCTAACCCATCAAGAGGTCAGGGGTTTAATATAGCCTTGCAGTGCTATTTGCATTTCAAAAGAGGTGTCAGTAAAATGATTCTGGAAGGGACTTCAGGGCCCCTGAGCAGGGAGACATTTGGGGGCCAAGAGGGTGGCCCTTCTAGTCCCTGTCAGATGCTGCGCAGTCTCTTAAGGAAGGCTAAGCCCATGGCAGGCCGCTGCTACCCTAGGCTGGGCAGGACGCAGGGCCCTGTGCCCTGCAGGGGCTGAGCAGCCAGGGTGGGAGGGCCATGTATATTCTAGTTCCCCTGCCCAGCTCCCCACCACCTCAGCTGGCCCACCAGCACCTCCCTTTCTCTTCTCCCATACCCCTGGACTTCTGGACTGAAGGCCCTCAGGGGCTCTTTCCCAGAGGTGTGTCAGCGCTGGGTCGAGTCTGGAACCTGCAGGTGCATCAGAGCTGGGCCAGGGTCTGGGATCCCACAGGTGGGTCAGAGCGGGGCCAGGGTCCGGGAGCCCACAGGTGCATCAGAGCTGGGCCAGGGTCCGGGAGCCCACAGGTGGGTCAGAGTGGGGCCAGGGTCTGGGAGCCCACAGGTGCATCAGAGCTGGGCCAGGGTCTGGGAGCCCACAGGTGCATCAGAGCGGGGCCAGGGTCTGGGAGCCCACAGGTGGGTCAGAGCTGGGCCGGGTCTGGGAGCCTGGGGTGTTCTGATTTCTCTCTTGCTGTGGGCTCCCTGTGCTCACTTGTCCTTACCTGGAAGCAAAGGAAGGAGTATCTGATGCTGTTGGTCCCACTTGCCTTTGTTGTTGCACATTTGCTCTTGAATAGGTACAAATTATTGGTATTAGACGTCCTTACAGCTCCCTCTCCTCATTAAGCCTCTGCAGTTAATAATTATTTTCTCTCTGTAAAGTGTTGGTGTAAAACAGCAGGTAGGCACATGGAGGCCGCCAGGTCTCTTCCCTGTGCCGTGGCCGGAAGATTGCAACCTGCATCCCCATCACTCCAAGGCTATGTGCCCTGGGCACAGTCCCTGAGCCTCTCTGGGCTCCCTATCCCTCGGCCCTGGGGGAGTGGAATCTATCAGTGTGTGGCTCTGACAGCCCTCACAGATCTCTAGGGAGCAGGAGATCCCATCACCCTGGTTTTACTGGGGGAAACTGAGGCACGGGGAGATTCGGGAACCTGCCCAGGGTCACAGAGGTGAGTGGCAAAGCAGGATTGTCTCAACAGTGAGTGTCTGCGAGTGCCAGGCAGATGTGTGGGGCCTTTCCTGACCAGCTATTTGTGACCCAGGCATCACGTGGCAGCACTCTGCCCTCCTCTGTTGGTTGAAGCCGTCGAAGCCCACCTGGACTCTAAAGGAAAGGGACCCAGGTCTTGCCTGTCAGTGGGGGGTCGTCAGAGTACCTGTGGCCATTTTTTCAAACCACCACACTCTTGAAGCCATCAAGCCCCAGACAGGGAAAACCTCACGTCCTTCCTGAGCTTCCTGTCTCTGGGAACAGTGTCCCCATTCAAGCCAGAAACCCCTCTGCCTCTTTCCTTTTGTGCTTAATCCTCCACGCCACCCCCTTCCCGTCTAAGGAATTTTTATTGTTCCGGAAGAGTTCAGATATGATGTGGAAATGAGATAAAATGCATGTATGTGTGATATAAAGGACAGCAACGAATGCGTGTTACATATTTGATTGCGGGATCTACGGCTTTGTACGGCCATATACGTGCCATATTTCAGATTCGAAATCCCAGAGCCATCGGATCCCAAGGGTTTCAGATAAAGGATTCTGGACCTGTCTCGTTCTGTTCTGGCCGTTTCTGGCATTTGTACAAATAGGACCATCCTGTATGTCCTCATCTACAGCCACCTTTTTCCCTTAGCACCCATACTGGTGTCCCCAGTTATGGTCGGGTCATTTTCCCCGTTGCATTGTGTTCCATCCTGTGGACATACAGTTCTTAGTCCATCTGTTCAGCAGCTCAGGTATTCTTGGGTGCATCTCCTGGCCCGTGAGGGTACGGCTCCCCTGATGTATATTCCCTTCGGGCGTAGGAATGTTATCCACTCTTAGCTACTTCCAGGGTTTTGCAGGGTGATTGGACCAATTGCTCTTCCTTCCAGCAATGAACAAGCCTTCCTGTCCTTGCTTGTCCTTGTCATTGTCATCACTTGTTGGTGCCTGGCTTCTTAATTTTCGCCAATCTGGTGGGTGTAAAATTGTATCTCATTGTGGTTTCAGTTGGCATTTCACAGATTACTAATGATATTGAGCATCTTTTTATTTGTTTCAGGGTCAAATATGTTCCAGTTTGTGGCTTGTCTCGTCGTTCATTTTTAAAATGAGGTTTCTGGCAAAGTACTTGTATTTACTGTTGAAATTATACATTTTCCTTTTAGGTTATGTTTTACGTGTCATAAGAAATCCTTACCGACCTCAAGATCATCAACATAATTTTGTAGGATCTCTTCTAAAATTGGTTTTGCCTTCACACCTAAGTCTTTAATTCGCTGGGATTTATTTTGTGTTCAGTGTGAGGTAGGGATCCAATTTCATCTCGTCCTCCATATAGATAAGCAACGGTCTCAGGACCCTTGATGGAATAGTTCCACGTTCCCTGCCACCAGCTCTACCTGTCAGGTTTGCACGTGCATGCAGGTCTGTTCTGGGCTCTCTGCTGTCGATAGGTCTCTTGGTTTGCTCTGTGCCCATACTCTGGTTGCTGTAGATGAAGCCAAGTCCTGCGTCTCATAGACCTTGACCCCTCCCTTTCTTCAGGAGTGCCCTGGGCTGTTCCTGGCCTGTCCATCTTCCATGTAGATTAGTCTGTGAAGGACCCTGTAGGGATTTTGGTAGGAATGGCTGTGCATCTACAGTGTCAGGAGAACTACATTTTCCACCTTGGCTCTCCATATCAGTGATTGTCGGTAGTTCTTTATTTCTGTCAATGATACTTTGCAAATATCTATCTTTATTTATAAAGGGCTTCTATGTCTGTTATTAGATTTATTCTTTTTTAAGAAAAGATTTTATTTATTTATTTTAGCGAGAGCTCGAGAGAGAGCACATATGGGCAGGTGCACATGAGTGGGGCGGGGTGAGGCAGAGGGAGAGAGAGAATAGCAGGCAGACTCCACACTGAGCACGGAGCCTGACGCGGGACTTGATCCCATGACACTGAGATCATGACCTGAGCTGAAATCAAGAGTCGGACGCTTAACTGACTGAGCCACCCAGGCTCCCCATGTTATTAGATTTATTCTTAAGTGCAATGTATTTTTGCTGCTATTATAAAAGATATATTAAAAATTACATTTTGTGAGACTGGCGTAAGGAAGTGCATTTGATTTCTCTGCATCGCTCTTCTCTCTAGCTGCTTGCTGAGTGCGCCTGTGCGTTCGGACCGGTTGTCTGTAGAGCCTTTGGGGTTTTCTATGCTGACAGTCATACCTGTGAATAATGATGTTGTGTCTTCCTCTTTTCCATTCGTTCGTTCATTCATCATATCATTCATTCTTTCCCCTGGGCTGACCTTGGCCTCCAGTACAGTATGGGATGGGAATGTTGATGGTGGGTACCACTGTTGAGTGTCTTATTTGCTGTTGGGCTCTTGTGGACGCCCTTCATTGGTTTAAGAAAGTCTCTTTTGTGTTTGTCAAGAGTCTTTATTATGACGGGTTACAGAATTTTATTGAATCTTTTCCTCTACTTATTGAGATGCAAATATGTTTTCTAAAAAAGGTGTGGTGTTGCCTTAACACCTTCTTTCTAGTGCTAAATTCCTGAGATAAACCCAGTTTGGTCTGGATAGGTCGCCTTGTCTCATATATTATTAGATTTGTTGATTTCCTTTTAGAAATTTAGAAATTTAGAATTTTTTTCCTATTAGATTTCCTTTTTTAAGGAGGTGTTGCGTTTGTGTTTACGAGAAAGCTGGCCTGTAATTCTTCTTTCTCACGCTCTCCTTGTCTGATTTTGGCATCCCAGTTGTAACCTCACAGAATGAGGTAATAGTTTTCTGTTGCTGCTCTCACAAATGACCACGGACTTGGACTTGGGGGCTTGAGACAAACCCAGGTTTCTTCTCATGCAGTTCAGTAGTTGAAGGTCCTACGTGGGCCTCCCTGGGGTGGAACTGAGGCGTGGCAGGGCTGTGCTCCTTCTCGAGGCCCTGGGGGAGCCAGTTTCCCAGCCTTTCCAGCACCTGCAGGCACCCGAGTTCCTGGGCTGGTGGCCCCTTCCTTCCTCTCCACAGCCAGTGGGCCGTCTCTCTGAGCCCGCTCTGTCCACAGCTCCCTCTTCTGATTTCTCCCCGCTCCCTCTCCACCCGTAAGGGCCCGGTGATTACATTGGGCCCACCTGGAAAATCTGTGCTGCTTCCCCTATTTTAAGGTCTGCTGATCAGCAACCTTAACCTTTACCACATAGCATAGCATTCTGGCAGGTTCCAGGCTCTCGGACCAAGCCTCTTGGGTAGGGGGCATGATTTTGCCTGCCACACGTGGCCTTGGTAAGATTTATGTAAGTGTCCAGTGACAGCAAGAAGGGTCCTGCCCACCTGTCCCTCGGAGCCGCCATCGGCGTCCACAGCTGCCCAGAGGCAGCTTTGGCTCCTGCGTCTTTCGAAGCTCCCAGGAGACTGTGGGCAGTGTGTGCTTGCTGCTTGGCCATCAGAGGACGTTTTCCCCCACATGAGGCGCCTGGTTGAGGAGCACGAGGCTTCTAGAGCCAGGCCCAGATTGTGGTCCCCCCACCACCCTGGGCAGCCGCTATGGCCTTCCCGTTCCGGAGCGACTGCAGGGCTCGGGGCGCCTTCAACTTCGTCACCGGTGGCTCCCAGGGCAGTCTGAGTTTCAGAGGCGCTGCTGGTGAGCGTGAGGGTCAAGGGTCAAATGCGAGTCCAGCACAGTGTGTTGGGGAAATAGAAACTTCCAGTATTAAATGATGCTAAGGGAGCGTTCTCAAGCTAATACGGGCAGGTGTGCGTGTGCAGAGCTTCAGCTCAGGAGAGGAGCAAAGAAGGAGGAATGGTGCAAGTGTGCACTCACCCGTGTTCCCCCGCAGGGAGGCCGAGGGTCACCCGCCGCTGACCATCCAGGTGGCTGGAGGAGGAGCTTGAGGTGGGTGGTGGATGGCACAGGGCCTGGGATGTTCCAGACTGTCCCTCCCAAGTCTGTGGGCTAGCAGTGAGCTGCGCAGGCCCCTGGGCTCCGCGGCGAGCAGGCTGGGTTGCGCTGGTGTGTTTGTTAGAAATCTTGTCTTTAAGGCTCACAGCTCTCTTGGGCTGACAGCTGCTCCTTGACGTGTCCAGGGCTGGAGAATATGGGGGTGTCCCCGGGCAGGTGTCAGGGACCACGTTGTCTTGCTGGAGGGTGTTGTTTGAGAACAAGGCAAGGCTCCCTAGCTCTTTCAGATCCAGTTTGGTGTTTTGCCTCAGGGAACTTTGGGGGTTTTCCTAGGACGGGGCACAAGGGTGGTCTTTCTGGCTCCCCAGGGAAGAGTGAGGCTGGACCGGCTTCCTGCTGGCCCCACTGACAGAGGGAGGCCCCGGGCCGGCCCGGCAGCCGTATCCGCAGAGCACTAAGCCCCGAGCCCAGCTGCTTCCTCGCCAGAAGAAGAATCCAGAAACATTTGTGTGGCTTCCTCGAGTGGGCTTGTTGACGGGGGCGACCTATCCCCAGCGGACGTCCACAGTGTCTGGAGTGCTCTTGGTTGGGGCAGCTGGGTGGGGTGCTGCAGGCACTGGTGGCGGAGGCCGTGTGTCCACGGCGGCCCTGGGCCCACGGGTCAGGGCACGGAGGCCGTGAAGCCTGCCTGGGAGTTGGCGCCCCTGCATCGTTCCTTCTCTCCTGGTCCCAAAACTTCCTGCTTCAGGCCAGGCGACCACCACGCATCCCAGCCAGGGGTTCAGTGCCACCAGACTTCTAGATCTTGTCCAGCAGAGATTCCTATGCATCCTGCAGTCGGTCCTTGAAATACAGCAGGGACAACAGATGTTTCCCGTGGAAACTCTCCGTGTGATTCCGATGAAGCCCGAGAAGTCTTACCACCGCTGTGAACCCCCCTTGGGCGAGGCTCCTATCCGGCAGTAACCCAGCAGTTCCACGGGAGAGGGTTCCTTCCAGCCAGCGGGCCCGGGGCGGCTTCCCCTCTCCTCCAGGTCCTCACGGCCCTCCGCTCATCTCCGACTCTGTCCATGGCATGGCTTTAGGGAAGCGTTCTTAAAATGCCTTTTAAAATATTTTTTTCTCCTTTGGGTAACGTCATGCAAAATAAAGCAGATTTTTATTGAGCCCTTAACTCTTCTTTCCTCTTGTTTTCAGTGGAGGTGAAATTCACACAACATAAAAGTGTCCATTTCAGAGCGCACAGCGCATAAAAGCGTCCATTTCGGTACGTTCTCCGCGTAGTACGCCCCCCCTCACCGCGTTCCACGTGTTTCCTCACCCCAGAAGAGGCCCGTGCCCATCCAGCACTCACGGCCTGTTCCCTTGGTAATCCCATGTTTGGTTTCTGCTACTATGGACCCCCCTGTTCTGGACATTTCATATAAATAACATCATGCAATAGGTAGTAGCCTTTTCTGTCTGACTTTTTCACTGTGTTTTTGAGACTTACCCCTGTTGTAGCATGAATCTGTTCTTCATGCCTGGTTAGGGCTGATTAGTATTGCACTGTAGGGATGGACCACATTGTGCTTATCCACTCCTCTTTTGATGGACACTTGGGTTTCCACTTTTTGGCTCTTGTGAATAATGCTTTTACTCGTGTACTGGTTTTTTGTGTAGATTTACGTTTTCAGGTCTTTTGAATTCTGCCAGGGAGTGGAATTCCGGGCCATCTGTTAATTCTGTTGAACTTTTTGAGGAACCAACCCTTAACTCTTAACTGGAAGTTCTTAATCTTGACAAGAATGCACTTGCTCAGGGTCTCAGCCCACAGCTTCTGTAGCCCAGGCTTCCCGTGGGGTCGTGGGGCCTGTTACGATTTCACCTTCTGGAGGGTTCCATCAGCATAGACGTGGTGAGCGAGCTCAGGGTTGGGGAGGGGTTGTGAGCTGCAGCAGGGAGCGGTCAGTGGGGCGTGGGCTCACAGATGGGCTCTGCTGAAGGAGGGGACCAGGGGAAGGGGGGAAGGGGGAGCCCGAAGTCATTTCAGGTGAAGGCAGAGTGGGCTGGGGAATGCCCGTGGTTAACGGGGTGGTTAACGGGGAGGGTGCGCGCTGTGATGGGAGGCTGGGCTTGGAGCCCTGCAGGAGTGTGGCTGCCCCCCAGGTAGAAGTCCAGAGATGAGCCCCGGGGGCTGTGGGGAGGCATCGGGGGGCTGCGGGGCAGGGGCTGTGAAGACCTGCCTCCAGCAGTTGGAGGGAAGGCTCCAGTGGTGGATTTATAGGGTGAGGAGGACTGGGATTGCAGAGGAGGAGAAACCCAGGTGTGGGCTGCCTTGGGGAGTCATGAGAGACCCTCCCTGTTGTCAGGCCAAGGTCACATGGGGCGGGAGGAGGGGGCTGCTGGCTCTGCCCTCTTTGACCCCCGGCCCCTGGTGCCAGGCAGAGGCGCATCGGCCGCTTCAGGGCCTTGCAAGTTCACTGCCAACCCTTGGACGTGTTGAGAGCACATGTGAGTGGCATGGGGTGTTGGTGGGACACCCGAAGGCCCCTCCTGCGTGGACGGGGCAGGGGCGCAGCATCTTCGCTGGTCGAGTGCGCGCTGGGTCTGACACACCCTGTTCCCACGCGGTGAGCCCGCATCCCGAGATGCACTTTCTAGGTTTGGCTTTTGTTGCCCCAAGAGGAGAAGCCAGATGCCCTCCAGGTAGCAGATCAAAACAACACGCCTGTTGTCTGCCCTCAGTGTGGCCTCAAAGAAACAACAAACCCCACAGAGGAACGCCGAAAACCCCTTCAAAGTCCCCCGGCTTTGGGTGGGAGCCCCGAGCAGGCCCTCCCTGCCTGTTGTGAGGCCACGGGAGGGGCAGGATGAGGGACAGGCGAGCAGCCTTTGTCTCAAAGAAAGCGCCCTGGGGATTCAGCCACTGCTGGTAGCGTGGGCTGTCCAGTCAGGCCTGGAAGGCCATTGCCAGTACTAACTGGAGGCGTCTCCCTGTCTCCCTGAGACCCTGGGGTGCATTGGGGTGAGGTGGCAGAGACCCATGGCAAGTGGCCTTGTCCCCTCCTGGCACCGGCTTGGTCTTTAGCTGCTTGTCCCCAGGGCCCCAGGCGTTCAGAAACTGCCCTCTCCTCCCCTGTGTGCTTGGCAGACCCTCCTAGGCCAGGTCCACGGTCCGCTGGGCCCTCCATGCACCGTCCAACAGGCTGGAGCCCTGCCATTTGCTGCCCAAGTGACCTCGGCTGGGCTTGTCGGTCAGCCTCTCTGTTCCTCAGGGTCCTCATCTGTGGAGGGCCAGCAGGGGTGGTGGCAGGGAGAACGTTCGCGTTGAGGCCCTGAAGGCAGCCGTGGAGGCTGTGGGCAGGCCACGCCATGAGGATGTTTCTCCTGCATCCACCCGCCACCATGAGCCTGGAGGCCAGCAGTGTTGAAGACCTCCACGTGCCTCTGGAGCCTTGTCTTTCCGCCCCCCCCCCCCCGCCCCCTGCCCCCATACATTGCCGTCTGTCCTGGATGGATGAACATGCCCTAAGTTCACGTTCACCTGGAACCCCCAAATGCCAGGTTATCTGGAGATAGGGCCTGTGTAGATGTGATCAAGGTTAGCTTTGAGATGAGTTCATCCTGCATTGGAGTGGGCCCCAACCCAGTGACTGGTGTCCTTTTAAGAGGGGAATTTGGACACACACACACATGGGGAGAAGGCCCCCAGACGACCAGGCAGAGATGGGAGAGATGTACCTGCAAGCCAAGGTTTGCCCGCAGCCGCCGGCCGCTGGGAGAGACCCGTGGGACAGACTCTCCGTCGGAGCTCCAGGTGGAACCACCCTGGGACACCTGATCTCAGACTTCTGGCCTCCAGACCGAGAGGATTAATGTTGGCTAAGCTGCCCAGTCTGTGTGCTTTGTTACGGCAGCCCCAGGACCCTGACACATCCTCCCGCCCATGACGTGCCAGGCCTCACCTCTGTTTTGCTTATTTTTTTTAAGACTTTATTTATTTTGAGAGCGAACAGAGGGAGAGCACAAGCAGGGAGAGGAGCAGAGGGAGAGGGACAAGCAGACTCCTGGCTCTGCACAGAGGCCCAGGACCCTGGGATCATGACCTGAGCTGAAGGCAGACACTTAACCATCTGAGCCGCCCACACGCCCCTCTTTTTTGCTTTTAGTTCCAGGAAGGAGTTTCCTCTCCAACTGAGTGACGACCGCCATCCCTCCATGGATACCCCACCTCCCTGCTGCCTCCTGGGGTCGTGTTGTCACCACATCTTGCAAATGTGGCTCTGTCCCCTGTCCCCTGCAGCCTCCCGGCTCCTTGGAGGCCACAGTGTGACCTCTCGCGGCAGCATCCCAGGGTGGGCCCCCCACAGGGGACAAGGTCGTGGAGGGTGGCTTCCATGAAGACCCGCGGAGCACTCACTCGCATTATCTGTGGCTTTGAGGGAAGCACCTGCTGGTGGGCATCCCGCCACCGTGGCACATTCTGCCATCTGTTCTCTTTCCTCCTGTGATTTGGGGACAACAAGGTGACTCACCTTTGCTGAAGAAAGCAGTGGGAATCACACTGGCCTGATTTGGGGGCACGCAAACCTGGCTTGTAGCTGTTGTTTACAGCCGCAGAAGAAATGCCTGCAGCAGAGGCTGGGGAGAGCCCCAGGCAAGCTCCGTGTCTTCCGGAATGCAAACGGGCTTTTCAATGATAAACCCGCTGTGTGAAGTAAAATGGTACAGGAAAGTATAGAGAGGAAAGTAAAATGCACCTAATACCAGCAACCTGACAGCCATCCTCAAAACTGTCAAGGTCATCAAGACCACTTTCTAAATTCGGCCCTGCTGGCTTTTCGTGAGGACGAGATGGAACGGAACGGCTGCAGAGCGCTCGGGGCCCGGCCTCCTGAGCCGGGCTGCTGTCAGTGGGGCGGAAGCCGGGCCCCCTCCAGCTGTTAAATGGGGGATGCAGGTTTTCTCAGAATCTGAGGGTCTCCGGTCTGCCGTGGTCGTCAGATGGAGCACCCGGAAATGCCGTGACTTGGGGAGCAGTTATATTTTCTTTTTTTCTTTCTTTTTTTTTTTTTAAAGATTTTATTTATTTATTTGACAGAGAGACACAGCGAGAGAGGGAACACGAGCAGGGGGAGTGGGAGAGGGAGAAGCAGGCTTCCCGCGGAGCAGGGAGCCCGATGCGGGCCTCGATCCCAGGACCCTGGGATCATGACCCAAGCTGAAGGCAGACGCTTAACGACTGAGCCACCCAGGGGCCCCAGCAGTTACATTTTCTTGTTGTTTGGGCAAGTTTTGTGACTCAGGGTCCCTCCCGAAGGGGCTCGTGATGCTCCAGTGCCCAAGAGAAACAGTTCCAGTGTCCACAAGCTTCGGTGCTTCTGTCCCCCGTGATTTTGGGCTTTGTGGGGACTGTGCTGGGGCCACAGTGACAAGGTGGCCCCTGGTTTTGTCATGTGACTTGCCCTCTCAGTGATCCCGCTTTTCCAGAAATAAGTGGGGCAGGGTCCCCCTGTGGCTTCTGCACCCTGGGGGAGCACCCCCAGGCTGTGAGCTACGAGAAGGTGGGAGGGGTCCCCCCAGGGCTCACTGGCCTACACAGATGGCTCTGTGCCCCATGGACCTGGGGGTGCCTTGTGGGGGGCACAGGCAGGGAGCAGGTTGGGGGAGCAGATGGGGAGGATTGGGCAGAGCTGTAGGGACGCAGAATTTAAGTTGAGCCAGAAGGATGTGAACTTTGCCAGGTCTTTCTCAGGGTCCCGTAGCACATTTGGGGTGAGGCCTGGGAGGCAGGTGAAGGCCCCTGGGTGGGGTGGCTGCACCTGTCAGGGGTGCTGGGCAGGCTAATGGTGCCACCCCAGAGCCACCCTGGGGAGAGCCCTGTGGCCAGCCCTTGGACAGCTCCTCTGATTCTGGGCTCAGAACCGATGGTGTGCCCAACGTCATAACCAAAATATTCCACCCTTCTGGTCTCACAGTCCTGAGTACCTCGAGTCAGGTTTGCTTACCTGTGTTGGTCGAGGTGCACCCTGTCTTGTGGGTGTCTTTCTAAAGCGGCATTTGCTGAGCGTCTCCTATGTGTTGGGCGCGTAGGCATGCATAGGTTACAGCCAAGGGAAGAAAAACCATCACCGTAGTGTAGACCAAGGCCGTACCTGGACGGCACCATCCTGGACACTGTGGGGTCTGAGCGGGGCTGGGGATGGGTGGAATCAGAGAGGGTCTCCCGGTGTCTGGAACAGGTGTGGAGGTGGTAAATGAGGCTCAGTGTCCCCGTGGGTCTGGAGCAAAGTGTGTGCGGTGGGGGACTCGGGTGGCACGGGGCTGGGTTGCGGGTGGTCCTGGGATGTCCTGCTGAGCGGTTGGGGGTCCCTGGGGTTCTTTTGAGCAAGACAGACTCAACGGGCGCTGTGTTTTGGGAAGCCGGATGTGGAGGGAGAACGGGGGCTGGGAAGCAGGGGTCAGGGGGCGGTCACCGGTGGGGTAGGGTGTGGGGCTTGGGGGTGCTCGGGCTCACTTCTGCCATGCCGAGTGCCCCTGAGGCGGTTCCCGGGTGGGGCTGGCGGGGCCCAGGAGACCCCGAGTGACCCTGACCCTCCTTGTGTCCCCAGATGGCATCCACAGCGTGGCCGCACTCTGCACCCTGCGGGTCACCATCATCACGGACGACATGCTGACCAATAGCATCACCGTCCGCCTGGAGAACATGTCACAGGAGAAGTTCCTCTCCCCGCTGCTGTCCCTCTTCGTGGAAGGGGTGGCCACGGTGCTGTCCACCACCAAGGACGACGTCTTCGTCTTCAACATCCAGAATGACACGGACGTCCGCGCCAACATCCTGAACGTGACCTTCTCGGCCTTGCTCCCTGGCGGCGTCCGCGACAAGTTCTTCCCGTCAGAGGACCTGCAGGAGCAGATCTACCTGAACCGGACGCTGCTGACGGCCGTGTCCACCCAGCGCGTGCTGCCCTTCGACGACAACATCTGTTTGCGGGAGCCCTGTGAGAACTACATGAAGTGCGTGTCCGTGCTCAAGTTCGACAGCTCGGCGCCCTTCATCAGCTCCACCACCGTGCTCTTCCGGCCCATCCACCCCATCACCGGGCTGCGCTGCCGCTGCCCGCCGGGCTTCACGGGCGACTACTGCGAGACCGAGATCGACCTGTGCTACTCCAGCCCCTGCGGCACCCATGGCCGCTGCCACAGCCGCGAGGGCGGCTACACCTGCGAGTGTCCGGAGGACTTCACCGGTACGTGCGGGGGGCTTCCGGGGCCGGGCGGCGGGCGGGCCTTCTCTGCGGGGTGCCAGGCCGCGGTCCGCACGCTGGGGCTCTGACCGGCCTTCTCCGTCCACTCCTGCCTGGGGAGGTGGCCAGGGGCCAGGCGCGGGCCCTGTGCGGTGTGGGGCCTCGCGTGATGCGGGGGCAGCATCCACTTAGTGGCACGCGGGCAGGAGGCAGGCTTCCCGCCAAGTGCCCCGAGGTCGCAGTGGACCCCAGGCGATTGGAGTCACCCTCTTTTTTTTTTTTTAAGATTTTATTTATTTATTTGTCAGAGAGAGAGAAAGAGCACGAGCATGGGGAGGGGCAGGCAGAGACAGAGGGAGAAGCAGACTTCCCGCTGAGCAGGGAGCCCGATGCGGGGCTCGATCCCAGGACCCTGGGATCATGACCTGAGCCGAAGGCAGACGCTTAACCGACTGAGCCACCCAGGCGTCCCTGGAGTCACCCTCTTAATGAGGAAGATTATAGCGTGAGAACCACCCAAAAACCCACATGCGTGAAGCAACATGCGCTCCTTTAAGTGGCTTCAAATTGGAAGGACTTTATTCCGGCTTTCAGGTTTAATTAGTTATGTAAACAGTGTCACCGGGGTAGAGTGCTGAGCCGTTAATCGTTTGGGTCTGGAGAGACGGTGTTCGTTTTTCGTGCCCCGTTGTCCCTGTAGAGATGACTCATCTTCTCTGCCTCGAAGGTACACTTGCCTCGAGACATCCTGACTAGTCGCAAAGATGAATTGCTCCAAAGGCAGCCAACGACTGTCCTTGCAAACATGTAGGCAGAGCGGTGTAGAAAGGCACGACCTTGCCTTGGCCATCCATCGCGGCTTACGTAAGGTTATGGCCCGTTTGAGAAGCAGATTTCTAGCGGCCTGATGGTGAGCAGCCTGGCGTTCGGGGAAGCTGTCGGATCAGGTGGGACCTCACTCACACCGGAGGTGGCTTTGCGATTCTAATATGGACTGTGGCCTCGGCTGTCCTGTTTAGTATCAACGGCCGAGAAATCGTTCTCTGCTTGTGTGGGACAGGACGCGCAGTTCACCGGGCTTAGAACAGGGGTTTACGGTATGAGCTGGTATTTATGAAGCAGGAAGAGAGTAACCTGGGGGTGGGGGAGGCACGGAGAGCGGAAGACGGCTGTGCCCGGTGCTCTGCATCAGAAGAGGAGGAAGAGAGGGCGTTTGGCAGCGGGGGGAGGTGGGCGTGTGCGCCCCGCCTTGCTGGGTCTGAGCCCCCGCCTGGCCGTAATCTGGTGGCATACAGCACTGCCGGAAGGCACCTGCTTGCCTGCCTCGTGTCCCCCCCTCCCCTGCCCGTCTGTGGCTGGCTGGCCGTCTGTCTGTCCCGTCGGGGTCCAGAGGTGTCTCCCGCATTGTCTCTCTGAGTGTTAGCCCCGAATTCCTGGCCATGCTGCGGTATGGTGGTGAGTTGGGAAGGAAGGCTACAGAGACCCCTGGGCCCCCCAGTTCCTACCGACGTTGTTGGGGCTCTGGTTGTGCCGCGAGGCCTGGACAGAGCATCCATCTCCCCCGCTCCTCCCTGCCCTGGGCTGTGGAACTCCGTGGAGCTTCACCACATGGTGGTGGCAGGTGCCTGCCTCCCTGTCCCCGTTCACTGCGGTGAGCTGGCCTCTTCTGAAGTGGCTGACGCGGTGTGCCAGCCGCTGGTGATGGGGAAACCTGACATAAGCGTGGGGCCATGTCTGGGCTGGGTAAACTGAGGCTGCTAGGGACCCATGGATCCCCGATTCCCTCCGCAGAGGGTCCGACCTGCTGAGTGGAAGGGCCTTCCAAAGTTCATAGATTTCGTTTTCATCACGGGAGTCATTGCTAGAGAAGTAAGGACCGGGAATGGTCCGGTGGGTCATTGCCAGGAGGCCCACTGAGATGCTGTGATTGGCAGTGGCCTCGTTTGAGGGTCTCTGGCCCTCAGATCATCACGTGGGCTTCCCTCGGAGATAAGACGGGCTCCGACTGATTGTTTGTCCTCGGTCCCCCTTCCTCTGGGTCTCCCTTTCTCCCTTTGAACCCTCCTTCTCTTGCGGGCAGTAATTGCACTCATTTGCTGGCGCTGAAGGCAGCCCTGTCGTCGCGAGGGTTTCATTACCTGCTCCCCGGTAAGCCGAGCCCCCGCCGCGGCGGGGAAGCTGGAAGCAGCCCAAGGCCCCCGGAAGACCCCGGCTTCCTGTGCTGCCGACGGACAGGAGACGGGCTGGGCGAGGGAGGGTGTCAGTTAATCTCAGGAGAAGCTCCATGAGTTTGGGGAGGACACCCCCAGCAGCTCTCCTGCGTTGTTCTTTGATGCACGCTGGCCCAGAGCAGCGGCCAGGCCCCGGGGACGGATGCACCGTTGTCACGGGGGAGGACGGCCCCACTCCCAGAAGAGCAGGACAGAATGGCTGCAGGTGTCGTGGACGCCGTCTCCTGGGTTCCTCCTGAGCCCGGCAGATGCCTCCGAACGAGCTGTCCCCTGCTCCGGGGAGGTCCTGGAAGGTTTCCCGACTTCCTCGGTGCCGTGTTTATGTGTTGGTTGCTCTGCTGTCACTTTGGGTGCAGATCCCCTTATTTCTGTGCCTCTCAGGACAGCGGTAACTTGCGGCTAAGAGTCACGAGCCTTCAGTGTGCTGTGCTGTTCCAGGTGATCCCCCGTGTGGTACCCCAATCCCTGCAGCAGCAATAGGCCCCGTTTATAAGCGGGGAGACTGAGGTGCAGAACGGTACAATATCTAGCCCAGTGGCTCTAAACGGGGTGATTCTGCCCCCGGGGACATCTGGCGCTACCTGAGGACATTTTTTTAAAAAATTTTATTTATTTTAGAGAGAGAGAGCACATGAGCAGGGAGGGGCAGAGGGAGAGGGAGAGAGAGAATCCCAAGCAGACTCCGTCCTGAGCCTGGAGCCCTATGTGGGTCTCGGTCCCACGACCCTGAGATCATGATCTGAGCTGAAATCAAGAGAAGAACGCTCGACGTACTGAGCCACCCAGGCGCCCGCCCGAGGACACTTTTCGTGCTGGGGGGTGGACGCCAGGCGTGCTGCCCAGCGCCCCCAGCGCCCAGGACGGCCCCACACAGAGAGCCGGCCCGCCAGCGAGCGTGTGCGGGTGTGGAGGAGTCCACTGCTGCGGCCGCGTGGTGGGGCAGGACTCCAGCCCAGTGCTCTACCTCTGGGCTCCGGCTCGCCCACCCAGTGGACTCGTCGGGGGCGACCCGGCCGGGCTGCCCCATTTCCCTGCTGACCTGGCCCTTCCTGCAGGTGTGTCCCAGCTTCTTGCAGGAAGCGTGATGGTGGTGGAGTGCGGTGACGCTGAGCAGGCCAGCCGCCCTGAGAGCCGTCACCCTGCTGCCCGAGGGGCCGGCAGGACGCTGTTCCTTCCCGGAGATGCTGGACCTGGTTGCACCAGGGCCTGACTCCGAATCCTGGTGCTGCTGCCTCTGCGTCTGTCCCCTCCTATGCCCTCAGCTGCTAACGCGGAACGCTCCAGCCGGCCCTCTCCCCGTGTCTCTGACAGCCCCATGAGGTGGGGACAGTTGTCATCCCGTTTTCAGAACACCAAGGGGCAGAGCTGGGTGGGGGGACCAGGGATCTCGGGCAGGCCAGGCTCGTCCTCCCTGGGCTCACAGGAGACACCCCCCCACGCCCCCCATGACTGATCAGCAGCCATGTCCCGACGATTGTGCCTCTACGTCCTGTCCCCTTCTCTCCACCGCGAACCAGCGCACCCAGGACGGCGGCCTCAGCCCTGCTTCTCCCACCCCGTCAGTTGCTAGCTGTGGAGTGCCCAGACAGGCCGGTTACAGGTGCCCTGGTCACGTCGGCGCCGCTTAAGTTTCCCAGGGTCCCGCTGCTCTCATGCGTAGTCTCCGATGGCCCTTTGCCGGCCTTCTGGAAACACGCCGTTCTCACTGCAGGCCCTGCGTGTGGAGCGCACCTTCCCCCCACGTCTTCCCCCATCTGTGCCCCCTCATCGCAGCCCCCCCCCCATGTCTGCTTGGTGCCATCTGCTCCCACCTCAGTGCCGGGTACACAGAAGGTGCTTAATCAGTGCTGTGCACAGATGATGGAGTCAGGGGTGACCCGGCCGGGCCCGTTCATCCATGTAGGCCAGAGAAGACGTCCTGGGGTTCCTTCTGTATTGTGCTCAAAGCAGTGTCTTTGCTACTTTGGTCACTGAGCTGGGGGGGGGGGCAGGAGAGTCCCTTCTTGGGTCGGGGGGAGGGTCTGAGGTATTTATGGCTCTGCCCTGCTGGTGTGGCGGCTGGCCGAGCTCCTGCTCTCACCGCACAACCATGTGCTAATGTGTATGCTCCCAGGCTTCTCCCGCACGAGCGTCTTCTCGTGGAGAACTGCGAGCTGATTTATCGTCCAGATGAACGTCTGCCCGCGGGGTGCATTCCTGAGAACGCAGCAGCTTTGATATCACGGGGGGCGGGGGCAAGGGTCTCCTGGATGCTCAGCACTCCGCCTGTCGGAGGGGAGGCCTGGCGGTGGCCGCGCCTGGACCAGGACCACCGGGGTGCCCCCCCACCCCCAATCGCTCTGGCCAGGTCTTCTGTTTAGGGTCCTGTTTATTCTGGAGCATATGATTTTAGATCCCTGGGCCGCTTGCCTGGATTCAAAGTGTGTTTCAACGAATCCTGGAGAAGAGCCCTGCCTCCGAGCATGAAGCCCGTGGCTGTCCCCGGGCTCCGATGTCCATGCTGTGGGCGCTGCATCACAATGGGGGCTCCTCAGCTGAGATTTAGCCTGGTCTGGGGGTCAGTGGGTCAGTAGCCACTTGGGAGAGTTTCAGTGATGCTGGATCTTTGTGCTAACTGCCCCTGGGTGGAATGTCCCAGTTGTCCTGTGTGACGGCCTTCCAGGGACCCTGACTGTCCCCCGTGGTGGCCTCCCCAGGGCTGGGGGCCCTGACTGTCCCCCGTGGTGGCCTCCCCAGGGCTGGGGGCCCTGACTGTCCCCCGTGGTGGCCTCCCCAGGGCTGGGGGCCCTGTCCCCTATGGGGAGCTGTCCAGGGCCAGGACATTCTGTGTAAGTTCAAGGCTAGAGAAACTGCTGGTATAAAAACCTAATCATCTTTTCTGCTAAGAAAAATGTTTAAAATCAGTTCTGGCGCTTCTTGGATTCTGTTGTTAAAAAAACGCATGTTACTCCAACCGCACGTTTATCTTGAATTCTGTTGTCAGAGTCACGATATTGCCATCATCATGTGATACACGAACGTGCCACATGGTCCCAGGCCGACCCCACACCTCCGTGGGAGGCTACGGCCGTCCGCTGCGCCGCGAGGAGCATCCACACAGCGCAGGGGAGGGGGGCTCGCCGGCAGGAGCCGCAGTCCGCGGGATTAGAGGCCCCCTTCAAAGTGGTCATCAGCAAGGCGGGTTTGGTCCCGAAGCCAGAGAGTTCATCGTCACTCACAGTGAAAATCGTGGCCTAGCCCGTAAGGAAATCTCAGAGCAGAAACGGAGTCCTTCCTGAGGAAAAGGTGCTTTTCGGGTAGTTGGGGTCGCTGCGAGAGCTATGCTCTCGAGCTCCTCACCCATCCTGTAGGTCTGGCTCTTTCTCCAGATTCCAGGTGTGGCTATCCAGCCTTTCTTTCATCTGTTATTGCACTTCTGGGTGACTTCGTTCTCCTTAAAATCGTGTCCTGGGATCCCGGTGTGGGGAGATTCTGCCAGGAATCTCCACGAAATTCATAGTGTCCTCTCCTGGGCCACGTGGCCGTGGGGGGCGAGGATGATCCTCAGGCCGACCCTGCATTCCTCCTCAGGCTCCTGTTAGCTTCCTGGGGGTGGCCGCACAAAGGAGCTCACACTGGGGGGCTGGAAATCGCAGAAACACGTTGTCTCGCGGTCGTGCAGGCCCCAAGTCCGGGACCGAGGTGGGGGCCGGCCCGCACTCCCTCTGGAGGCTCCAGGGGAGGGTCCTTCCTGCCTCTTCCCTTCTGGTGCCCCAGGTGGTCCTCAGCGTTCCCTAAACTTGTAGATGGCACCTCTCCCTGGCCTTCCGCCTGTGTGTGCTGGGTCTGTGTCCCAGTTGCCCGCCCTTTGAAGGACAGCAGTCCTTGGGTTAGGATCCTCCCTCATCTAGTGTAATCTCGCTTTAACTTGATCACGTCTGTAAGAACCTATTTCCAAATAAGATCACAGTCACAGGTGCCTGGGGATCAGGACTCAAACCTATGATTGGGGGGGGAATTCCACATGCTTCAGGGCTGCTGGTGATTGGCAGTGGTGGCCCCTTCTTGTCAACTGCTTGCCAAGAGTCCCCTGGGGCCAGAGGGCCCTCCTGGGCGGGAGACAGGCTCCTGTGGTTTGTTTTCCTCTTAGAGACCTAAGCCCGAGAGCACAGGAGACACAGTCCCTCCTGCCCAGCCCCGAGGTGGATAGGTGAGCCGGGCGTGGGGCACGAGCTGGAGAGGAGCAGAAGTGGAAACCATCATGTCCAACCACGGCTAGCGACGTGGCCGGAGGACGTGCCTCCTGCAGGCCCAGCCCCCCTGGGCCATCACACCGCACCGTGGGAGGGGGACGAGGCTCCGGGAGAGCAGAGGCCGGGCTCACCCAGTCGCCCCTCAGCCAGGGTCCCGCAGCTGCTGCCCCAGGTCCCACAAACAAGTGGCTTAAACAGCACGGGTTTATTCTCTCGGGATTCCTTCTGGGGGCTGGGGGGAGAACCTCCTTTTCAGCATCTAGAGGCTGCCTGCACTCCTTGGCCCCTTCCTCAGCTCGCCCCAACCCCCGCCTCCGTCATTCCAGCTCCCGCCGCTGACCCTGGGCCCTCTGGGCCCTCCCTGTCCTGGGGACCCTTGTGATCACCGCAGCCCCCCTGTGATCCAGCATGATGGCCTCCCCGCTCAAGCCCCCCATCTGAACCACACCTGCAATGCCCCTTTGCAGTGTGAGGTCACATATCCTCAGGCTGCAGGGGTAGGATGTGGATATCTCTTTTTTTTTAAAGATGTATTTATTTGAGAGAGAGAGCGCATGCGCACATGAGCAGGGAGAGGGGCAGAGGGAAAAGGGGAGAGAGAGAGAAGCAGCCTCCTCGATGAGAATGGAGCCTGATGTGGGGCTCGATCTCACGACCCTGAGTCATGACCTGAGCCGAAATCAAGAGTCAGATGCTTGGGGGCGCCTGGGTGGCTCAGTCAGTGGAGTGTCTGCCTTCAGCCCAGGTCATGATCTCAGGGTCCTGAGATCGAGCCCCGCATCGGGCTCCCTGCTCAGTGGGAGTCTGCTTGTCCCTCTCCCTCTGCCTGCCATGCCCCCTGCTTATACACTCTCTCTCTCTCTGTCAAAGAAATAAATAAAACCTTAAAAAAAAAAAAAAAAAGAGTCGGATGCTCAACTGACTGAGCCACCCAGGCGCCCCAGGACGTGGACACCTTTGGGGGTCCATCATTGTGCTGACCATACCCCTGCCCCCCAGCAGCACTTGGCACCACTTGGCCCTCAGCAGACATTTGTGGCAGGGGTGAGTAGGTGAGGCCTTTGCCATGGTGCCCCCATGGCTGTTGGCTGGCCCCGCTGTCTCTCTGGACATGCGGCATGGGCCGAGGGCCATCGGGAGTTGGGGGCAAGTCCGGTTTGCGTCCCTGACCTGAGTGTGGCAACCCCAGACGTCCCCGGGGAGCGTGGTTTCTGGTGGCATCCACTGCCCGTAGCCCACAGCTGAGCCCTTTCCCTGGGGTGGACAGACAGCCGGCTCTCTGCTGTGCCCGCCGCGGGGTGTGCGGGGCCGGATAGTAAGTAAGGCAGGACTCATCACGGAGCCGCCGAGCACAGCTGGAGGGAGGGAGTCTGTGCTAACCAGGGCTGTTGGGCTCTTCTGCTGACTCCGAGCCATGAATCAGTGGGTTCTTTCTGGACATCGATCTGTCCCAAGGAACTGTCCCACCTCCTCAGCACCCCGCGGGAGGTGGAATTCGAACCATCTGGGGGCTGAGCGGCTGTGTGTATGGATGACGGAGGTTTCCGTCAGCATTCCAGCTGAGTTTGGACACGTTTGCTGTTTGAGAACTGGCACGGTTTCCCTACAAACCGATAAAGTGGGGGGACCCCCCCTCCCAGCCTCGAGGCGTACAGAGGCCAGCTTTACCCTCCACCACCAGGTTCTGCCCCACGGTCAGCGGGACTGTGCCCGACCCTCAGCCCTCCCTCCATCCCTCCTTCTCTCCCGCCCTCACCCACTCACCACTCTGCCTGGGCAGGCCCTGGGCCTCTGTCCCCCTCGGGTGCAGGGCCCCACCCGTCCCCACCTGCATGTCCTCTCTCGGGGAGACCTCCCCACGCCCAACCTCACTCCCATCCTCAGATGTCCCTGTGTGTCATTAGAGCTAAATCACAGTCCTGTGTCCGAGATGTCATCTCGGAGCTGGTTCTTAAGACGTTGCAGACAGACGCCCTGGCCACAAGGCTCTCGGGGCCTCCCCTAACAACCTCTTCCCAAGCTGGGGGCCCCAAGACGAGGATGTTTCCATGCCATGCTGCTACCCCAGCTCCACCCCAGCACCCAGAGGGGGGCAGCTGCAGGGGCCCAGATGGGCACACGGGGGGCCCTGGAGGCCCCACCACAGGGACTGCGGCTTCTCAGTGTGTGAATGTCCCCAGGGTGCTGCGAAGGCTGTGTCCCACCAGGACCAGGGGAGGTTGTCTGGGGCCCAGGCTGCCTGAGTGAGGACCCTTTGCCAGGCTCTGCCTCATTCCAAGGGTCCTGACACCTTCAAAGCTGCCACCAGTATCCTTCTGAGCCCGCATTCCTGGCCCGGCCCTTGACTCGGAAGGACCATGACTTTGCCTCAGGGGGTTTGGAAGTGCCTTGTTGAAGGGGCCGAGATGGGGATCTGGGCACTCAGGTCCTGGTGGTCAGCTCAGCTGAGCCCGGTCACCATGTGCGGGCGTCCAGCGCCCTCTGCTTGGCCTCCCCCACCAGTCTGGGCAGCCCAGCTCCGTGAAGTTCACGTGTGTTCCTTCAGCGCCTCCTGGGGCCTCAGCCACTGCCAGCGAGGGCCACCACAAGGGCCTGGGGGGCAGAGGGCACTTTGTGTTCAGCAGCTGCTTGCCCACTGAGACTCAGGGAGATGCTGAGAGGTTCACGGGCTGCACTGTGCTCTGGGGGCCGGAATCTGGCCGGTCCCCTTGGTGTGATTAGGATTGGCTCAGCGCGTTTCCCTGGGGCCCTTAAAGCAGCAGGAATGCGTTCTCACTGTTTTAGAGGCCAGAATTCTGAAATTGAGGTGTCACGTCCCTCTGGCGTCTCTGGGGAGGGTCCTTCCTTGTCTCCTGCAGCTCCGGGTGGCCTCAGGTGGCCCTGGGTTTGTGGCCACAGCCCTGGAGTCTGCCTTCGTCCTCACATGTGTGAAAAGGACATGGGATAGCTGGGGTTTTCTCATCTCAGGACCCTTAATTTGATCGCACATTTGCCGTGTGAAGTGACGTTCACAGGTTCTAGGAATCAGGACATGGACATGACTTTCGGGGGCCACCGTTTAGCTGACTTCAGGGTCACTTACTTCCTGTGGCCCCCCACCCCCTCATGGGCATGAGGAGAGGGAGGGTGGGGAGAGCACCCTTTACTGAAAGGAGGGGTCCTCAAGTGTGGCCCGCGGCTGGGACTGGCTGGGCCGCGTGCTGCTGGAACCCTTCTGTTCTAAGCACGGGGAGTTTGAATTGCACACTGATTATTCCGGTTAGCCGGGTTTCAACCCTCAGACGTGTAGGTGACTCTGGTAAGCAAAGTCAAAGCTGTGGATAAGCCAGAATCGTTTTTCTTTCCTGCTGGAATGCAGTTTTTTATTTATATTTTTAAAAATTGGGTGTGTCTGGCATTCTGGGAAATTGCTTCAAAGACAATAATGAAGTCATTTGAGAAGGCCCAGAGAAGGCCCAACCCGGACAAGCCTGCAGTGGTCTGGGCTTCCGGCTTTACCTCCCTCCCGGGTGGGGGTCGGGGGGGCAGCAGGTGTCCGGGCTCTCTGCAGAGGCCTTTTCTGGCAGCCTTGCCCCATGGGGGAGGAGGCTCCAGGGCGGAGCCGGTCACCGCGCGGTGAGAAAAGTCAAACAGCGGAGGGGGCGGGGGGGGAGGGCTGTGGGGGGCGAGGGGTGGATGGACGAGGCCTCCAGTCTCAAGAAGTCAGTTAATAACGGTGGAGTCAACAGGAACAGCGGGCCAGTGCTCAGCTGAGAGCTTTACAGGATCAGCTCATTTCAGCTCGACACCAGCCCCCCAGGGGCTAGGGATCGCTCCAGGGCAAGACCCAGAAATCCTGCCTTCAGAGAGGGATTGACAGCAGGGGAAACTAAGGCACTGGTCGGGAGCTTGCTGGGGAAAGGTCCGTCCCTGGCAGGGGCGGGGGTGGAGGGCAGTGCCAAGGCCCCGGTGGGCGGGAGGAGGGATGGGCAAATTTTCCCGGGGTTTAAGCATTTCGGACGTACCCTCCCCTTTTCAGACACCCTGAAGCGTCCCTTGTCCCTTGTTCTCTGTGCTTCTCCTGGGAGTGAAGCTTCTGACATGAACCACGCTGTTGGGTCGTGTCTGTTTTGTTAAGATGCAGGACCCCTTTCGGTAACCTGATCTCCACTGTGGGGACGGGTTGATGGGCTTGGGGTTGGCTTCAGGTTCTGTGTCCTGGTGTCTGAGGACCCACCTCTGAGGCTGTCCTGGGTTGGAGATTCTGGGCCCTGCACCCTCTCCTGATGCTCTGTCCTCTGCATGCCTTACTGATCTGCAATTCTGCCTCAACTTCAGGCTTCAAGAGTGCCTTGTACGCTTCATACCCGATGCCTTCTCCCCTGGCTGCCTTTGGAAGTCCTCGTTTTTCTAGGTCAAAGCCCTTAGCTAGATCTTAGGACTAGAAGGGAATTGTCGTTTTGTCTATAGAACAACCTAAGTGCTCCGATTTGTACACGCCCTTCCCCTCGTGGGGCCGTCCCCAGCCCTCCTCCAGTCCCGAGGGTCTCCGTCTGGCTGCACCCCCCTCTCCCGGCTGGCTGGGACCCTGTCGTCTCTCTGTCTCCGGCCCTGAGCTGCCCCGCGTCAAGTTCCGAAGCCGGCTCGTGGCAGGTGCTGGTCCGGCTCCCATCAGCACCTCCCTGCATCCAGCCCTGCCTCTCCGCTCCTGTCCTGCCGTGACCGTCACACGCACGTGTGCACACACACCGTCCACACCACGCACACGGCACACGCATACACGTACACACGCATCACACTCACACACATCACACACCTATGGACCGCACACGCACACACCCCACACTCGCACACACACCCCACTCCTATGCCCTCTGTTTCCCGTCTTGGTCGCCCGCTGGTTCTCTACATAGTGAGGACAAGGTGCCTGGGTACCCCTTCCTCGTTCACAGACCTCCTGCTCAACCATGGCGTCCCAGTGGCCGGGCCCGGGCCCTCCTGTCCTCTGCTTGGGCCCTTTCTGGGGCTGAGTGGTCGCCCTGCCCCTCGCACCACGACCCCCTGATGCTTGGACAGAGCCCAGCGCAGAGGCTCCCACACCCGGGCACCATCTCTTCTTCCCATTTGCCTTATCTTTAAGGAATTTTTTTGTTACGTACAAAAAATGGTATGTTTTATACCCTGTGCCAGGCCTGGCCTCGGTTTCCCCATCTGCAAGATGGTGTCATAGAAGAGTCCCCATACCTGGTGCTGTGGAGTTTAGAGCAGTAAGGAAGCAAGTGAGGGGCTTGGCCGGGCCCCTGCACCCTGCCCTCCGTAACCCTGTGTTCCTAGCGGTCACCTTGCAGGTGAGCCCTGGCCTTCAGGCCTTTCAGGCTGGGGCTTCTCCAGGGGATTCAGCCCCCTCAGACGGAGGGTCTGTGGCTCTGACACCGAGGGCTGGGGGCCCTGGGCAGGCACGCAGTGTCCCCTCACTCCCAGCCCCAAGCCTGGTGTGGGACAGGTATCCTGTCATGGGCGTGTGCATGAGGCCATGGGGCTGGAGGGGCCTTGACTCCTGGGAGCTTTGGTTTCATAGTTAAGAATGGTTTCGGGTGGTGGGGGTCCTTTCCAAAATTTCTGCTTGGGGTTCTGCATTTGTGGCCGTGACCAGGAGGCTGAGCCCTGTGTCGCTTCCCTGCAGGGGGCTTGTGGTGCTGTGCATGCATTATTGAGCACAGCTATCAGTTTGCTCAGGTGAACCTGATCCTTGGCGTGGGGGTGGGGCTGGCAGTCATCTTGGGAGGGGGGTGCTCAGGAGGAGGAGGGAGAATCGCCCCAGAGTTGGAATGGCCTGGAACAAGTATTTGACTCTAAGTAGGATGTTGGGATGGGAGAAGCCCACACTTCGTTCGAGTGAGAATTCCCAGAAAAGGGAAGGTGAAGCTAACTCCAGATAGGAAACGCATCTGAGAACACTTGGATTTCATCTTAATGGTTGTTTCTTATAAGAGCTGTATCAAAAGTTAAAGATATGGGGCTCACTAAATTCAATCCATCTTCGTTACCTAAAGTAAGATGATTTTTAGCATTAAAAACTATCTTATTGCATCTCTCCTGAGCTCAGTAATGTCAAGTTGGTAGCTTGAAATTGGCCGTGGGGGGAGTGTGCACACCGTGGAAATGGGAAAATGCTACAAATAGGGCTCCCCCCACCCAGGGCTGGCTCCTAGGACTGGCCAGCACCCCACTGCGTGGGACAGACCGAACACTCAGAGTTCTCACTGGTCTCTTCTAGAAAAGGCTTGTTTACCTATAAAAATAATTCTTTGTTCATTACGTCAACATTTTCCCAACACGGTTTGAATCAAATACGTGAATTATGTAAGGTTTTATAATTTTGTGCAAGCATTAATCACTGGCTTGGACCCGGGGAAGTCCTGGCATTTCATGACTTCACTTCAGGAGCATTTGTCGGGCGCCCCCTCTGTGTCTGGCACCCTCTGTGTGCTGGACATTCTTAGGCTTGGCTCCAGCAGCCCCTGCCCCCACCCTGGAGCCAGAACACACTCCTAGAGGGAAGCTTCTGGGCCCTTTAGTGTCTGTCGTGGGACCCTGGTCCTGGTCAGGCGTGTGGGTGAAGTTTGCTAAGGGGAACATGCCTGAGACGGGGCTGCATCCAGGCCAGAAGAGAGGCCAGGCCCCGAGGAAGACGGTCACTGTTGGGTTATGCCCAACGAGAATGTTGGGGCCCCCTGCATTAACCTGTTGCATCCCCTGACAGCCCTGTGAGGAGGGAGACCAAGTGGCCAGAGCGTGGGGCGTGCAGTGGGCAGGTATGGTGTGCACGGGGGCTGGGGGTGTGGCTAAGGGCTAGGCCCCGGGGCAGAGTGGGGTCTTCACGGAGCCGCTACCGGGCAAGGCCAGCATTCTGAAAAGCTCTCTCTGGTGTTATGTGAAGCACAAGCAGGTTTGTAAGTTAGTGGGTGGCCGGCCTGGGTTCAGGGTGTCCATGGCGAGGTTGCTGTGTTTGTGCAGATGGGCTGCATAACCAGGGGTTTGGGGAGCCGTGGAGATGAGCAACACGAGACCCCAGGAGGTGGCTGGGGGGTATTGATGGGGATGAGGGGGATGGAGGGGGTGGCTCTGGGCTCTGGGCTTGCCTGTCCTGGACAGAGGGTGCAACCTTCCCCGAGGAAGGGGACCCTGAGGAGAACAGCTTTGACAAAAGCAGGATGGGGTTTGAGGTCTGGGCTTTCTGGGGCAGTGGTTGGGTTGGTTGGGGGGGCCCAGAGGAGAGCACCTGAGGCTGGGCCGTGGGGGTGGGCACTGGCCACAGCTGGCCCGGGTGCTCCACCCCTCGCTGGCCTTCGGACCAGGTTGGGGAAGAGCGCTCCTGAGGGTGGAGACACCAGAGAGTCACTCAGAAGCCGGAGCTGCAGCCCCACAGGGTCAGATGCTCTTCCCTCGGCACTACACACTGAGGCCAAAATTTACTGTGCTCGTAATTTTAGGACAAACACGGACGACTGCTGTAGTAGGTTAAGTAGTGTCCCCCCCTCAAATTTGTGTCTGGAACCTCAGGATGTGTCCTCATTTCAAAATAGGGTCTTTCGAGTTGTATTAGGTGAGGCTCTCAGGATGAAATTATCCTGGGTTTGGGGTCTGCCCTAAATCCGGTGATTGGGTGTCCTTGTAGGAGAAAGGGGGGGTGGGATTTGGGACACGGGGCAGATGCGCAGGTGAAGATGGAGGCAGACGCTGGAGGACCTGGCTACAAGACTGGGAGCACCGGGAGCCACAGGAGTCAGAAGGTGCTGGAAGGATTGGGACCCTCCCCTGGAGCCTCAGAGGAAATCAGCCCTGCCCACACATTAATTCTGAACTTTTGGTCTCTAGAGCTATGAGAGAATATAGTTTCTGTTGTTTTAAGCCACCGAATTTGTTGCAATTTGTTCCAGCAGCTCTAGGAGACGAATAGTATTGGAAATTAAAAAAAAACAAAAACCCAAAAACTTTACAGTTAAATCAAAACAAACAGCTCATGGAGACTTAGCTTTATTTACAGCTTATTTAAAATAGCATGATCTACAAGGAGAGGGACGGGGATAACCCCCTGGCATCCGTCTCGACTTTTCTGTGGACAGCCAGATGGTCTGAACCTGCGAGTCCCCGCGTGGCTATCATTCCTGTTCCTCCTGAGGAAGGAAGTTTCCCTGCAGCCACGGAGAACTGCTCTGGAAGCAGAAATACTGGGCAGCAGAGTCCAAGTCAGATCTTCCAGAACGGCATAGCTCTCTGGCTGGGTGCGGGGCGCCTCCTGTCCCTGGGCCGCAGAGGACGTTGGGAGGCCGGGTGAAGGGCGGGGGCCCTCGGGTGACAGTGACGTGGGGGGGGGGGGGGCCTGAGAGCAGACGTTGTGGTCCACGGCCACGCCGAGCTCGGGAGGGGCAGTGGCAGCCGTGGGGACGCGGGCTTCATGCCCATCCCGGTGAAGGTGGGAGCACCTGGAGCAGCGCCCGCATGGCTGATTCCGGAGCAGCTCGGGGCGGAGCGCACTGGGAAGGGCCGTGCCAGGCCTCCCTTTGTTTGCCGTCACGGCTTGGGGAGCACACCCCGCCCTCTCCCCTCACGCGGCTCTGTTCCAGAATACACTGTGCCTGGCCACCGACATGCCCACCTGGAACTCGGAGAGCAAACACTCCCAGATGTCACCCACATTTCTAGAGCGGAGATTAGAGAATTTGAAGTGTATGAAGGACAAACACACTGTAAGCTGAGTATTGAAAGTGAACGCGGAGAATTTAAGAAGGCCGCAGGCCATGCACCTGGGGGAGGCCGGGAACACTGCTTCGCCGGTGTGAGGGTGTGAGTGTGTGCGTGAGGGTGTGTGCGTGTAAGGGTGTGTGCGTGTACGAGCAGGTGTGCGCCTGAGTGTGAGCGCATGGGCGCGTGTGTGGATACATGGGTGCACGCGTGTGACGTCATGAGTGTGTGCGTGTGAGGGCACGCGTGTGTGCATGGGTGTGTATCAGCATATGTAAGAAGGCGCACACGTGCTTGAAGTTGTGAGGGTGTTAGCACGTGTGAGGACACGTGTGAAGTTATGGCTGTGTGTGTAAGCACACGTGTGAGGGTGCATGTGTATAAGGTTATGAGTGTGCGCACATGTGAGGGCCCATGTGTGTGCACAGGTGTGTTAACACGTGTGAGGGTGCATGCATGTGTGAAGTCATTAGTGTGCATGTGTGGGGGTGCACGTGTGTGAAGCTATGAGTGTGTGCATGTGAGGGCACACGTGCACGGGTGTGTGTTAGCGTGTGCATGAGTGTGCATGTGTGTGAAGCTATGAGTGTGTGCATGTGAGGGCACATGTGCATGGGTGTGTGTTAGCGTGTGCGTGAGTGTGCATGTGTGTGTGACGGCACGCGTGTGTGCATGTGAGGGCACATGTGCATGGGTGTGTGTTAGCGTGTGCGTGAGTGTGCATGTGTGACGGCACGCGTGTGTGCATGTGAGGGCACATGTGCACAGGTGTGTGTTAGCGTGTGCGTGTGCGTGCATGTGTGTGTGACGGCATGCGTGTGTGCATGTGAGGGCACACGTGCCCGGGTGTGTGTTAGCGTGTGCGTCAGTGTGCATGTGTGTGTGACGGCATGTGTGTGTGCACGGTGTGTTACCGCATGAGTGATGGTGCGCACGCATGTGAAGTTATGAGTGTGCATATGTGAGGGTACGTGTGCACACTCTTGAGCATGTGTGTGCACGAACACAAGCCCGCCTGGTACCTGGCGGAGCCCGGCACTCTGGTGGGCAGAGCACCCTGGTAACAGGAGCCGGCTGGGGGACATCAGTTTCCATCAAGGGTGGAGCCGTGAGGGGTCTGGGCGGGTCAGTGGGCTTCTGTCCTTTTCCTTTCACTTCGGAGCAGTGTGCGAACCAAGCCTCTCTGTGAACACTCGCCTGGGGGGCAGCCCCTGCCAGTGGGGAACAGGTGGTTGGGCTGCCCGGGGCTTCTGGCCTCAGCCTGCTTGCTTTGCCCAGTGGGGCTGGAGGGCTGAGCTCAGCCCTGGGGGTGGGTGGGGGCGTCACTGGCCTGCTGGCCCCTGCACAGTCATGGGACTCGGTGAGACGTCAACAGTGTGGAGCCCCCTCTCCCTGTTCTTGACGGGGCTCAGACTGGAGTCACCTTTGCTGAGCGAGTTGTACTTTCTTGGGCTGTTGCAACCAGGGACGAAGATTGGGGGATACGTCGGGGAAGGAGAGGGAAAGCGCACATTTTTCAGGAGTACCATTTGCTTCCGATGTTAATCACAGGTCTGTTTTGCCTGTGCCCCAAAAATAAGCTCCTTTGGAGCATTCCGTTGGGTGACCCAAAGCCTTTCCTTACACTGGTCAGTGACCTATGCATCTGAGTCGCCTCCTTGAGAAACGCTCCGAGGCTCCATGACGATCTGCCTTCTCGGGAGCCGCGCCTGGGGGTGGGGGTGGGGGCGCAGGGCTGTCCCTTGGAGGCAACAGGGTCCCCTGCTGACTCGTGTCCCCGCTTCATTGATGGCCAGCGCTGGGCTGTCTCCTTGCTGACCGGTTGCGGGCTGTGGGCAGTCCCAGCAAGGGCGGCTTCTTGGGCCGAGGTCTTTTGGGGGAGGACCTGGGTGCAGAGTCCCGGCTGTGAGCCGTCGGCACCCGGCACGCCGGGGCCTCGGTAGGATCGGTGTCCTCACACGCAGAGACACGACAGTGCTCGCTCTGCACACACACGCCGGCGACGGGCCGCGTGAGCTCCCGGACACAGCGCTCTCGGCAGGCGCTCGGTTCGCGGCACCTTGATTGTGGACTTCCAGCCTCGGGAACTGTGAGAAACGAGTGTCTGTTGTTCAAAGCCACCGGGTCCGCGGTATTTTGTTTGTCGGCCCGGCCGGCTGAGACGAGGCTGGAAGCCGCTGCCACGTGAAGGCTGCCGTCCGCGGGCACCGCAGCTCCTGTGAGGCGTCTGGGGAGTTCTGTGTCCCGCACCCTGTCCTAGCAGACTCGTACTAACCCGAGGGGACTAGCGTCACTGAGGGGAAATCGATAACTGCGACCGCACGCGGATGGAACATTTCTGTGTGGCCACAAATGCATAAACAGAGGTGAACCTCAAGCAAATGGATGTTGCCAATAAAATGCAAACAGATGCTGACTCTCCCCCAAAATAAATGCACATAGAACTCCTCTGTCGTTGGCCCGAAATGGAAACTCTTGGAGAGTGCTCACACCTGGTAATGGAGGGCGTGTACGTTCTGCCTGCTTTGGTGGATGGCAGTTTGGAAATACTTATCAAAATCTAGACTTTCTCGGGAGGCATGCTCCTAACACGCAGCACGGATGTGTACTGGAAGTAATTTGCAATAGAAGAAGCCGTAGAGGCGCCTGGATGGCTCAGTCGGTTAAGCATCTACGTTCAGCTCGGGTCATAATCTCAGGGTCCTGGGATCGAGTCCTGCATCAGGCTCCCTGCTCAGCGGGGAGTCTTTTTCTCCCTCTCTGTGCTTTGTGCTCTCTCTCTCTCTCCCCCTCTCAAATAAATAAAAGCTTTAAAAAAAAGAAGCAGCTATAAACAGCGTATGTGCACATCAACAGTAGAGCTGACGGGTCCTCCCGTGGGATACTGTGCAGCTGTTAGCAGGGGCAGAAGCCCGGGCGCTGCCGGAAGGATCTCCAAGGAAAGCCCTGAGCAGAGTGGACAGAGGCCGGCCAGCGCGAGCCGGGCGTCCAGCGTCCCTGACTCGTTCCTGGGGCGTGTGCAGGAGACCGCTGATGGCTTTCACTCTCTGTGCCATGTTTTTGTACAGTGATTTTTTTTGGACATGAATGTCACATGTATATTTTATTTTATTTATTTTTTTATTTTTTAAAGATTTTATTTATTTATTTGAGAGAGAGAAAGAATGAGAGACAGAGAGCACGAGAGGGAGGAGGATCAGAGGGAGAAGCAGACTCCCTGCCGAGCAGGGAGCCCGATGCTGGACTCGATCCCGGGACTCCAGGATCATGACCTGAGCCGAAGGCAGT
>NW_022589722.1:31424216-31465867 GCF_004348235.1 Phoca vitulina | reverse complement strand
CTGAGCCGAAGGCAGTCGCTTAACCGACTGAGCCACCCAGGCGCCCCCACACGTATATTTTAAAAGGTGTTCATTTAAAAATCTGTAACTGACAAAGAGTGTTGGCGGGAGCTGGGGAGTTTCTGGTCCTTAGAAGCTGCTGTCGGTCTGCAGGCATTGGGCGGCGCTGGCGGCGTCCTCACCGTGTGGCAGAGGCAGGCCTGGGCCGTGGGGCCGCCAGCCCCGTCCCGGGCAGCAAGGATTGCCCAAAGTGCTGCCGGCTGCCACAGGCCAGCTCGGGATGGACCTGTGTCTCCCTGAGTGTGTCCCCCCGTTGGTGAGCACGGGGATCCTCCCAACAGACGGGGTCTGTGTGCCCTGGGTCTGACAGGCCTCCGGGGTGGAGGTGTCTCTCTGGGGAAGCTTCCAGAACCCTGCTGTTACGGAGGTTTAGACTTCTGCCCTTGGAGAGCTCGAGCGCCACTGGGAAGGCCGGACAGGTTACAAACACATGGGACCCAGCGTTGGCCAGGCTGCAGGGGGCTCTGCATGAGAAGCCGCGGGGCGGGCATGGCTGGAGGCCTCCTGCGGGGGCGGCCCGGGTGCAGGGTGCTCTGTGTGCTCCCCAGTCTCCCTCCGTTCGCACTGCGCAGCCGCCGCCCCAGCATGGGTGTGTGTGGGGGGCGTGAGGACCCCTGTCAGTCTCCTCATTTCCGGGTGATTCTCTCCTAGGAGAGGGGTGTTCACGGCTGCACGTGGCGCTGCCCCCCAGAGCGTGGGGACCCCGGCAGGGCTGGAACAGGGACGGGCCCCCTGTGGAGGAACCCCCGGGGGTGCCACTCTGGACGACTGTGACACGGTCCTGGGAAGGCCCAGGTCCTGCAGTGTCTACACTGCACCTTGACCCTCGGCCCGACCTTGCAGCACCTTCAGGCGGTGGCTCTGGTGGCTCGGGTTCCGGGGTTCAGGGTGACATCCCCCCGTCTCTGTCTCATCCTCCAGGAGAGCACTGCGAGGTGAACACGCGCTCGGGCCGCTGCGCCCACGGGGTCTGCAAAAACGGGGGCACCTGCGTGAACCTGCTCATCGGCGGCTTCCACTGCGTGTGCCCTCCCGGCGAGTTCGAGAGGCCCTACTGCGAGGTGACCACCAGGAGCTTCCCGCCCCGGTCCTTTGTCACCTTCCGAGGCCTGAGGCAGCGTTTTCACTTCACCATCTCCCTCACGTGAGTGTGGGCCCGCGCGTCCCCGCCTCGGCTCCTGCCACTAGAGCATCGCGGGTCCCTGCCCCGTGTCTCTCCGGGTGCCCACGGGGCCGTGTCCGCTGGTCCGGGCTGGCTGTAGGACTGGCTAGCTGATCTGGGGGGCCCCCTGCAAGTCGGCAATGGGGGGGCCCTGGCTCAAAAATGAAGATTTTCAGGACGGCGGCAGCGGAGGGTTGAGCCCTGCGTGGGCCCCTTACGACGGCCCAGGTCACACGCCGTGAAGCCAGCCCTCGCCCTTCGGGTCCCGCCCACTTGCCGACACCCTGGTGGCCGGAGCTGGAGGGCGCAGGGGCCCGCAGGCTTGGCGCCAGGCGGCGGACTCAGCTTGGCTTCCTGCTTTGTGGCCTGGGGGCCGGCTGCCCGGCAGCCCTGCTCCCCGCCTGTGATCCAGGGTGTGGGCGTATCGTGTACTGTGCTTGCTATTTCTGCTTCTGCTTCTCCAAGAGAATTCAGGTTTAATTTAATTCTAAAAAACCGGTCATTTCTACTTTAAAGATTTCTATCAGGTTTCACTTAGGGAAGTGGGGTGTATTTTTTTTTGGTCTTTAGTGCCGTTGTTTGGGGGCCCTTCAGGTGGTCTCCCAGTGGGAATGCAGCACCCCGTGTCCTTTGAGCAGGCACCCCAGAAGGCGGCTGCCCCTGTGAGCTGCCCTTTGAAGACAGGCTCCTCTCTGGGGGTCCTGCCCCCTGAACGGGTGAGGGGTGCAGTGCAGCCAACAGGCCCTGGAGAGTGCAGGTGGGGGCTACAGTCCAGAATAGTTGGGAGTGAGGCCTGATCTTTTCGGTAAGTGGCCAGGACGCACCGCCATTGGCTCAAGCCCAGCGGAGCGAGGACTGGGGGCCGGCTGCCTCAAGGAAAGATGCGGTGCGTGCGCTGGGAACAAGGCGGGACGGCCCGGGGCAGGAGCTGGGCGCCGGCCTGTGCCGGTGTGAGGGCCACGCTGAGCCGTTGGGGCCAGTGCACGGCGCTTACTGAGCACCTGTCGTGCACGAACGCTCTGAGGTGAGTCAGAAAGGATTTTAGAAATGTCCCTAGGGATCTTAAAATCCAGTGGGAGGGACCCTGGATGTCAGTGCTGGGGAAAGGCCCCGATCACGTGGAGGTCCCAGGTGAAGCCAGCTCTGCAGGGCTGGGCCGTTGGACATGTGGTTCAGGCCCGTTGACCTCTCCGTGTGGGCGTCCCCAAGTGCCCCTCCAGACCCGAGAGGAACCTCTCTCTTCAGAGCTGCTTGAGGCACCAGGCCCACCTTGGCCTCTCCCCATACCTCTCACTCAGACAGGTCCTGTGAATCTCTTGTCCTTCTGTCCCCTGTCCAGACACTTCTCCCTTCCCAGTGCCCAGCACCTTGGCCCTGTCCTCTCTCCCTCCTGACCTGGTGTGACAGCACCGGGCTCGTCTGCCTGGCCTGAGTCAGCCTGAGTCCTGCTGGGCCTGCCCACTGCCTGGGTAAGGCCCATACTTCCTAATAGGGCTGGGGTCCTCTGTGGCCTGACCACTGGCACTCCCTGAGTCTGGCACCGTGTGCCCTGTGATGGGGCCGCCCTTGCTTGCTTGTGGTTCTCTGGACCTGCCCAGCCTCCCCCAGGCGTTCCCACATCCTGCTGGCCCGCCCGCCCCCGCTGCTTCCTCCAGGAAGACCCCTGCCCAGGCTGGACAGCACATTTGGTCACTGCTGCTCGTCTGCTGCCCTCCCCTCTGGCGTCCTTGTCTGTGGGTTCAGGCCGCCATTGACCCTGGTGCTCTGCTGTGCCTGTCTGCTGCTGGCCTGAAGCTGCTCAGGGGCTTTTCATCCTATGTCCTGACACCCCAGACGTCCAGAGGTCAGCAGGCGGCTGGCCACTGCTTCCTGGCCTGTAACCCCAAGACTCCAGCTTTAATAAAATAACAAGAGTGCTGTGATCCATGGAGCCCAAGTGGGTGCTCGAGGCCCCGCCCTTTCCTGGGGCACCAGCGGGGAGGCAGGACACTGGACCCCCACTTGGCCCTCCGGGCCTGGACGGCAGTTCCTTTGACTGTAACAGCAGTTCTGAGGCTCGGGTCACCTGGAGGCCACGGTTTTGAAGTTGTTGCTGTTTTATTTTGACGCACAGCCCATGGCTCTGCCACGTTCTGTTAGAACAGCCAATGGGGGTCCCTGTCTGGGCGTGCTGTGAGGGCTCGGGGGTGCAGACGACGCGGCTGGCTCTCTTGGTGCTTGGCCTGTTCCCCAGGCTGCAGCAGGTGTAAGTGGTGTCCGCCTTCAGCGCGGACGGCCCAGCGGGGCCACGCATGCCAGGCGCTGGGGCCTGGCTCTCTGCCCTCTGCCCACAAGACCTGCGCGCAGCAGGCCCACCCCGAGGGCACGGCCTCCAAAGCTAGGGCTCTGCCGTGGGATCCCTCCTGGCCACTCTGTGCCCCACGTGGTGGAGGTTTAAAACACCGTGCTTCTGTGGACGTCCGCCCTCCAAACCAGAGGCGTTTTATGTCTTCTGGCAAACGTGTCCCCGGCATGTGACGGGCGCTGGTTGGGGGCATGTGATCTTGACATCTGTATGGCCATGGCCACCCGCCCCCGGGGCGTGGCTGGCAGCCTGCGGTCACACTCTGTGCAGTGACCATGGGCAGCGGATAAGCCGCGGGGGGGGGTCCCTGCTGGAGGCTGACCTAGGAGGTGACCGGAAGTCCCGGTGCGGGAGGCGGGCAGGCCGTGGCAGCCCGTGGCAGCCCTGCCGGAGACCGACGGGAAGTCTGCTGGCTCAGACTCAGAGAGAAGCTAGAAAATAAAGCGTTTAATTAAATGTGTGAGTAACATAGTGGGATGTCCGCTTGCTTGCCCGGCTTAGCAGTTTCAGATGATTAAGTGTGGCGGCCATATGTGGGCCGTGTCCCGCTTGGGGGGCCGTGGCTGGGATATCAGGGCCCTGCTAAATCAGTGAGTGGTTTGTTAGGGAATGACTTCAACAGCAGAAACCGTGAATAGTCCTCCCAAACCTTGAGCAGAGCAGCTGCACTGTGGGGGCCGTGGTTGCTGGGGGGGGCCCCGCTGCCTCCTGGGGGCGCACCGTGGGGCAGGGGGGCTGGGCGCCAGCGAGCAGCTTGTTTCAGGTGATTTCGACTCTCCTCTTCTAGTTCCTGTTTGCCAAGTGGCTGGGTTCCCAGGCGGGCCCCTCGTTCCCAGCTGCCTCTCTTCCTCCACCCCTGCCCCCATCCTCTGTTCTTTGCTTCTCCCCCGGCTGCTCGCCAAGTCTTGGTCTCTGTTTCTAGTCTTTCCTCTTTCTCTTGTGCTTTCTGGATCCTCCCCTTGGCTCTGGGTCCCCTGTTAGCGCTCCATGTCCAGCAGTGGACCTCTGGGTGCCTGCCTGGGGTGGGGTGGGGCCACGCAGCACCATTTGATGCCAACAGCCCGTACCAGCTCCCAGCTTGGTCCAAAGAGAAAGCCACAGCAGTGCAACCTGCCGAGGAGAATTAGGTGTGTCCCAGCGAGTGTCTGTCGTAACCGTAATCTGTCCCCTTCTCCCGCCTGTTCACTCCATACCCCGAAGCGTCCCCTTCGCTATATGGGTGTTTTTTCTGTGCAGTGTGTTACCAGTTCTCACTGTGTCCTAAACAGAGGGGATTCGAGGTGTGGACGAGAACTGTTCATTTTAAGTAACTCACAGGAAAGCCTGGGGTCGCATGCCTGCAGCCTGTTCTGATAGACCCTTGCTGCATGAAAACAGATAAACCAACCTCGAATCCAAGGGAATAATCCCCGCCCCCACATCCAGGCCACTCGGGAAACCGTCCCGAGTTCATACAGGACACTTTCCAGGGTGTCTGTAAGCGGGGCGTCCAGGAGGCCTGGCTGTGACTCAGGGATCCCTGGCTTTCCTGGGACCACAGGGTTGGGAGAAGGATCTCTGAGGATGTATCTCTGGTTGAAATAAGTGGTTCTTCATGCTTCAAATGCGTGAAGTCTGACAGGTCTGTTCGTTTTCACGAATCTGCTTTTTCAGTCATGCTTCCATCCATTCATTTATTCAGCCCACCATTATTAAGGTTTTCTATGGGCCCTGTTTTGGGCTCCAGGATGCAGCAGTGAATGAGAGTCATTCCCTCCCCTTAAGGATCATAGGTTCTTTTTTTTTTTTTTTTTAAGATTTTATTTATTTGACACACAGAGAGCGATAGAGGGCACAAGCAGAGGGAGCGGCAGGCAGAGGGAGAGGGAGAAGCAGGCTCTCCGCTGAGCAAGGAGCCCAATGCGGGGCTCGATCCCAGGACTCTGGGATCGTGACCTGAGCCGAAGGCAGACGCTTAACCGACTGAGCCACCCACGCGCCCCTAGGGTCATAGGTTCTTAAAAACAAATCAATAAGCAGTATAATTTCAGAAATAGACTGATGTGCTAGATTCGATGGAGGTGGGGGCACAGTGTGGATAAAATGAGTTATGGAAAGTGCAGTTTGAGTGTCTCCTGAGGGGTCTGCAGAGCCAGGGAAGATTGTTCTCGGCAGAAAGAGCAGCAGGTGCAGAGGCCCTGGGGCAGGGAGGAGTGTAGTGTTTGGGAAGAAAATGACCTTGTGTGCTGGAGTCTGGTGGTGGAGACAAGGGACAAAGGCCCCGAGGTAGTCATCAACACAGCCTCCCTGCGTGGAAGGGGACCGCGAGCCTGTGCCCTGGGAGCATGCGTGGGGATCCGTTTCCAGGCGCAGAAGATGCACCGTGCGTTTTTCTGTTCAGACATCTCTAATTGGTTCGGTGGCTTTTAGGACACCGTTCAGATGTCATCTTTTCCTATTCTACAGGCCGTGGAAACCAGATTCCTCTGTGCAGTCCGGTTTGCCGTTTCCAGAAAAGAACATCGCTAAGCAGGTTTTATGGGCTGTCAACTGCTGATGAGAAAAATGAGTGCCCGGGGACCAGAGTCTTCCCTGAGAGTGGCCCCCCGCTCTCGGCCGCTGCTGGCTGGGCGTGTCGCGTCTGGGCAGCCTCTTCCTTCTACAGCCGCCGCCTGCAGACCTTCCGAGCAGGGGTCGTTCGTTCTGTGATGTGCCTCTGCTTGGCCCCACAGGTTTGCCACCCGGGAGAGGAACGCCCTGCTGCTGTATAATGGCCGCTTCAATGAGAAGCACGACTTCATTGCCCTGGAGGTTGTGGGTGAGCAAGTGCAGCTCACCTTCTCGGCAGGTGGGCCCCCCCAGAAGGAGCAGCCCTCCGAGCCCCTCACGGGCACTTTGTCGGTGGGAACCACCCCGATCCCGGGCGGCGCCTTTAGCTGCGCTCACCCGCCGATCCCCGAATTCTACTAGGAATCCGTCCTGTTGGGGGCCGGGGGGGGATCCAGAATGCACAGAGGTGTTCATTGTGGCGTTCTTTAGGACGCCGAAAACACGGAAGACAGCTCAGATTTCCACATGGGGACTCACCGTACATCCGTCGATTAAAAATATTTAAAAAGCCATTCACCGCGTTATCCGCGCTGTCGGAAGAGAGCGTTTATCCAGACTGCCTCATTCGTGGCCCACTAACGTGTGTTCTCTCTGGACCCCCCCCCGCCCGCAGGTGAGACTACAACCACAGTGACACCCCAGGTTCCCGGGGGCGTGAGTGACGGGCGCTGGCACTCGGTGTGGGTGCAGTATTACAACAAGGTAGGACGGGGTGCCCCCCACGCCTCCCGCCGGCCTGGCAGCTTTTCTGTCTCAAGTCATTTATACTCCGAAGTTTACAAACGTTTATACTGGCTGGAAACATGACTTAGGCAATGAGCATTTGTAGAGGGTCCGTTTGCTGGGTGGGAAGACTCAGGGACCCCCAGGGATCACCCCGCGGCGGGGAAGGCGCGGAAGGCGTTCATGCATTGCGGCGGCCTTGGCTCGAGCTGTTACTGGTGGCTGTGATTCTAGGCCATTCGCACGCGACTCCTAAGCCAGAATTATCCGCTCTGACATGGACGTGACCTGAGCAAGAGTCAGGAGGGTCTTAGAGGAAGGGCTGCGAAGGTGTGGGCAGTTCGGGTTTCGTTTTATTTTGCCGTGCACGGGCTCGTGAGGAAACAAGGTTTTCATCAGGATGTTCCACTTGCCCTCGCTGTGGTTCTTGCGAGCCAGTTTTCTCTTTCCCGGGGCACTCCCGGGCCCCCCCACGGGTAGGTGAGGGACAACAGCCTGCTCCTGGGCACAGGTGGGGAGACGGTGCCCCTGTGTCCTGGAGGGTCAGGAACCCCCGAGGACAGGGCTGTGTCTCCGTAGCGTGGGGCACACTCACTCTGAGCTCAGCGACGTTCTGTGTGCCTGGGTGCCAGTCCGCCCGCTTAGGCCCGGGGGCCCCCCAGAGCCCATGCTCTGTCAGGGAAGCAGAGAAGGCACACCTGTGACTTTTCCTTCCTGCTTAAGTGGGAGCCCACCTCCCCACACCGGCTGAGGGCTTTCAGCTTTCCGACCGTGTCGGCCTTGGCACCCCCGTCAGCGTGCCCGCACGTAGCATGTTCTGGAATCATCTGGGGATGGCCCAAGCAACTGTATGTCACAGTTGAGCAGGGTCGGGACCCCTGATGGGGTCACCCCTGCTTAGGCCGTCGCCTGCACGCGGGGAGCATCCACCAGGGGCCTGCCTGCTGGCAAATCCCCCTGCGGAGGCCCCCCCCCCCCGGAATGTTCTGGAAGAGGGAGCCTCCCGCCAGGAGACGCACAGGGGTGCATCCCTGCAGCCCGCCGTTTCCGTTCCCTGGGCCAGCCTTTCAGCAGCGCTGAGCCGCTGAGCCAGACCCTCAGCGCGGGATTAGGCTGCTCCTTTCCTGGGGCTCAGCCACTTCCTCTCTTGCCTGAGGTTATTCCATGTATGTCTTAGGCCTCCGTGATGGGGTTTGCGGGTCATACTGTCGGGAAGCGTTTGGTGCACATCTGTCTCGCGGGGGCAGGGCAAGGGGGAGCGTGTTGTTTCTATGTGACTCAGCGCCCCAGGCTCTTAACGTTTCCAGATGCAGTGACGTTCTTCGGCGTGGCCTGCAGCTGGGCAGGGCTCAGCAGGTCGCAGGCACGTTGGCAGGGGCGGGAGGGCTGCTGGCCCCGAGGCAGGACACCCCCGGGATGAGGGGTGAAAGTGACTCAGGAAGTGGTCCCTAAGGGCTGGTGGCTCTGCCCTCCGGACCCTTGTTCTGTGGTCCATGCCGACTGTGGTCCTTGGTGCGGCCCTACCTGCCTGGGCTCCTGAGCACCTCAGCCATGGGCCCCCTCACCTGTGCTCTGTGTACGAGACATAATTCAGGGCAGTCCGGGAGGGAAGAACGGTGGAGAGTCAGAGGCCCCCTCTTGCATCACGCCCTGCGCTCTCCCACTGCCCGGCTCTCACTCACATGCCCTCCCTGGCCTCCTGTTTCTCAAGGTGTGGTCTGCTCTGCATGTCTTGCATCCTGTGGGGGAACCTACGGGGGCCCCTGCAGACCCTCCCCAGGTCTGCCCGGGCTGTCTTATCAGGCAAGGTCCTCACAGGAAACAGGGAGCCCTCAAACAGGATGGTCTCAGCAGGGCTTATTCCCAAAACGGGGCAAGGCGTGGGGCGCCCACGGGGACTAGTGTGTGACCCCGGACGGTGGCAGCAGCAGGGCTGTGAGCACCTTCAGGCCTGGAGGAACAGGGGAGGGCAGAGCCCACAAAGATAGAGTCGTGGAGGGAAGCCACTTACGTGGGGTAGTGACCTTCCGCGGAGGCCCTCCTGGTGGCTCACCCTGCCCTCCCTCTGATCTCCTGTTGGGCTCCCATTGGCCAAAGCCAGCCAGAAGCCAGATGCGGTGAACCCTTGATGAGGTCCATATGGGTCGGCCTCCCGTTGCAGGGAGCAGGCCAAAGTCCATTTACTTTTTCTCTGCTTAATAACGTTGTAGACGAGAGGGTCTCTTGGTGTCATCTGCCTTCCATGAAGGGAAGACGCACGAGAGCTGGGCTTTTTCCTGGGAAGGTGTTTTTGAAAGCAGACACTTTGCACAAACATGTTGGACTTCGTCAAGCGCGGCAGAGCCCCTCCCATGCTCCCCTGCAGAGGTTTGGGGCTGATCTGGAGGATTTGTGATCTGACTCTGTCGCAGATGTGCATTTTTTCTGAGGCTATTTTGCAGGACAAACATTTGCATCACCAACGTGCAGAAGCGTGAGCGTACCCGATGGGGAAGGTTATGCCTTTCCCACTTGGAACTCAGGCTTGGTCGCAGGGCGGCCGGGGGACGGGGAGAAGCACGCTCCCTATGGAAACGGCTCTCATGTGGGCATCTCGTCTCTTTGCTCTTCCTGGAGAGAACTCTGTGAAAGGGGGTCTCTCACTTCCTGAGCACCTGCTCTGTGCCTGGGGCTGCTCTCATGCTGGGCATCTGCAGGGGTCCTGTGGAGGCCCCTCGCTTTGCTCCGGCATCTCTCAGCCCGGGGCTGGGGGCATAGACACGTCATCAAGGGGATGTTTAGTAAGATCCTGGGGAAACATGGATGGCTCGTGTCTCCCTCTCCCATGGCATCGGGGAGTGTCTGCCCACGCCAGCCGTGCCCACTAGGAGTCTGCAGGGCGACCTCCCGGCCGCTGGGCAGACACGGACCATGCAGGGCGTGGGGCTCGGAGAGAGGGGGCTGCTGGAGGTGGTGTGTGAGGCAGGGCCACGTCGGCTGGGGATTTGGATGTTGGGCGAAGAAGGGACTTGGGAGGAAGTGAGGTGTGTTAGGCAGGTGTCTCCACCTCGGCACTGTTGACACCTCTCAGTGGTGGCTCATTCTTTGTTCCAGGGGCCTGTAGGGTGCTGAGCAGTGTCCCTGGCTTCTGTCCATTAACGCCAGCAGCACCCCCCAGTTGTGACAACCAGAATTATCTCCCATCATTGTCATGTGTCCCCAGAGGCCTCAGCAGGGGACACTGCTGCTTTGACCGGCCACACGTGCCTGGACGAGGTGGTAGAGCCCCTCGTGGCTGGGCTGGCTGCGTGAGCCTTGGTGGGCTTGGCCTCTTCGGGCTCAGGGCCATTCTGGGATGATGTGCGCTGCCTTTGGTAAGCGCTGGAAATGTTTTCATAAAGACAGGAGAGGTCCGGCTGAGGCTGAATGGAAACTCTCCCCTCCAGCATCAGTGTCCTCTGCTTCTAATAGGGCGGAACATCCAAATGCCTGAGGTTTCCATGACCTTGGGGAAAGGGGCCACCCAGAGCAGGGGTCATTTGGAACTACTCTGTCCAGCCACACTTCAGACCCTGTGTTTCAAGTCACTCCTAACCTTGTGGGTCTGACCTCACATTAGAACTCCAGGTGTCCTGAGGGAAGTGGGTGATGTGCGGGCCAGTGCAGAGTAACGGCCCCACACGCCGCACTCTGGGGTCGGACGGGGGAGGGGGGGTCTCCCTCTGCTTTGCTGAATGTTCCAGAAAACTCAAGGGCTTCAGAGTGATAGGCGTGTACTTCTTTCCAAAACTGTGCAAATGGCAGCATTTGTAATTGTTGTTTTTTATAGGCGGGGATGCATTGTTCTCTTGTAGAGCCCAGCCTACAGAAACTGAGGAGTTACTCAGTAGAAAGGAGGGTCGTTCATGCAGCACAATGTCACACGGCCATGAAAAGTGATGAGGTCGTGCTCTGTTTGCTGATGTGGAAAGATCTCTAAGAATGTTGTTCATAGGTTTAACAAGCACACTGAAGACCAGGTCGTAGACTGTACACTTTTTTTTTTTAAGATTTACTTATTTATTTGAGAGAGAGAGAGCGCATGCATGCGGGAGAGCATGAGCAGGGGGAGGGGCAGAAGGAGAGGGAGAGAGAGAGAATCCCAGGCAGACTCCCTGCTGAGCACAGAGCCCCACTCAGGGCTCAGTCTCACAACCCTGAGATCATGACCTGAGCCAAAATCAAGAGTCAGATGCTTAACTGACTCAGCCACACAAGCACCCCGGACCATACACGTTTTAATTTCAAATTGCAAACTTTCAGAAAAGTTGCAAAATTAAAACAAGAACTCGTATTCCCTTTGCCCAGATGCCCAATTGTTGACATTTTTCCACTTTTGCTTTATTATTCTCTATACCTCACCATCCCCCCCCCCATATGTATCCTCCTCCTATTGCACCTGCTGGTCTGAGCACCCTCAGTGGTCACGCCTATGTCAGGTGTCGCTGTGCTGAGTGTGGGCTGTGTTCTAATTCCATCAAGCTCTCCACAGATATTGGTTGGCTTTCTGCTGTACGAGGAGTTCTCTCTTCTTTCTGTGTATTTATATTACTGTGGTTTCACAAATTCCTGTTTTATTCAATGGACCATAATCTATTGCTTTCTTTTTTTTTTTTTTTAAAGATTTTATTTATTTATTTGACAGAGAGACAAAGAGAGACACAGTGAGAGGGGGAACACAAGCAGGGGGAGTGGGAGAGGGAGAAGCAGGCTTCCCGCGGAGCAGGGAGCCCAATGCGGGGCTCGATCCCAGGACTCTGGGATCATGACCTGAGCCGAAGGCAGACGCCTAACGACTGAGCCACCCAGGCGCCCCTATTGCTTTCATTAATTTGATGTTCAGATTGTTTCCTGTTTGGCCCATATCTCAGATTTGGCTAAAGGGTGTAAGTGCTAGTCGTATATAGCTCTGGCCTTTTGGCACCCCCATTGTTTTTATTAGCAGTCCTTTGCTTTCTGGCAGAAAAAGATATTCCAGGCTTATTTTGTACTTTTTCTGCCCCAGCCCTGGAATCAGTCATTTACTCACAGAACTCTGGATTCTTTTTGCAAAGAATGGCATTTAGAAACCAAGATCCGGGCGCCAAGGGTTCTTGCCGCTGCTGGGGCATCTCACTCACCGTCTCACTCACCAGGCAGAACTAGGACATGTATGTGTGTGTAGGTGTGTATGCACAGACATGTACGTGCATTCCGAAGTTCCTATTTGTTTTGTCCCTACTTCTTGAAGTCCTTGAATTCCATGCCAACATGACAGAGTCAATCTAGTTTTTCCTGTTTCATGGTTGTAACTCTTTTCTCTCAGTGAGAAACCTGTTCCCATTATCCTCAATATGGTTATTTATTTTCTCACTCCACTGTTATTTAAACGACGTGCTGACCCACTGAGCCACTGGCTTGCAAGCTGCTCCCTCCTTGGGCCTGACTCTACCACTGACTCTAGCAGGTGCTAGGAACAAGGGCCTTTAACAGAGATTTGGCTGATGTAGTAAATGATTGAGAAAATAGAGGAAGGAAAGAAGGAAGGGAGTTTGCTTAAAATTTGTTATAAATTTAGAGGCAATGAAAATACAAAATACCAGGATACGTGTGATGTAGCTGAAGCATTGCCGAGAGGAAGAATCATAGCACTAAAAACACTATGAGGAAGAAAAGGAAAGTCTCAACTCAGTAATCTAAGCTTCCACCTTAAGAACTTCTAAAAATAAGAGCAAAATACACTCGAAGCAGGTAAGCAAAAGAAGGAAATAGTAAAGATAAGAGTAGAAACGAGAGGAGTTGAAAACTGAAAAGTAATACAGAAAATCGATCAAATAGAGAGCTTTGGAAAGATCAACAACACTGGTAAACTTCCAGCAAGACTGAGGAAAAAAGAAAGACAACACAGTTCCCACTGTGAGGAATAAAACAGGACATCAGTACAGACCCTGCGGACACCGTGGGTAGCGGAGGAATTTCACACACAACCCTGCCTATGTGCGTTTAAGGCCAGATGGAACGGTCCAATTTCTCAAAAACACAAGCCGCCACAACCCACCCAATATGCAATAAATAATTGAATGACCACATTGCTGTTAAGGAAATGGCATTTGTAATTTAAAAACTCCCTCAAATGAACTCTCCAGGCCCAGTTGGTATCACTGGAGAATTCTGCCAAATGTTTAAAGAATGACATCAGGGGCTCCTGGGTGGCTCAGTCGTTAAGCGTCTGCCTTCGGCTCAGGTCATGATCCCAGGATCCTGGGATCGAGCCCCGCATTGGGCTCCCTGCTCCGTGGGAAGCCTGCTTCTCCCTCTCCCACTCCCCCTGCTTGTGTTCCCTCTCTCGCTGTCTCTCTCTCTGTCAAATAAATAAATAAAATCTTTAAAAAAAAAAATAAATAAATAAAAATAAAGAATGACATCAATTCTAAATGGTCCCTTCCAGAAAAATAGAAGAGGAGGGGATGCTTCCCAGGTCTCTGGGATGTTCGTAGTACCCCGATAGGAAAACCAGATGAAGATGGCACAGAAGAAGGAAACCAGAGGCTCGTGTCCCTCGTGACTTGGTGCAGCTCATGTCCCCACAGAGGTCTGCACACGGGTGTTCACGGCAGCCCCAGACTAGAAACAACCCAGTGGCCTTCGTGGGTGAATGGTGAGGCGGACTGTGGTGCGTCCCTCCCATGGAAGGTGGGCTGTGACTCAGGGTACTCGCGGCAGAGACATACGCCGAGTGACAAAAGCCGGCCTCACCAGCTTATGTACCGATGATTCCATTTATAAAACATTCATTAGGTGTTGAAAGGACAGAATTGGAGAAGAGATTAGTGGTTTTCCGGGGTCGAGGTGAGTGCAGGAGGGAAGCAGGCGTGGCTGTGGGAGGACAGCAGGTGGGGTCCCAGGGGCGATGGAATGTTCTCTGTCCTGCGTCGGTGTCCACACCACGCTCTAATACCTGTAGTGCTACTACCATTTTGCAGGATGTTTACCATTGGGGGAAATTGGGGAAGGGCACATGGCATCTCTGTTACTGTTGACAATCGCATGCACATCTAAAATGATCTCAAAATTAAAGGCTTCATTAATGGAACTTTGCAAGATAGATAAATAGGTGCTGGCATATGCATATTTTTTTTCTGAAGGGTACCCTCCCCTGCCCCCCCAAGAAACCCCATATCCATCAACAGCATGTGTCAGAGACCTTCTGCTATAGGTCATAAACCACCCCAAAGTGTGGTGTATTAAAATGTCAGATATTTATTATTTCTTGGGATTCTGTGACAGAAGCATTGTGGCTTTTTGTTGTCAACAGTCTACCACGTGGTGGACGAGTCTGGGGAGAAAGATGATGAAAGGGACGTCTCTTGTGTTCATTTTGTACCTTTCTGTGATGTTTTTTGTGTCTTCTGTTTTCCCATGAGTGCGGCAGAAGTTACCTGGGTGATGGGGCTATGAACCAGGTTTTTTTAACGTTTAGGTAAACTTTTGCCAAGGACGTCAAGGCTTTGGGGGAAAGGAGGGGCCAGGCTGTTGTCCCTTCCTCGGGACCGGGGGTCACACTGACTTTGCTTCGCCCACTGACACGGAGCCGCATGATTTACCGCTCGGCAGCTTCGCCCGGTTCAGCACGAGCCTCCAGTCCGGAGCGCGAGTGCTTTTGTCTCTCTCCCGCCGCATTTCCGCGGAGGCAGCCAGTTTCTCCAGGACCGGAACGGGCTCCGTTGCATCTGCGCCCGTGGGTAGTCCATAAATACCAACTGTCAGGGCTCTCGAGACCGAATCGGAGGGCCATGTCTGCCACTGCTTTATCCTGAGCCTGGAAGGTTCAGTGCCTCCCTGGGAACCCAACGGGCAGAGAGAAAAGCCTGATGAGCCGCCTCTGTGGGGGTCCAGGCCAGCAGTCCCCGAGAGAGGCGAGGGCCCCAGCCTGTGGGCGGCCCAGGGGCTGGAACTCACATGCTTCCTCTCCAAAACACGGCCTCATCAGATGGTAGACAGTCACCTGGTGTGGAAACATAATTATTGCCTGGGACTCCTACAGCCCCACCCTGGGGCCTTTGTGTCCCACGGCCTGGCGTGGAAAGTCAGCCTCGGGCCTGGCCTCCCGGTCTGGCACCGGTCACTGTTCTGCACCTGCCGCCTGTTTCACGCCCCCATCCCTCCCAGCTTTCCCGAGGGGCCCTTCCCCGCACCAGGCTCGCCGCCTTTCCTTGCCTCTGCCCCCACCCCCGGGGAACGAGGACATTTACTGACCAGGGTCCTCATGTCCACCCTTGGAGGAGGAAACCGAGGCCCAGAGAAAGGCCATGGGGGCCAGAGGTGGGCCGAGCCAGGGTCCAGTGGTTCTCGCCCACTCGTGGGCTCTACGGATCCAAGGGCTACACGGATTCCCAGACCCTGGGGTTTGTGGGCGGCCTGGAGGAGCCAGGGGCCTGGGGGGGTCTCTGTGCTCCTGTCCAGACTCTGGGGACTGAGAGGGGCCTGTTAGGGTCCCCGCGGGAGCAGGCAAGGCTTTGCAGGAGTGTGTGTGTGTATGACGTGAGCACGTGTGCATGTGCATGCTAGTGAATGTGTGTACTCACACACGTGTGAGTACGTGTGTGTAAGTGTGCACATCTCCTATAAGCCTTTCTCCCTTTGTCTGAGGAGGCTTTTTGAAAAGGTGACCGTGGCCTGTAAACCCGTGCAGGCAGGAGTGACTGTTGTTGCCAGGAGCTGTCCGTCCTCTCTGTCCTGGGAGGGGTGGGTTGAGCGCAGAGCCCACCTCGGCGGCCCTAGGAGCCCCTCCCAGGCGCCAGGGCCCTGTGCCTGGGACCCCGTGGGCTACTGCTCAGGGTACTCCCTGCCTCACCTCTCGTCCAGTGGGAAGTAGCCGACCGTCAGATCTGTAGACCCCACCAGTGGAGGGACGTGAGCTTCTCATCTGGTGCCTGAAGGTCCCCCCAGTTTGCATCGAGTAAAGCCCCCAAGAGAAGGATCATTACCCCAACTTTCCAAGAAGTTGCTGTTTAAACATCAGGAACCCCTATTTTGAGCCCCTCATTTGTCATTGGAGAATAGACCCCCTCGGAGCAAATCTGCATAAACTCCCTAGTTCCCAGAAACCCGGGGAGCCTGCTGGCCAAGCTGGCCGCAGAGGGGGGACCTGACCCCCGCCAGTGGGGACGGCAATGGAGGCTCCTGGCCCCTCACAGACCCTGGGAGCTTTTGTCTGGTGAAGGGCCGGGCCGGTGAGGGGCTGGCACCATGCCCCGTGGATCTCGTCCAGAACAGAAGTTGTCCCCACGGAGATCACTGGGGCCTGCAGGAGATGCTTATTAGTATCCAGGGCCGAGCACACAGGCCTTCCAGCCCTCGGCCCCGACGGACCCCCGTCATATACGTCCACCAGAAGAGCACAGGGCCCCTGTTTTATCTGTGGCTAGGATCGTTTGTGAACTAGGCTTGGCCACCTAAGCAGTCGTTAGGTCCACCTTGGCCTGAGATTTTTTTTTTTTTAAGAAACTCTAGAGTGAGCACTTGGTTCTGACCCTTGTTGAAAATCTTCTCTTTTTAATGCCCCCAAACACGGAGCATCTGTTGGCACCATACAGCATTTTCTGGGGCCGCTCTGGAGAAGAACAGGGGCTTCCCTGAAGACGCGGTTATGTGCAAGGTGCGAATTGCTCCTTTTTTCTTTAAAGACGTAAAAAGAATTTTTTTCTTTTTATCTACAAGAAAATATTGGGACAGCAACAATACAGGGAGAACAGCCATTTGCACTTTCTTTTTTCTGGCTTTTCATCCCATCTTTTTAGCAACCACACGGCAGCTGCAAGCCTTTGTGGGACGTTCCCCTCACGCCCGGGTGCGGTGCCAAGCCCTTCACATTCATTCTGCATTTCATCCTACAAGGGAGGTGCTGTTTTTACCCGTTTTACAGATGAGTGTGGCGGGCACAGAAGTCAGGTGACTTTGCTCTGTGGGGTCAGGATGTGAGCCCTTGGCCTCCGGGAGGACGTGCTGTCCCGTGCTCCCTGCCAGCCTTAAGCCCTCACGGCTGGGCCTCATGTTGGCGTGAGACCGGCTTCAGGCCCTCTGCAAAGGGGCTCAGATCCACTTTTCTGTTTTGTTCCCAAAGGACCCTAAAGGTGGTAGCCATGAACTTTTCCAGTGTCTGGAAGAGGCCGCCCAGGCGCCAGGTGGTAAGCACGCTGCCCCCGGCCACGAGCGGGTGAGGGAGCCGGGAGCACCTGCCCGCTCCTCAGCCGCACCTGTGTGCAGGGACTTGGCGTGTCTCCTGCGTGAGAATGCGCACCTGTCTGCCCCACCTGGTGGCCAGCACGTGGCCTTGCCTGAGGGCCCAGTGAGGCTGGCGGGCAGCCGTTTGCTCCTGCCCCCTCAGGGGGATGCTGTGTCCTCAGGACAGGTTTCTAACGTCTTTACAGAAAAACAATCAAGAAAGGTCTGGGCTTTTTTTTTATCCTTAATGTTAAGCTTGAGAAGTAAATACTTTTACGACTTAATTTTGAGGAGCTTCTGCTGGCAACTGAGTTGACTTTTTACCCCAGCCGCCTGACTGCAAGTGCAGGTGACGTGGGACAAGGGAATGAGCCATTGTCCAGAACCGTCTCCGGGCCTGGGCTGTGGGCACCAGCTCCACACGGAGGGAGGGGCAGCCGGGTCCTCGGTGAGCAAGCCATTTTGTCCTCATGGAGACGCAGAATCGTGTGCCAAGTTCCGAAGACGCCTGGCCAGTTTCACGGCCTTGGGGAAGCCTGTCTAGTCCGTGTAGCTCTTGGGCTCCTCCCGTGTTTACCGTGTGGCAGATCCGGAGTGTAGGTGAGCCTGACGTGCATGGCGTCCATGCATTGGGTCTGATGTGGCCAAGCCTTGTTGTGGGATCCAGTGTGAGCGGGCAGGTGGGGTTCCTGCAGCAGGGACTTGCTTTGGGGGGGATGGGGAAAGCAAGGCAAGTCGGGACGAGAAAAATCAAGTAGCCTGAGGTGCTGGGGGGCTCCGTCAGTTAAGTGTCTGTCTTCGGTTCAGGTCATGATCTCAGGGTGCTGGGATGGAGCCCCACGTCGGGCTCCTTGCTCAGCGGGGAGCCTGCTTCTCCCTCTGCCTCTGCTGTGCTCTTGCTCTCTGTGTCAAATAAATAAAATCTTAAAAAAAAAAAAAGTAAAAGAAAAATCAAGTAGCCCAAGTGCCTCGAGAAGAATCAGAAGGGGTGAGGTGATAGCAAGTGGTTGGGCCTTGAGGTTAAACCCCCCATGTTCCCTAACCTATCTTTCCTACGTTCCTTCTCTGCCCCTCTCGTGTGTGGTGCTGGGGGTGAATCCCTGCAAATGAGGATGTAGACTCGTCAGCACCTCACTGTCCTGGGGTCCAAAGCACCTGTGTGCAGGCTTGCCTGGGGAACAGGGATCCTGCCTGGAGGGCAAGAGGGAGTCCACACCCCCGTGGTGCAGGTGGGGAAACTGAGGCTCAGAGAGAGCGGTTTCCAGCTCGACCGTGTCCTGCTACCTTCCTACCAGCGTGGGCACTCCATGCAGGCCCACTTTGGGCCTCCTGGGAGTCAGCACCTTGGTCCTGTGTTTGAGTTCCCCCAACGTCCCATTGGAGGCTCCTTAGGAATTTGGTGTGGATCCTGGAAGCACGTGTGCATCTGGATGTTACTCTCATGACCCCATCTTCCAATTTGCTTCAATGCCTGCTTCCCGGGGAGGGCTGGTCGCCTCAGTGCCGGGACCGGTGGAGTCTGGCCCACGTTTCCTGCCCCTCGGGCTCTGTTCAGCAGACCCTCACGTCCGGTCTGAGCCTCACTGCGTGTGAGAAGTGACAGCTCGGTACATGTTCAAGGCTGCATTTTGACTCCTTAGGACATTCCCAAAGTCCAGCCGTGTGTGAATTCTTTGATGTGAATTTTGGTTGATCATTTCTGACACAGAGCATGAATCCATTTATTTCCCAAGACTTGCTGCTCCTGGTGTCTAGTTTCGAGGCACCCCCACGCTGCCTTCCCCCCGCATCCAGCATTTGAAACCGAACCCCATCAGCCTCCCTGATGAGGAATTGTTTGCAGCAGGGTAAAAGGCTGTAGAAATGTGAGTACTTCGTAAGGACCAAACGCTTTTGTGCACACAAGAAAATCTCCACCAGCTGCTTGAGAGCATCTGAATGGAGGCACACGGGGAGGGTCTGCACGTAGAGAAGAAAATAAATTGAAGGAAAATAGAAAGGGACAGACCCTAAGTGATGACCTCTGAGGGACTTACGGAGAATCAGGAACCTGGATTTGCACAGTTGCAAAGCTTTTTGCTTTCGGGTTCCCCCCAAAGCACATGGCAGCTCTCTTGGTTTTCTCACTTGGCGGCAGGGGTGAGCATGGTGGGGTCTGTCCTTGCTGGCCCCACTCCACCTGCCCCGTGGCGGGCTCTGCTCAGGAGGGATGCAGGCCTCGCCATCTGCAGGCCCGGCTGGCTGGCTCATGCCTCTGGTTTTTCCTGCTTTGCCTGGACCCTGAGTGCCCAGGCCTGGCTGCTGCAGGCGTGGGGCCCCCCGGGGCCTGGCTGGCCCCCCGACCAGGCAAGCCGAGCCCGAGGGAAAGAGAGGCAGGGACGCCAGCCTTCGCCCTGCCTGTTTCCAGCCCCCTTCTAACGTGAGAATTGTTGCCACGTGACCTCTTTACTTCCCGTGTCTTTTTCTTGGTGCAAAGGTGTGGCAAACGTTCACAGTTCTTAAGAATATTAGAGACCGTTTGTTCTGTCTCGTTCTTTATCTTGTTCTGTGTGCCCGGGCTGGCGGCGCTCCAGCGAGCGAGCTCTCTCATTCGCCCGTGCCAAGGCCCCGCATCTGCGCTCCGAATGAGCGGCTTAAACCGCTCTCTCTTCTTCAAACACGAGAGGTGGACACACAGAGGTAAGCCGGGGGCTGCCACGGTCCTCCGATTTCTGCCCCGCGGGGGGTTCCTTCTACGTGCTGGCCGTGTGGGGAAGACACGCTTTGTCCTCCCTCGGCAAGAACACATGACCTGAGCCCAAATCCAGTGCACCTGCCCGTGTGTTCACCTCGCTTCTCCGACCTGACTCGGGCTGTTTGCGCGGCGACCTGCACACCTCCCACCCCGACGGAGAGCTTTCACTCTCTTCCTGCGTTTTATTGCTGGTGACGGTCTCGACACGAAGGCCTCGCGGTGCATTTTATCCCCACTTTCCGATCAAAATGGGAAGGAGCTTCCTAGCGGTTATCCAGTAGACCGTGGCCACGGGGGACGAGGAGGGCGGATGCCCGTCCAGACAACCGCAATTCACATCACGCAGAAGGAACCGTTGTAAAGTGAACAACTCTGCCATTTAGCGCATTCACAACATGGTGCGACCTTCCCCCCCATCTAGGTCAGAGATCTTTCCAGCACCCTAAGAGGAGACTGTCCCCACTAGCACTGTCTCCCGATCTACCCCCCACCCCAGGCCCCAAAACCACCAGGCTGCTTTCTGTCTATGGATCTGCATTCCTGGACGTTTCACATAAATTGAATCCTGCAACACGGGACCTTTTGTATCCGGCTGCTTTCACTTAGCGTCACGTTCTGGAGGCTCATCCATACTGTGTCAGCTGTCGCCGCTCCATCCCTTTTAAAGGCTGGATCGTAATTCCGTGGAATGGAGAGGCCACATTTTGTTCACCATCCTTCTGCTCACGGACATTTGGGTGCTTTCCACCTTTTCGCTATCGAGAACGATGCTGCTGTGAACAACCGTGAGCAGGTTTTTGCGGAAGTCCCTGTTTTCAGCTTCTCGGGTCTGTTCCCAGCAGGGGAGCTGCCAGGTCCTGCCGTGACTCTTAGAGGAGCCCCCCCGATGCGTCCCCAGGCCCCTGCGTATGCCTCTCTGCACGCGTCCCTCATGTTCTCCTGCCGCGGCTGACCACACAGTGGCTGTGGGCACATGAGGCGGGCGTGGCAAGTCGCTGTCCCGCGTGCTATGTGTTGTGGGGCAGCCTGAGAAGGGGTGGGACAGTGGGGTGCTCTGTGGGGCAGGGGTCCCCCCGGATACTTCACGGTGTCCTGCTGGTCCTTTTCGTTCCTCATCTGAGAATGTTGTACTCTCAGCCAGAAGGGCTATCGCTTGACCTGACCGCCCGTGGGTGCGGGGGCAGGAATCGAGAAGCGGGTGTTGGATGATGTCGAGCAGACACTGTGTGTTCTCCTGAAAGCCGACTGGCTGGTTTGATGATGTGTCGCTAGGCTCTGACGTCTGTCTTCACAGTGGGCTGTCTCCAGCCAGCAAGTGCTGCTCTCAATTCAAATGCTGGTGTTCGCGGGGGCCCTTGCCTCCCGTCCTCCCTCCCTTGCCGCAGTGCTTGGATCCCAGGACCCTGGCCCGTTGACTGCGAGCAGCAGTTTATAACAATTGCAGTCTTGCTAACAGCAACTCTGCTTCATTAGAGCTTTCCAAGGGTAAACGCCGCCGTTGACGTCTTCTGAGAAGGCTCCCGCCCAGCCCCAAAAATGCAAATTATAAGTTGTAAAGATAATGCGGGGCTCGCACAGCCCGGGGGACGGTTCTTCCCCCAGGATGGCGCCTAGCACTTAGGTAGCCCATAATAGGCAGTTGTACATGTTTTTCCAAAGCAGGCTGCCATAACAGAGGGAGAAAACGGATGATTTTTTATACTCATCTAACTGTTGCTTAACCGAAGGTGAAATCTTTGAGGATATAGTTTATCAGATCTTGTGATCTCATCAACTGATATAAAAGAAAATGAAGAAGATGATCCAGGAACCAGGATACGGGGTCGCGTGGTAAAAGCCTCCCTTGGATTTACCAAAGAAGGGTTCCCAGGAAAATCATGTGCCTTATATTAATGTCACTTTTGAAGTCCCTGTAACATAGAGAGGACAGGTATTCTAATATGAAATCCTTCTCTTGTGGGCAGAGAAACCGAGGTCCAGTGATGGGCCTTGTCCATTCAGATGGTTGGCCAAGAGGGAGTGGAAGGCTCAGCTGAGGTCACCATGTACAGTGGTATAGGCTGTGCACTGCACAATTCGGGGGGAGGGGGACACCACCAGGGTGAACGGGGTAGCCCCTGACATCACACAGTTTGGCCACCTGGCTGAGCTCCTGTTACCAGCAGCTCCTTGTCCTGCCTTCCAGCCTAGTGTCCTCGATCGAGTGGATACTTCTTTACTCCTCTGAAAACCTGAAGATTTCTTTTTAAATGAATTGTGAAGTTGTTATTTCCCTATTAAAAGAGACATGGAGTTGATTTAATTAAAATTCTCTGTATTTTTACAACTCCCTGTTTCCAATACCATTATAAAGAAGCATAAAATTGCAGCATTTTATAAACTCAGGCAGACCCCAGAGCTCTTGTGTGGGGGCACTGAGTCTTGTTTTTAGGGGCAAGGGGAAGGGCTGCTGGGGCCGGGAGAGCGTGTCCTCTGTGGGAGGAAGGAGCCCTGTGTGCCGTGAGCTGATTGTGAGGCCCGGTGGTGGTTTACACACACCATTGGGGTTAATCCAGGCCACCCCAGGGCAGGCAGGTCTTGTCATCATCCGGGTTGGACTGATGGGGACGGTAGTTCAGCTACCTGGCCCAGCCCGAGCCAGCTCTCTGGCCACCTGCTCCGTTTTTGGAACTTCGAGACCTGCATGCGTACATTGTGTGGTGGCATGAGCAGGCTCCCAGGCTCGTGCCGGAAGCATGGCTGAGGGCTGTCTGGGTGCACGTGTTCGGGTCCTTAAGGGGCAGGCCAGGAGACGGGCACGGGGGCTGCCCAGGGACAGGGGCCGGGCTGCCTGGTGTTACTGTCATTGGATACTAACCACGGCGTCCTTGAGAAGGGAACATGCTTCTTAAGAAGTGAGCCAGCCCTACCCAAAGCCACCAGTTCCAGGGTGCTGGGTTGGGGAGACTGTGTGTGCGAGGCCCTCCGGGACGGCCCAGGGGGAAGAAGCTCAAGGCAAGTGGGGCTTGGTCTTGGGGCAGGAAGGGTGGTTGGCTTCAGGCCAGTAAAGGGCATGGGAGGGTCATCCCAGGATGAGGAAAGGCCTGGGTCCAGGAGTGACTGGGAGCCACTGGGGGTCCACACTGTAGGAACGCGGAGGGGTGAGCCAGACCCTGGTCAGGAGGTGTGCGGCTGCGGGTCCAGTCAACGCTTGGGCTCCCAGGCAGAATATTCGGAAGGAGGCATCTCAACACTTTGGTCTTGGCTGCTATAACAAAATACCATAAACTGGGTGGCTTAGGCCACCAGAAATTTGTTCCGTCATGGTTATGGAGGCCGGAAGTCCAGGATCAAGGTGTCAGCAGGGCCGAGCTCCGTCCGAGGCTCCAGGGGAGGGGCCCTCCTTGTCTCTCCAGATGCGGGTGGTGCCGGCAGCCCCTGGTGCTCCTTGGCCTGGCGCACCGCACTCTGCCTCCATCGATCACCACATGGCCCTGTCCCTGTGGCTCTGTGTCTGGGCCTTGTAAGGTCCCCAGTCACATGGGACCAGGGTCCACCCTCCTGTAGTGTGACCTTGTCTCAGCTAATTATACCTGCAGACCGTTCATTTCCCCGGAAGGGCGCATTCCGAGGTTTTGGGAAGAACATATATCTTAGGGGTACCCGGTACAGCTGCTTTGGGGAGCTAATTTAAAACAAGCCTGTCCACACGTGGTTTCCCGTGTCCTCAGAGCCCATGGGCGAGCGGCACGTGCCCGCTGGTGGGAGCACACGCAGATGCCTTCTGTGCTTTCTCTTCCCACAGCCCAACATCGGCCGCCTGGGCCTGCCCCACGGGCCATCTGGAGAGAAGGTGGCCGTGGTGACCGTGGACGACTGTGACACGGCCGTGGCCGTGCGCTTCGGCAGCCTCGTCGGGAACTACAGCTGCGCTGCCCAGGGCACACAGAGCGGCTCCAAGAAGTGAGCATCTCGGGAGGGGGGAGGCCTAGGCAGCCCCCCCATGACTGCTACTCCCCAACAGGGTCGTCCAGGGCAGGACCCCGATGCAGGGCACCTTGGGCCCAGCACCCTGGCAGCCCCAATCCAGGCTGGAGTCACAGTCCCTCCCATTGTTCGGGGCACCTTCCCTCTGACATGTTAGAACCTTCTAGAATAAGTCCCCTTATCACTTCTGCCGAAGTAACGGCCAGGTGAAGCCCGCACTTGTGACGGCTGGCTTGCGGGCCCCAGAGACTGTGGGGCGGCTGGCCTCGATCCATCGGGCCCAGGTCCCTGCGGGCCAGTAAACCTCCGTCCGTTAGATCCTGGAGGTTTTCTGCAGATCATCCTAACTCCAACCGGACTGACGACGCAGACAGCTGCCACGCCGGTCTCCTGAGCCAAAGCAGACGTTCCCGTTCCTTTCTAACTGTGTTTTGGTGGAGTATTCAGTAAGCTTTGGAAGTCCAAGGTTAGACCACCCGATCCGTGCTGAGCATCTGGAGCAGCTATGGTGGGGCTGGGACCATGCCCATTTTACTGATAAGAAAGATGTCGCCGGAGAGATTAGGCCCCTTGCCCGAGGCCACGCAGCTGCTCATGCGGAACCAGGGGTCTAGTTTGCCGTGAGCTCTTCAAGGTCATCAGAGGTCGGAGGGGGGTAGTGCCACTGGTTGGCATGGGCCCGGGCCTGCTGGGCTGCTCGCTCTGTGTGGGCTGGACTGGCCCAGGCCGTGGGCGGGGACTCTGTCCATCTGGATCTGATGCGGGTTCGAGGGGCCAGGGATGGCCCTAGAAGTAGGACCTGCCTTCTGTGTTCTGACCTGTTGGCCGCCTGCCTCCCTGTTCAGTTATTGACCTTCAAGAGGATGGGTGTGTCTGGTGGCGGAGGCCACCGTGCTGTGACGGCAGCGTCAGGACCCCCGCACCGCCTCTGGCCACCCAGACACAGAGGCCAGAGGGATTGGCTTTGCATCCCCAGGTCCCTGGATCTGACCGGCCCTCTGCTCCTGGGAGGCGTCCCCAACCTGCCCGAAGCCTTCCCGGTGCGCAATCGGCAGTTTGTGGGCTGCATGCGGAACCTGTCTGTGGACGGGAGGAACGTGGACATGGCCAGCTTCATTGCCAACAACGGCACCAGGGCAGGTACGGCGTGGGCGGCCGCGCAGGGGACGGCCACCTCCACAGCCCAGGCAGTCACTTCTGGAGCCGAGCCTGTGTGCCCCTAGCCGTGGGCCTCCAGGAGGGGGGCCCTGGCTCACAGACGTGCCGCTGCTGGGGCCCGGGCGTTCTGCAGCACGGGGTGCGGGGACGCCACGGGGCTGGGCAGGGCACTCGGGCGTGTCACTAGGGGACCCGGCCAACAGGCAGGACCGGCAGTGCATCCTGTGCCCCTCCAGGTCTGACGCTCTTACTGCTGCCAGAGGGTCCCGGGCCAGCCTGCCTCCCCTCAGGGCCGCTGCTCCCCAGGCTGTCTTCCCCCCAGCGTGGGCCAGTGTTAGGGAACAGTGACCGGTCCCCCGCGACCGACGCACAGTCCACTCGTGTTTCCCCCCTCTGTGTTCCCAGGCTGTGCTGCTCAGAGGAACTTCTGTGATGGGGCCTGGTGTCAGAATGGGGGCACGTGTGTCAGCAGGTGGAACACTTACCTCTGTGAGTGCCCACTCCGGTTCGGCGGGAAGAACTGCGAGCAAGGTGAGGGGCTGGCCCGGGTGTCCGCCCGGCCTTGGGGCCTCGGGGACCTCACTGCTGGGCGTCCGGGCTCACACGGGCCTGCACGTCCAGAGCCGCGGCCTCTGGTGGCGCGTGTCCCCAGGCGTGGGCCCTGGTGGGGCGTAGGAGCACACACAGGACCCGGCTGGGGTGAGAGGCTGGGGGGCACGTGCAGGAAGCTGGGGCGGCAGCCGGGTGGACGCCCGCCCACGCCCAGAGTTCCTGTTATGGAGGCCGCAAGTCCAGAGAAAACAGATGCCAACGTTGGGTTCATAAGAGCAGGAAACAGACAGCCCAGGGCGCATGGGGCCGTCGCCCCCAGAGACAGCCCCCAGCTGGCGTGCCCTGTGCTGTTGGCCGCTGCGGCTCGTCTTTAAAGCCTCGTATGAGGACCGTGCCGCCCCGCCCCGCCCCTCTGTGACACACGGGGTCTGGAGACGGTGAGGCCCGTCTGGCACCCAGTTTGTCCAAGTGTAACAGACTGCATAAGGCTCTCGATCCACCCATTACCACCTCCCTGGTCCCCCCCCAAGTATCTCGGAGCCCTCGGCTGGCCAGCAGCCTCCCCATTCCCGTGCACATCACCAGGAATAGAGCGACAGTGGCCTGCGTGCCTGGGGGTCGGAGCCCACCCCAGACACAGATGAGGGCTGGTTAGGCTGGGGGCTTGAGGTGGGGGTGCACACGCGTGTGGTATTCGCTGCGGGCTCACACTGTCCCACAGGCGTGGGGTGGGACAAGTGGGTTGTGCTCACAGGGCCCCCGAGCACCCCACCGCTGAGCCCAAGGATTCTGAGCCACCGCGCTCTGCCTTCCATCCAGCCTGAGAGACCCTTGTCATGCCCTGGCCAGGACTGAGAACCCCACCCTGCCCCCGGCCTCAGCCTCCCCCACCCAGAAGGTGGCAGGTGCCCCAGGGGGTGGGCTTCTGTAGGCCTGTGGCTCCGGGACTCAGGATTAGGTGCTGGACACATGGCAGTCTGAGACCGGCCTTTGAATAGAAATGAAAAATCCCCCCCCTCCCCGGGAGCCTGTCCTGCCCTCCCCGCAACTGAAAAAGGTTCTCCGAGGCACGTCTGATGTCCGGGGCTCTGCATTTCTGTGTCCCCAGTCATGCCTCACCCCCAGCGCTTCAGCGGGGAGAGCCTCGTGTCCTGGAGCGACCTGGACATCACCATCTCCGTGCCCTGGTACCTGGGGCTCATGTTCCGGACCAGGAAGGAGGACGGCGTGCTGATGGAGGCCACGGCAGGCGCGTCCTCCAGGCTCCATCTCCAGGTGAGGGAGTACCACGTGCCCCCGGGGCAGCGGCAGGGCCGGTGTGCACCCCAGGGGTGCAGCCAGAGCTGCACGGAGAGGGCGGGAACCTCGCCTCTTGCCGCCCCTCCCCCCTCGCCGCCCGCACCGGCCCAGCAGGGTCCCCAGTGTGAGGAAGAAAGGGAACACGAGCCTGCTTTCCCAGCCGGCCGCACAATCTCGCCATTCATGCCCGGGAAGCGCGCGGCAATCCAGTGTGCAGCTACGATTCCCACGGGGGCGGTCGATTCCAGCGCTTTGTTTCTTCCTTTATCACCGAGATGGACTATGTGCGGGGCTGGCTGGACCCAGTGGCCCGGCTCCTCGGGGGCGAAACTCAGCCAAGGTGTGTTTTAGACCACGGCTGTGGCCCCTGGGCATTTCGGAACTGCAGAGGGCGGCGAGCGCCTGTGGGTGGGGACAGGGGGTCCCCGAGGCTGGAGGCAGGCTGTGGCCGCGTGCTTGAGGGGGCCACGCGCACAGGCTGGCGCCCCGAGGTTACGCTCTGCCGGGAGGTTCCTAAGGGTCCTCCTGAACTTGGGATCTCCTTATGCGTGTGCTCTCTTAATCTTTTTGGAGTTTACCGTTTTGTTGATTGAAAACGTCAGATAATCAGTTCCTAAAAACCTTGAAAATGTGATTTTAACATGCTGTGTTCCCGACTTTTTGCTCCACAAATACTTCCACCTTGTGTCCTTCCAGCTCTGTAGAGATTTCATTTGGGGAAACGAGGGGCGTTCCTGCAGGTTGTGAGTCACCCAGCGACCTCAGCGGGCTGGCCGAGGGCAAGGAACTCTCACCCTCGCTGCCAGCCTGGGGTTTTGATGTATGGGAGGGTTCAGGAGACTCTGCCCCCGGGGCACCCAGGGTGTAGGCCTGCCGTCGTCTCCTGTTTCCAGGGGCTGTCTGTTTGCAGTGATGGGGGGGATAGGAGGTTCTTGTGCAAACCCTCCACCTCTGAGCCCCCTTGACCGGGGGGCCACACTTGGGGGTTCTCCCCCCTAGAAAGTCCACCTCGTGACCCTTTTCAGACCCGATCTGCCTCCTGACACGGCAGCGGCCTGTGGGACCCGGGATTAGAAGGAATTCCATAGACAGGTTGCTTTTTCCTGCCTTTCTTTGGGAGTTTTCTTTAAGTATGTATACGTGTGTACGTGTGTGTGCATACGTGTGTGTGCATGTGAGTGTCTGCACATGTCTGTGCATGTGAGTGTGATGGAGGACCTGGGTGCATGTGACCCCCTTCGCACGGGTCATTCACGGTCTTCAGCCACACTGAGTGTCCGTCTAGACCAGCCTCCTCTTCCACCTTGGGGCCGGGTCGCCCCTGAGGACCCCAGTGTGCTCCCGGGACGGCCTGCCCAGCTGTGACGGCTCTCCCGGTGGTGGGGGGTTCCTCACGGAGCTGTGTGTTGGTCCTCTCCAAGGCCTGGGCCCAGGGACTGCTCTGCCCAGTGCGGAGTGGACTTAGTTCCGAGGCAGAGTGGGCTGTGCTGGGGTCAGAGGAGGTCAGACGTGAGATGGATCCCACGGAGCATCCACCCCAATCTCTTTTTGCTCAGGGGAAGCCTCGTCCCCTCGTCACGCGGGCTCTGTGGTGTCCACAGGGCCCCCTTCCATCGCCCCTGTGGGCTCTCCGCCTGGAAGCACTTGTGAGTGGCACGGACAGTGGGTGGGGACCGAGGCACTGCCCAGCGCCCCCTGTGGGCTCCGTGTCGGAGGTCAGCAGGGGCTGGACCCCGAGGGCTCCCAGTGGACGGACAGGCCCCGGACGCGCCCACAGACCAGTGAGGACCGGGCCCCAGGGGGCTGTGACTAGCCCTGTGCGGGCAGGAAGTCCCCCGCGGAAGCCTCTCCCTCCCCACCTGCCCTGCTCCCCTGCCTCACTGCTCAGCAGCGGCCCCAGCACCGGCCTGTTCAGGTTGGACCGAAGGTGCAGTCTGTGTATCCCGTAATTACAGCAGCATTGTGTTTCCCATATTATCTTGTGATTTCGGAGGTTTACCAGCAGTCCCAGAGGCTAGCTCTGGGCCGACACTTGGCAAGCACAGTTCTGCCTCGGGATGGTATTTTTTCTCTGTGGTGGTTTCACTGTTGGAACAAATTAAATTGGCTGTTTTCGACTCAGGTGATGGATTGGAACTTGCAGGTTGTCATTTGGTAGTGGGGGTCTCTGTAGGAAAAAAGTACGCTTTCAGGAGGAGCAACAGTGAAAGCCCCAAACTCCTCCCGTATTGTTTGAGTAATTACATTATGGGTAGCTAATCCAAAAATTTAGGGGTTTTTTTGCCAGGGACTATGGCTGGCTCCTCCCCGTGGAAGGCTGGGTGGCAAGACTAGTGGCCTTGAGGGGGGGATCCTCCAGACCCCGGTGGCCACCCCGAAGGCCATTCCAGGGCCTGAAGGCCGGTCAGCTGGGTCCTGCAGGAATGTTCTGGGTTATTTCTATGTGGTATGTCTGAAGGCAGGCCTCCTGTAGGCTCGTGAGCTCTGTGAGGCAGCAGCAGAGGTGTTCCTGGCGTCCGTGGAAGGCCAAACCAGCTACGTAGTCATTCTACAGCCCACACAATTTGGGTAATTGCTCTCAGGCGCCCTCACTCCGCCTGCATTGTCCAGGGGGATCACCTGGCTATTGTTGAATGCCCCTCTTAAATCCGGCAACAGACCGGAGGGGGCAAGCAGTCACTGCACGTGGGCCTGGGATTCATTCTGTCGCCTTTGTCTATAGACAGATGTCATTTTTATTGTTGATCCACTGGTCTTGGGCTTTTGTTGGCAAGGACAGTGAAAGAGCATAGCCAGGGAAATGAAGCAGGTTGACTGAAACTTCCGTGGATGAAAGGAGACACAGCATAAAATGGTGAAGTCACCTTCTTGACTTCACTCTTGATTAAGACTAAAAACCAAAACACATTATTAGTTGCATTATCTTTATAATCAGTTAAAAACATCTTCTATTCTTCCATCATGATTTCTTTTTTGATCCGTGGGGTATTTAGAAGTATGTTTTGGGGCACCTAGGTGGCTCCATTGGTTCAGTGTCCGACTCTTGATTTCAGCTCAGGTCATGATCTTGGGGTCTCAAGATCGAGCCCGCATTGGGCTGCACTGGGTGTGGAGCCTGCTTGGGATTCTCTCTCTCCCTCTGCCCCTCCCCCCACCCAGCTTGAGCACACTCTCTTTCAAAAAGAAAAAAAAGATTTTTTTTTTAAGATTTTATTTATTTATTTGACACAGAGAGAGAGAGCACAAGTAGGCAGAGAAGCAGACAGAGGGAGAGGGAGAAGCAGGCTCTCTGCTGAGCAGGGAGCCCGATGTGGGGCTCAATTCCCAGGACCCTGGGATCATGACCTGAGCCAAAGGCAGCTGCTTAATTGACTGAGCCACCCAGGCGCCCTGAAAAAAAAGATTAAAAAAAAAAAGATTTTATTTATTTATTTGAGAGAGTACACATGCACACAAGCAGGGGGTGAGGGGCAGAGGGAAAGGGAGGAGAGAATCTTGAGCCGACCGTGCGCTGAGCATGGAGCCCAAAGTGGGGCTCGATCCCATGACCCTGAGATCAAGACCTGAGCCCAAATCCAGAGTCAGACACTTAACTGACTGAGCCACCCAGGTGCCCCTCGGAGTATGTTTCTGAATCAGCAAACAGGTGGCATTTTCTAGTAAATCATTTTGTTGTTGATTCTAGCATAGTTGCAGGTCAGAGAGGCATGCTGTGTGATTTCAGACCTTTGAAATGCATTAGACTTGCTTCACAGCCCAGCATTTCATCTTTTTTGTGAATGTCCCACCTACACTTTGAAAGAATGTGTGTTCTGCAGTTGTGTTCTGTATACATCGAGTGAGTGAAGTTTGCTAATTGGGGTGTTCAAACCCATTATCATTACTGATTTTTTTTGTCTCTCTGCTCAGTTACTGAGAGAGATGAGTTTAAAAAGTTTGCAGCCCTCATTGTGGAGTTATCTCTTTACCCTTTTAGTTCTGTCAAGGTTTGCTTTGTACATTTTGGGGCTGTGTTATTAGGTGCATACAAGCTTAGAATTGTTTTATCTTCCTGGACAAGCAACTCAGTCATCATTATGAAAATCACTTTTATCTCTAGAATTCTTTGTTTGCCTTCAAGTCTACTTTGTCTCATTAATAGAGCCACACCAGATTTCTTTTGGTTGGTGTTTACATGATATACTTTTTTTCTGGTCTTTTATTTCAACACTTCTGAATCCTTATATTTTAGGTGTGTCTCTTTTAAACAGTGCATTAATAGTTGTTGTTATTGTTTTTCTAAGCTATTCTTTTGCTTGAAACAGTCTTTCAACACGAGTAGCTTAGGTGAGTTGCAGTGCTATATCCCCACCTTCTTACGTGTCTTTAAACTGGGTAGCTTGAATCTTGTCTCCTGAAGTGGAACATTTATCCATAAAAATAAGAGTCTAATGGTCACCTGAATCTGTTTCCTTGAAAGTTCCGTGGTTCCCATTATTGTTATCAAGTCTGTGTCTGATGATTCTATTTTATGGATTCCCTGGGCGGTGGGGCGGGGGATGGTCTGTTTCCATCCACTCTTTCTTGCTTCTCTTGGTTTTCATGCACATTGTCATATCTCCTCCGGTACTTGGTTATTTTTGATTGAGTGCTGAACATCATATTGAAAATGCAGTGCGAATTTGAAACTAGAATGGTGCTGTCCCTGTCCCTCATGTTTGCTTCCTGCCGGCACCCCCACACACCCTGGCTGGGCTCTGAATTCCAATTTTTATCATCCCAGCCCCAGGAGCCTGGAAAGCGTTGCTCAACTTCCAGGCTCAGCTGTGTCTTCCAGAACCAGCTGTCAGCCGTCAGTGGGAGCGAACACCAAGCTCACTTCTGCAGATTTCCATTTTCTTCCTGGTTGTGACTCTGTAACTCTGCCTTGAGTCATTCTGATGCCTTCAGACGGCTGTGCGTTAGTGTTTGTCTTGTGTTTCCAGGTGTTCTCAGGAGGAGGGTTGGTCCAAACTACCCAGTTCCTTCATTAGGGGAAATAAGATCTTAGCATTACTCCTGGCTATGTTTTCTTAAAACATGAATGTCTTAGGCGAGTTACTTTACCAGCGGCTGTTTTTGTTTTTTTTTTTAAATACAAATATATAAACGTAGTGGCCTGAATCCTGTGTCATAAAGTGAAACATATGTCTCCAAAAATAAGAGCTCAGTACTCACCTGAATCTGTGGTTGTTCCCAGTAATTAAGTCCAGTGGGCTTTATCTTACCCGCCCTCTGTCCACATTTGACACTTCTTGCCACAGAAAAAGGCATGTAAGTCCAAAGAGTGATACAGGCAACAATAAGAAATTAAACTTGGCCTCATTTTTAAGTCTATCTTTGGCCCAGTGCCCTGTAGTAGGTCTGTTTTCATGGCTTTGTTATTTAAGTGACTGCAAAGCATTTTCTGTTCTGTTGTCATCACATCAACTGGTAGGTCTGGCTCTCCCTGTCCTCCAGATCCTAAACAACTATGTCCAGTTTGAGGTGTCCCATGGTCCCTCAGATGTGGCATCCATGAGCTTGTCCAGGTCACGTGTGACTGACGGGGAGTGGCACCACCTGTTGATAGAACTGAAGAGCGCCAAGGAGGGCAAAGACATCAAGTACCTGGCGGTCGTGACTTTGGACTATGGGTTGGACCAGGTGAGTTGGCACCTGTACCCTCTTTGGAACAGACACCTTCACTGGGCCCATGGGAGAACGGAGTGACCCCTCCATGTGCCAGGATCTGCCAGAGCCCTAGAGGATTTGGGGTCACACATTCTGGGCCCCCCTGAGTTTGGGTCTCACATTCTGCCTTATGCTCTGGTCTCCAGTATCTGCACCTCAGCCCCCTTCCAGATGGTCAGCTCCTGGACTCAGAACTGGGCTCTATCTGTGTGTCCCATCATGGTGCTGTTACTGCCTTCCGCGGTGGTTTCTTGTAGCAAAGCTGTCCTGAGTAACGACTGTCCTCGGTGCCATGCCTCTGGGGTACAAAGATAAACAACGCACGGGTCATTTCCCTCAGTATGGGTGGTGCGTGAAGGTGGGCAAGAGATGAGCCCTGGGTAGCAGAGGAGGCCGAGGGACACCAGACAGGTGCCCCCGTCCTGGATGGGCAAGTGGCATTCCAGGCAGGGCTCACTGAGAGCATGCTTGGTGAGCCACACTGGATTTCCACGGTTTGCAGACACTGACAAGAGGCCTTTTTTTCTGGGATACTTCAGGGGCTCCTCGTGATTTTTGTGCCCCTGGAGTCTAGGCTCATCTCCCACTTGGTTCTGAGAATAAATAGCTGTCATGTTCAGAGTTCAGCCTTCCAGGGCCTGAGGGTCCAGCAGGGACTTCCTTAGATTCCTGCCACGGTGGACGTATTTTAGATTTGCTGCCATCTCCCTAGTTCACCAGGGTTGTCTTGGAGTGACTCATTCGTGACGCCCATTACAGAGGTGGTAGCATTGCCCATGTACCCCCAGTTTGCCCTCTTGGCTGTGCTGGGATGTGGACAGGTGTCCTGCGACCTGGTTCCCACTCCTGCCCGTCACACACAGACAGCCTGGCTCACCCCCCTGTTCGGAGGCCCAGTGCCCTCGGGCTGTGGGGAGTTTGCCAAAGTGACCGTGTTTTAGCCTTCGAGCATCTTCTTCCCAGAAGATATTTCCAGCGTGGTGGATGTAGCCCCCCTCTCTTTGCATAGGACACGGTGCAGATCGGGAACCAGCTCCCGGGGTTGAAGATGAGAAGCATCGCTGTGGGCGGCGTGTCGGAAGATAAGGTCACGGTGCGCCGCGGTTTCCGGGGCTGCATGCAGGTACGGCCGAGCCGTGGGGGCCGCCCGCAGCGCCCTTGGTCAGCCTGCTGGTTTTCAGTAAATGAATAATTTGTCTCACAGCCAACCCCGCCTTAGCAGATCCTGCTTCCAGCTTAGACCCGTGCTCCCCACGGTCCCCCTCCAGACGCCCCCCTGCATCCCCATCACCGCGCCACGGTCCGTCAGCTGCAGCTCTGCCTTCATGTCCTGTCTGGAATGTGGCCCCTCCCCCCCACGCTCACCTGAACGGGTGCCACCGTCGTCCCCCCCCCCCACGCTCATCTGAGCGCATGCCACCGTCGTCCCCTTGCCCCCACGCTCACCTGAACGGGTGCCACCATCATCCCCTCCCCCCCCACACTCACCTGAACGAGTGCCACCGTCGTCCCCTGGAGCAGGTGTTCTAACGGCAGCCAGAGTGAGCTGTTTATCAAGTAGCTCCACTCGTGTCCCCCTGGCCTCCCGCGGCAGAGAAATAAACTCCCTACGTGCCTTCCCCTTCACCGCCCCCACCCTCCCCAGTGACCGCCTTCCACCTGTGCGCCATCCTCCAATGTGGAACTTGCTGTGGGCGGCCCCACGTGGTCCCCATTCTCTGCCAGGATGCCCCCTTCTCCCAAGAGGCGCCTCGCCTCCCTTCATTGGTGGCCACGACCTTCCGCCACCCTCATTTACTTTTTCTTCATGACACCAAGCATGGAATTATGGGAACGTGGACTCACGTGGTCTTTGGTTCTGGGCAGCTGGTCTGCGTGCCTGGAGCACATGCCTGAAGGCAGCAGAAGTGACCCTGCCCTTCCCCATGCCAGTCCCAGCTCTGCACATAAATGAGACGTTGTTGCTTTTGGGGGACCAGAGAGAATTTGGGGCTCTCTTAACCCCCGGCTACCTTTTGAGATTCCTCCAACCCCAAGATGCTGGACTGAATCCGGCTGCCCCCTTTTTAACTCAGGGAGTGAGAATGGGGGAGACGTCCACCAACATCGCCACGCTGAACATGAATGACGCCCTCAAGGTCAGGGTGAAGGACGGCTGTGACGTGCAGGACCCGTGCACCTCCAGCCCCTGCCCTCAGCACAGCCGCTGCCACGATGCCTGGGACGGCTACTCCTGCATCTGTGACAAAGGTGGGAGCCCCACGCCCGCACCCCCTTGTCCTGAAGCCCGTCAGCAGAGGGCAGTGCTTTGGTGTTGCGAATACATCGGGAAGGCAAAGCTGGAGCACCCCCATCAGTGCTGAGGGTCTGCGGACGCCTGAGCCTTGTTTTGTAACCAAGGAGAGGGGCCCTCTCTTCTCTAAGTTCGTTCCCACGTCTGGTCCTCACTTGGGACACAGGGGGACACTTTAGGCTTTATCCTCAGGGCACACGATGAGCTGAGGGAGAGAATTCGTGAAAAATCCACGCTTTCAAAGATTATACTTCCAGTAGTCGCCTCTGGATTTTGAGGTGCTACCATCCTGCGTGGCTGGTACCCGTCCACCGTGTGACCTGGGGTGGCTGGGACTCCCTCCCCGTGCCTCCTGCCCTCCCCAGTGGAGGGGGACCCGGGAGGCCCTCGTGTCTGCATGTCCAGGTCCGACCCACCAAACACTGGTGTGTCCCGTGACTCCGAGCATCTCCACCCCGTCCCTCCATGGTGGTGGAGCACGGGAAGTGGAGTCTGGGGATGACACAGATGGCCCGAGACGTCTTAACCTGGAGGCTCTGGCTCTGGCTCTGGAGGGGGGACGTGGAGTGCCGCAGGCAGGTTCTGGGGTGGCGATAATGCTGGCCTGTCCCCACAGGGTACTTCGGAAGGCAGTGTGTGGACGTGTGCCATCTGAACCCCTGCGAGCACGTCTCGGCGTGTGTGCACAAGCCCGGGTCCCCGCGGGGCTACGCGTGTGAGTGTGGGTCCAGCCACTATGGCCAGTACTGCGAGAACAAGTAAGAGCACCCCCCTTGCGGAGTTCGGCCGCCACGTCTCCCCTGACGTCTCTTCTCCTCTTGGTCATTTCACGCAAAGACATAGAACTGTGGCTAACACGGGCATAGATTTTTTTTCAAATTTGTCATGAAATGAATAAGAATCTCACCGAGCATCTCAAACTAACCCCGTCGGAGCATGTTTCCACTCCAGAAACACACGACGTTGCGTCTGCGTCTGCACGAAGCAGGCGGCCGCTGAGGTGCAGGGACCTGCCCTGCGAGCCGGGAACGGAGCGTGGCTTGTGGAGGCCGAGGCAGCCCCGCAGAAACACGGCAGGCTGGAGGCCGGGTCTCGGGGCCCCGGCTGCCGCGTGGAGCGCGGGAGGAACAGGCGGAAGCCGGAGGCGGGCGTGTCCCCAGGGGCTGGCCCTGCAGGCACAGAGGGCTGAGGAGGCCGTAGGGAGAAGGGGTGCACCAGAGCTCTGGGGTCCCCCCCACTGTAAATGCAGATCCGTGAACGTCTGACTGGAGCCCCCGGCTCAGCCGGTCTGCTGTGGTTATTTTTATGCCCGTGCTGCGTACACCGTCAGTACATAATAATTGCTTGCCCGGTGAGCAAGTGAGTACGAGAGGTTGACTGCCGGCCGGGCGGGTGGATGGATGGAATGGCATTAGCTGAGACAGTAAGCACAGGATGGCACTTCATTTTGAGGTGCCTGAAGGATTTGGTTGGGGGCATGCATCCCACAGGTAGGTGGTCTGCAGGTGACACTCAGGTGAGTGACCAGGTTGAGAGTGGATGAGGGGTGACAGTGACAGGCAGTGGCCAGAGCCTGGGAGGGGCTAGCCTGACCTCGGGACCTCTGATGTCCCACATCTCGGGGCCTGCTGGGCTCTCGAGAGCAGGGCTGGGCCCCTGTCCTGATCCTGAGCCCCCGGGCCCAGCCCCTGGCTGCACGGAGATGATCGTGTGTGGAAAGGTAGCTCTGGGCGTCTGGGGGGACGTGGACAGTGTTTGCCTCAGGGCACCCAGGAAAGCATGGATGCCCCAGAACCCCGTGTTCAGGAACCGCTCACCGGGGACCTTGTGTTGACAGACCCCCTGGGTCCTGCAGGAAGGTGACCCAGGGCAGCCGGGCTCCGTGGGCTCCGTGGGCTCCGTTGGGGCTGCGGTTGGCCCGGCAGTGGGCTCACCTGTCCCTGAGCTCCCCCGTGAGCCGGGCACTGTCATGTGGGCGCTCGGACAGAGTGAGCACAGATCAGTGCCATCCCCACTGGAGGGGGCGCGGCGAGGTCACGCTACTAGGAAGCCCAGGTTGGGGTACTCACCTGTGTCTTCCAGGTAGAAGGAAAATGTGAGCAAATAAATCATTTTAGAAGTAAGTTTAGTGGTAAAAGCCTTCCAGACAAGCGGCCCCTGGAGTCTGGGATCCTAAGGGTGAGTGAGGTTGGGTGAGTGAGGCTGGGAACCAGCAAGGGGGAAACTGAGGCCACTCCAGGGGGAGGGAGGGGCCCAGAAGCAGGCCAGGTGAGGCTCCTGGCCTCCAACATCTTCCTCTGGCCCTGAGGACAGTGACGCACACCTTCCCTCTGCTGTCCTGTTTCCCCAACAGGGTTGACCTTCCGTGCCCCAAAGGCTGGTGGGGGAACCCCGTGTGCGGACCTTGCCACTGTGCCGTCAGCAAAGGCTTTGATCCCGACTGTAACAAGACCAACGGACAGTGTCAGTGCAAGGTGAGCCTGGCGCGCGGGCAGATGCCGGCCGCGTCCCCACCCCCTCAGGTGGCCGCCCCGAGAGATGGCCCGTGCTCGCCCACGTGCACACACACATCCACGTGCACACAGGCATGCACACACATGCAGGTCCTGAGCCCAGAGAAGTGGCTGCTTACCGAGGCACTGAGTACTCCAGACCGGTCTTCATGTGGACACTGGTTTGGGCCCTGAGAGCTGGGTCCTCAGCCCCACACCCAGCTGGTAACAGGAAACGGCAATTTCTGTGAGGTTAGCTCATCCTCAGCACCAACCACTGTCCTACCTTCCGTTTTCCTGGGCTTTTGTCAAACTGGCTCTCGATGATGGCTGAACTTTCTTCACCCACACCCCACCCGGGGCGTCTGTGGTTCTGTGTGGCACGGAGTCACCTCCTCCCCGCGTCAGACCGGCCACCGTGCTCCCGGGCCAGGCCACGGGAAACCGTCCCCCGCGGCATCCTGGGAAAGGCCACGGACCTTCAGAATCGTGTCTGCACGGCTGTTGAACTGTCGGTTCTTTGAAACCCAGAAGACAGATCTGTCTCGCTGGATGAGGGGCACGTGCTGTGAGGCATGGGCTTGCTGGCCCCGGAATGGAGATCGCCGTCATGGGCACCCTCCGCACTCCCGGCGGGTTAATACCAGGGACGTCCCACGTGTGCCCAGCACTTCCAGAAACAGAACGTTGTCTGCTGAAATGCTTAAATGAAAAACTGCCCCGGCCGCAGCAGATCAGGACTGGGCAAACCACGGAGCCACACGGTGGTCGGCGCATCCGTGGGCGGTAGAGGGGATTTGGGGAAAATGTGCCTCCAGTTTTTTCTCATCAGAAATTACACAAAATGCAGATGCGTGCCTAAAAGGTGACAGTGACACCATCCGCCCTCCCAGGGGGACTGCTAACATGTTAGTGCCCACGTGCTCCAACACACGCGGTTGGGTCCCCCTGTGGGGACAGTTCCGTGTTCCTGCCTGACACGGGGGCTGGACACTGGCCTTGGCTCTGCCCAAGTCACAGCCCATCCCACTCTTCAGCAGGGGACGCTTGAGTCACCGGCAAGGGCGGTGTGGCCAGAGATGGGCACAAACCCAGGACTTGGCAGTCTGAAGCCCATGCTCTTGACCATCACCCTGACCTGCCCAGTGGTGGACCTTCAGGCGCCTTCTAACTTCTGACAGTGAAAAAACACAGCAAGGGCCATCCTTGTATATAAGTCTCCATTTGAATCCAGTACTTTTGAGGACAGATTTGCGGGTGGCCCCCGACAAGTATTAGCTAAGAAGTCAGAGGGGTGCTTTCCCAGAGAGTGCACCTGCCCCGTCCGGCACGGTGGGCGCCCGGGGAGCCGCCCGTGGGGGAATGTGGGTGGAGGGCGGCGGGGAGAGGCCCAGGAGCGCAGCCTTGACGCAGCCGGGAGGCATCCCGCGGGAGGAGAGCCTCTGCCGGCGCCTGGAGTCCCATGCGCGGCTTCTGGCTTCTGCAGGAGAATTACTACAGGCCCCCGGATCAGGACGCGTGCCTGCCGTGTGACTGTTTCCCGCACGGCTCCCACAGCCGGGCCTGTGACATGGACACTGGGCAGTGTGTCTGCAAGTCCGGCGTCATCGGTCGTCAGTGCAACCGCTGTGACAACCCTTTCGCTGAGGTCACCGCGCTCGGCTGTGAAGGTCTGCGCTGCCCCTCGATCCCTTGGGCCGTGTTGCAGGGACACACTGCATGCGTGCCCGTGTCTGCGTGTGCACCACGCACTCCTGGGGTTGGGGAGCGTTCGGCAGCCTCGTGGTCTGACAGTGTGCACTTGGCCTTCTGTTGGCGTGGCCCTCCTGGAGGGCACGGGTCAGAGCCTGGGTCACCCCCTCCCCAGTTCTAACACTGATGAGGGGAGGATGCAGGGGTCTGGTTCCTGGTGGGGGCGGAGGACGCGGAGAGCCCTGCACCTTTGTGGGCATGGCCGTGCCGGGCTGAGCAGCCTTCCTTCCCCCCCGTGACCCCAGTGATCTACAACGGATGTCCCAGAGCATTTGAGGCTGGCATCTGGTGGCCGCAGACCAAGTTCGGGCAGCCGGCGGCGGTGCCGTGCCCCAGGGGATCCGTGGGTAAGTACCGTGGCCTGTGGCATCCATTCTAGGCAGGAACTCAATCGAGGCACACGGCTTGCAGGAACTCACGGGATGTTCTATGTGGACAACATTTCTTTAGCCAAAGTGTTGGGGGAAAATAAAACCTTGTTCCTTAATAATAAATGACAAAACATGGAAAGGCTATGATGCAAACATTAAAACACGCCTAGTGGCCAGGACGTGGACAGGCTGCTTCGCTGCTCCCAGTGCCAGGTTCTCTTTGTAAAATGGGGGTGGTAGCTGTGTCCGGAGACCCAGGGCGACGCCCCACCAAAGCACACGACTGCGAGTCGGATTCGTGGCAGATGGGCAGGGCCCATGGACGTTGTGGGTATTCGGCAAGCGATGGAGCTGGTTTCTCTTTTCGTGGACTTGCTCACGTGTCTGCTCACGGTGGCCAGGTGGCTCAGGCAGCTTCAGACGTGGCCCCAGGCGTGTAGGGAGAGAGCTTGTGGCCGTGGCACCTGCCTGGCCCTGGGCTGGCCGAGGGGTGCACATTACACCTGGGGTTCACACCTCTGCCAGACACACGGGGTTCAGGTACATACAGGTCAACGAGCATAATTAACAGTTGGGATTCCAGGTTTTCCTCCGTGTTCCCCGTTCCCTAGGAAACGCAGTCCGACACTGCAGCGGCGAGAAGGGCTGGCTGCCCGCGGAGCTCTTCAACTGCACCACCGTCTCCTTCCTGGAGCTCAAAGCCATGGTAGGCCCTCGCCTTAGGGAGCCGCGTGCGTGCGCACAGGCAGGCTCAGGGACGGGGTCGGGGATGGGTGTGGGGGCGGGGGGCCCCCGGATCCCGCTGGCCAGGGGCTGGACCGTCGCTGGACCCCACATCTGTTCTGGGCGCCCGCGGCAGAGCGCAGCCGCTCTTCCCGTCAGGACCAGCCCTGCGTCTGGATCTGGAAACGCGGGGGTCCCCATATTCTGGCCCGCCGCCTCTGACCTCACCCTTTGTCACTGTCTCTTCCCTTGGTGTCTCTTTCCAGCGCTTTCTGGCCTGACAGTCCCTCCCTTTTGGTGCCAGAGTTAACAGCCAACGCTCCTGTTTGGTTTGGGGGTTTTCAAGTTCTTGCCTGAAAAGGGAGTTTCTACCAGAGAGTCACAGATTTCTGAATCACAGGAAGGAGCAAAGCAGCTGCGGTAGGTGTGCAAACATCTCGTGTGCTCCCCCTTCCCAGAACGAGAAGCTGAGCCGGAACGAGACGCGGATGGACGGCGACCGGTCCCTGCGGCTGGCCAAGGCGCTGCGGAATGCCACGCAGCACGCGGGCCAGCTCTTCGGCAACGACGTGCGCACGGCCTACCAGCTGCTGGCCCGCGTGCTGCGGCATGAGAGCCGCCAACAGGGCTTCGAGCTGGCGGCCACGCGGGACGCCGACTTCCACCAGGTGCGGGGGTGCGGCGGGTCGCCCTCGGGGGGCCCCACAGGCTGAGGCCGAGCTGTGGGCCCCGCGGTCCTGTGGGGGCTTGAGGGTGGCCGGGGCCCGCGCTCAGCTGAGCGAGATCGCTGCTCCCCGTGTCCTCAGGGCAAAAGGTCACACTCTGCCCCTGAGCTGGGCCAGCGCGGTGACCGGTGAGACTGGGTGCCAGTGTTCGGGGAGGGCACGTGCGGGTCACGGTCTTGGTGGGGACTGTCACCGTCATTGACAACTGACCCTTAGTACCGGCCTGTGGTCTGCGTGGCTTACGTGAATTAGCCACTCACCCCCCACACGTCCTGTGATGGTGTGTGGTTACCGCCCCATTTTACAGGTAAGGAAACTTTGTAAGAGGGGTCCTGCTCTCTCGGGTAAGAGAGCCCGGGGCACGTAGCTTGTAACGGGGCTCCAGAGTCTCTGCTCCCACCTCGGGGTCCTGCTTTCAGAGACCATGATGTCTCCTGCGAAGACCATCCTGTTTTGTGCTTAAGTAATTGGCCCCTAAGAAATGTCTGTTTAGAATTGTTGGTCAGGAGACGCTCGTTCATCCTGACGTTTGTAAACTGCTGGGCAGTGAGCATTGTCAGCCCCTGATTCCTCTGGACTCCCCTGCAGGCCTCCCCATCCACGCAGACCCCTGGGAGAATTCTCCATCCACACAGAGCCCATAGGGAGCTTCCTGATCCATGCAGACCCCCAGGGAACCTTTCCATCCACACCCCCCCCCAGGACCTCCCCATCCATGCAGAGACCCCCCCAGGGAACCTCCCCATCCACACAGAGACCCCCAGGGAACCTCCCCATCCACAAAGAGACCCCCCCC
>NW_022589722.1:31423893-31424206 GCF_004348235.1 Phoca vitulina | reverse complement strand
CCTCCCCATCCATGCAGAGACCCCAGGGAACCTTCCCATCCACACACACCCCCAGGACCTCCCCATCCATGCAGAGACCCCAGGGAACCTCCCCATCCACACAGAGACCCCCAGGGAACCTCTCCATCCACACAGACCCCCAGGGAACCTCTCCATCCACACAGAGACCCCTAGGGCACCGCCCCATCCACATAGAGACCCCCAGGGAACCTCCCCATCCACACAGAGACTCCCAGGAAACCCCTCCATCCACACAGACCGCCAGAAAACCCCTCCATCCACACAGACCCCCAGGAAACCCCTCCATCCACAC
>NW_022589722.1:31404069-31423883 GCF_004348235.1 Phoca vitulina | reverse complement strand
AAACCCCTCCATCCACACAGACCCCCAGGAAACCCCTCCATCCACACAGACCCCCAGGGAACCTCTCCATCCACACCGAGGCAGAGTCCCCTTGATTGCATTTCCATCCAGGCCTGAGTTTGGGCCGATGGAGTTTGTTGCCATTTTGGATTCTTTGCAAACAGACGTTCCCGTCCTGGTTTCCATGTTGGAGCCCCTGCCAGTAGCCCAGTTCCCATACACTCTGAGACGTGTGGGTTGGGGGGTCAGGCATGTCACCACAGGGTAGCCCGCAGTGTGTCCTTGGGCTGAGTCCCTACCTGCTCAGCGGGGGGGCGGCAGTGGGGTTGGGGTTCTGATGTAACCAAGGGCCCTCCACGTGCCTTCTGCCCTTTGCGTCTCGAGTGTACGTGGCGACCCCCCAGCAGAGCCCCTCCCTGACGCGTGCCTGCCACCAAGGACCTGGCCCCCTGTCTGACCCTGCCCAGCCACGTCTCGGGGCCTGGTGCGCCCCCTGCCGCGTTGGCTCAGCCTCCTCGGGCCGGCCTCACTCACCCGCTGAGCGCCGCCTGTCTGTCCGTCTGTCTGAGCAGGACATCGTCCGCACGGGCAGTGCGCTCCTGGCCCCGGACACGCAGGCTGCGTGGGAGCAGATCCAGCGGAGCGAGGGGGGTGCGGTGCAGCTGCTGAGGGGCTTCGAGGCCTACTTCAGCAACGTGGTGCGCAACGTGCGGAGGACCTACCTGAGGCCCTTCGTCATCGTCACGGCCAACATGAGTAAGGGCCGCGGGCCGGCTGGCTGGGGGGGCCGGACCCCCGGGGCCTGTCTGGGGGGTGGCCCCTGCTGGGCCGTCTTTAGGAGAGGGTCACCAGCTCTGGCCTCTGGTTCCTTGTCTGCAAATAGGGAGACAGGACCCTCCTTGTCCAGCCTTTCAGAGCTGAACCAAGGAAACCCACACATCACTCCCAGGCCCAGAGAATCGGGGGCAGATCAGAGGAAGAGCTGCTGGCTCACCCTCGGAGGTCTGCAGGCCTCTCAGGCCATGGCTGTGAGACTGTCCAGGGGAGCAGGCCTGGGGTCTGGCTGCAGGTCCAGCCCTCCAGGCTCACTGGAAGAGGTGCAGACCCCAGGGAAGGACAAGGGACCTGGGCGGCAGGGGGACCCTGAGTCAGGGGCTGAAGATCAAACAGAGCAGATACCTTGTGAACCAAGTCACCCCCAGTGCCCAGGAGGTGCCACCCTGAGGTCCAGGAGTTTAAAGGATCAGGTTCCTTCAAGGGGAGAAAGCCCCAGATGGTAGAACCAGCCCCTACCCCACCCATCCAGACAGAGCCGGCCAAGTACCTGGCTCGGGGTGGGCCCCTCCTACAGGTGAGGGCCCTCGCTTTCTCCTCTTGCAAATGTCTATTAGGCACCCAGGTGGGGGATGCTCAGGCAGCACTGGGCGATTGCTTCATGCATACCCATCACCAGAGGGGCCCGAGCCATAACCTAGAAGTGGTGGCCCTCACGTGACCCCTGCGGCCTCCCATGCAGGCCAGAGATGTTCGGGCAGTCTGCGCCTGGGCCCTTCTGGAGCCCCCGACTGGGCCTGCCCTGTGCCAGGGTGGAGGTGGGCTCAGGGCCCCGTCATCACTGGGGACAGGAAAGAAGGATGAGCGTGCTGGGCGTTCCTGCTCCTGTCCTGGAGGAGGGCCTGTGGAGCTGGCCTCAGGGCTGGACAGGACTCGGACATGGTGCAGCGTGCACCCCAGGCCCTTCTGGAGCATTCAGGCGGTTCCAAGTGTCCTGCCGGCCTCTGCCCACAGCCTCTCTGGTGTTGTCCCTGAAGCTCTGTGACTGGGAGCATCCATCCTGCCCCGGGTGCCCCGTCTGTCCTCCCGTGTCCTGTCCCTGGCTCCAGGGCTCTCACCCATCCCCGACCACCCAGCAGCTTGGGGTGGGAGCCCGGCCCTTGCCCGTATAGGCAGCTTGTGGGCACCCTTCCTACTGGGGGGGTGTTGAACCAGTCAGCTCAGTGGGAGGACTTTGGGGGGTGACCCTGGGGCATGCAGGGGTGACTGTTGGCCTCTCCGTCACCAGGCCCCTCAGAGCAGTGGCGGTCAGCGCCAACAGAGGTGGGTGCCCGAAGCCTCCAAGAACCAGCAGGAGTCAGGAGCCCCTTGGGTCAGTCCGAGTGTCTGCTCGGGCTCTGCTCTGCCGGACAGGGAGTGGGTTACTGCTTGTCTGGCCTTCTCTCTCTCATACCCCGGCCGGACCGTCCCCAATGCCGCCGTGATGTCTCACTTCATGCTCAGCGCTTGCGCCGTGTGACTCTCGGCGGGTCCCGGGAGTGCGGCAAAGTAGAAGTCGGTTCCGTTAGGAAGGGTGTCGTCGGTCAGGGCGGTGGCTGTGGTCGGTTTGGACACGGTGGTGCCGATGGAGGAGGCTCTCGGTGGGAGGAGCTGGGGGATGGATGACAAGGGGGACCTGTCCCCACAGTTCTGGCCGTCGACATCTTCGACACGTTCAACTTCACGGGAGCCAGGGTGCCGCGATTCGAGGACATTCGCGACGAGTTCCCCAAGGAGTTGGAGTCCTCGGTGTTCTTCTCGGCTGACTTCTTCAAACCACCCGAGCGCAAAGGTGAAGCCCCATAACGGCACGGCTGCCCTTGGGAGCCCCACCGGTCAGGGGGGCGGGGGGCCCTCCGAGGGTCCTGTAAGAAGAAACAACATGGTTCTTAGTAGCAGAGCGTGTTGTGTGGGTGCACGTCGCATGCGTGCCCTGAAAACAGGGCCAGCCACGGGGCGTTAGCTGACGTCAGACCCCACCGCTGTGCTGGGGCATTTCTTGCGGGAACTTGGCTGACTCGTGGCATGACGAACGAGAGAGCGCTTAAATCACATGTGCGCTAGTCTCCCCACTGGGCGGGGGGAGGCTGTCTCTGTGTGTGGGTAAAGTTTGAGAATCCACCCCCAACCCCGAAAACAAGCCGGTTCTTCAGTCCTGGGTTAGCATTATATTACCAAATGGCTTAAACATTTGGAATTTTCTTTTTTTTTAAGATTTTATTTATTTATTTGAGAAAGAGAGAGAGCGAGAGAGAGAGCACGAGGAGGGGGGAGAGGGAGAAGCAGACTCCCCGCTGAGCAGGGAGCCCGATGCGGGGCTCGATCCCAGGACCCTGGGATCATGACCTGAGCTGAAGGCAGACGCTTAACGACTGAGCCACCCAGGCGCCCCTGTAATTTCTTAAAGTATATTTTTCACAGATCCACTCCAGCTACTGAAAACATCTCAAGATAATGGGGACTTGAAAACGTAAAATTCTATAATGGACAATTTAAAATTTGAAACATTTTTAGTAAGTTAGTTTTGTCAGCCATGTGGCATTATTATTCAGAACCTTTTAAAGAGGATTTTACTCCGATGTGGGATCCACTGGGACCCCGTCTTTCAAACTGTGATTTGGGGCCGATCTGGGTTTCCAGCACATTCAGCCGTGTTCACAGCTGCTGTCAGCAATGATGTATGTGCGGCCCTGCAAACGTTGCCTCTTATCCTGACATTGTCCGTGCTTCTGCTTCTGAACTGACCCCTGGGTCCTCTGTCTCTGAGCCCGAGGCACCAGGAATGGACACACTGGAGTCTCGTTTGCTTTAGAAGATCCCATGAGAGAAGCTTCTGGTGCTTCCCTCGGCCCTGTACATGGTGCTTCATTCAACTTGTCAGTTAGCTAGAAGTATCACCACGGGGTAAACCCCGCCCGTTCTTTTACTGATGCGAAGACTCAGCCCCCGGCCTTCGGTGACCCCCTCCCCCTCCAATTTCCCCAAATGCCTGACTCATCACATGGCAGGCAAGCTTGTGGGCTGCCTGGAGTAGGTGGCCCTGCTGGAGGAGGAGCCCTGGCGAGCGACCGCTGGGAGTCAGACCATCTCCTGCTTCCAGAGCAAGCAGATGAGAGGTGGCAGGCCCCGGGGGGACTGAGTCAGCACCTTATTTGGCCCCCACTCTGTGGGGTCGTCCAGGAGCGAAGAACCCGTAAATGTCCTTGCTGTGTGGAGATAGTTGCTTCCGTCCAGGTCACGTCTGAGCCCTTGGGTGGCGTCTGGCCCACGAGCGGAGGCCCGGGCAGGGTTGCCCGGCCTGGGGCGGCACCTGGCCCTGTCACGCAGGAAAGCCCACAGCCTGCACTGCCTCCCCCCAGAGGAGAAGCTGGGGGCGGCTCGCTGACCGGCCTGAGTGTGGCTGAGCAGTGTTGTTGACCAGTCATCGGTCAACCCTGAGCAGGGTCAGGAGGACATTGAAGGTGCGCGTGCCCGCCTCAGAGGGGAAGACACCAGTTGGTCACATGGCATTTTGCCGGGACCGGTGAGCTGTTCTGAGCTGGGGCCTTTCAGTGTGCGGTGGCCCCTGCACGGGGGGCAGAGATGACCCCCGCCCCCACCGCACCTCACAGCCCCTCCGCAGGCTCGTCTCCCGGGCCCTGCCCCTCCCAGAACCCCCGGCCCTCAGGGCTCAGCCCTCCCTGGAGCCCGAGCTCAGCAACCCGTGCTCGGCGCCAAGTGGTCTGGGTATTTGCAGAGGTGACTTTTGGGCAAGCATTTCTCGAGCATTTTGTTGGTTCTTGAGAACGTGGGCGAGTGTGGCCAGGTTAACAGGGCATCGGAGGAGAGTGTCCCTCTGCTGGTGGGACGGGGAGGACTGATACCCCGTCCTGTGACCCTGTGTGGACACAGGGACTGGGGAAGGTTCCAACCCCAGTCAGTGGCAAGATAGTGTAAGCCTCTACACCCCAAAATATGTGTACTGACGTATTTATGAGGGCCGTACCCAGCTTCTTGCATCCCTAGGGCGCATACAACTTCAAATCCATGATTCACATGGGATCGAAACACGGGGCACAAACCCACTCGAGCAGTCCCCTGTCCCTCCTGCGTGCTGCCTGGGGTGTTGGAATTGGCCGGTCAGCCCCTAACAGCTGTTGCTTTTCCCCGAATCGTGCCGAGATGCGCCTAAGCGGCACCATCCTGACCACTCTGGGGCGGAGTTCAGTAACGTTAGGTCCGTCCACAGGGTTGCGCGGCACCCCCACCATCGTCCCCAGGACTGACAGTCTGTGCCCCATCCCCGCCCCCAGCCTCTGGAAGCCCCTATGCTGCGGTCACGTAGGGGCTCCGTGTTTAATCTGTCGGGGCCCCACAGAGCATCTGTGATTTCAGGAGGCACTTGTTCCCGTAGGAAGCGGATTGCTGGGAACGCAGGCCCCTTGCTCACGCTCTGCTTGCGTTGCAGAGAGCCCCACGGTGAGGCCGGCCGGTCGGAAGGCCGCCCCACAGACGGCGCGCCCGGAGCCCAGCGCCGAGAGGGAGGCCCCGTTCAGGAGGCAGAAGAGGCACCCCGACGAGCCCGGCCGGTTCGCCGTCACCCTCGTCATCATCTACCGGATGCTGGGGCAGCTCCTGCCTGAGCACTATGACCCCGACCGCCGCAGCCTCCGGTAAGGCGTGTTTCCAGAGCATTCCGAGGGGCTTTCCCAGGTCACAGCCTCCAGCGCCCGAGCATCCGTGTGAGGGTGTTCCCCGGGAGCCAGGCCCACGGCCGCAGACCACCTCCCTGAGAGCTCCCTTGGAAGGTCCTGGGCGTCCAGGCGGGCCCTTCCCTGGTGTTGCTGCCGGCTGCCCCCTCCCCAGCACACGCCCCGCTCGGCCTCCATAGGCCCTGTCACCGCATGGGGCCCAGCGGTGTCATTCCCGCGCTGAGGGGCCGCCCCCCACACCTGTCCCACATCTGTGTGCCTCGGGCGGCCGGCGGCCCCACTAGCTGCCAGGTCAGCACTGGCCGGAGAAACGAGAGCTGCCCTCGGGCTGCGTGGCCCCAGCAGAGGTGGGCGCCCACCGGGGCTTCACTGGTCAACCTGCGAGTCCCTTTCCACACCCGTCCCTGGGCCTGTGGTCTTCAAGTTCCTCCTTCGCGGCTGCATGCGATTCGGCCGCGAGCTGTGTTTCCTGTACCCTCCAGTGGCTTCCAGGCTTTCCGCGGCTGTATGTGACCGGCGGCGACACCTGCGCGCACCTGCCTTCCTTCTCTTCCTTTTAAATTTCCGAAGTCCGCCTTTGGCGCGGAGGTGACCGGTGCCGGCAGCCATGGAACCGCCGCATGGCCGGGGCGCTCCTCGGGAGCAGCGGCTGGGCTCCGGGCCTGCCGGAGAGACGTGTGCGCGGCGTGCTCCCGGCGGCGGCGCCCGGCCTTGAGAGCCGTGTCTTCTAAGCGCGCCTGTCCCCGTTCTCGCTTCTCCGCCCCAGGCTGCCTAACCGGCCGGTCATCAACACGCCGGTGGTGAGCGCCGCGGTGTACAGCGAGGGGGCTGCCCTCCCCAGCCCCCTGGAGAGGCCCGTCCTGGTGGAGCACGTCCTGCTGGAGACCGAGGAGCGCACCAAGCCCGTCTGCGTGTTCTGGAACCACTCCATCAAGTAAGGGTGACGCCCGGGGTGAGGGGCCGTCCCCCCGCCCCTGGAGCTCTGCGCTTGTGTGGGGGGTCCTTGCTGCAGTCCCCAACACTCTGTTGGCACAGTGTCTCATGGGGCGTCCTTTTGTGGTCTGTTGCTCCCTTCCGGCCCCTCGTGGGGCAGGAGGCTCGTCCTGGGGGTGTCCGAGTCCCCTACACATGGTTACATGTGAACACGTGCACATCTGTGTACACACATGCACACGTGGGCAGTACGTGTACAGGTATATACAGCTAGGGAAGCAGACTCGCACACGTGGGCACACACGTGTACGGGGATACACGGCTAGGGAAGCAGACTCGCACACGTGGGCACACACGTGTACGGGGATACACAGCTAGGGAAGCAGACTCGCACACGTGGGCACACACGTGTACGGGGATACATGGCTAGGATAACAGGCATGCACACACGTGTACGGGCGCTCATAGAACCCTCGAGAAGGTCAACACAGACATCGGGCTGGGCACTGGCAGGACTCCGTGATGCAGCGGCTGACACGTGCCCGTTCTCCCATCAGATGAGGCAGAGCTTGTTCAGCATGCACACGAGGTATCACCCAGACGCTCAGGCCCAGGGGCCCTTCCACCGGCAGCAGCAGGTCCCAGATGTGTGTGGGGGGGTTGCTTTAACAAACAGGGGCCCCTGGCCTCAGCCACCCACCCGTGAGATCAACCCAGCAGTTGCTGGGGCGGTTTTCCCCCTCTGAGCCCGTGCCCGCTGCCCCTGCTTGAAGCTAGGATGGAATTCTGTGCATCTGGGAGTTTCTTTCTGGGCAACGCAGACGTTCCCTCACGTCGTGCTTCATACGATTGAGTGGGTGTCCGCCAAGTGGGGTTCCAGCTACGGGCTGTGCTGGACGCCCAGGGGAGCGTGCGGAAGCCCGGCTGCAGGGGCCTCACGCTGGGAAGCAGGCTTGGCCGGCCAGAGATCGTGCAGCTCCTTTATTTTCCAAATTCTAGTTAATGAGCAAGCAGTGTTGTGTCTGCAGGATAATAGACACTGGCTTACAAAAGAGAGAGAGAAGGACCCACTTTCACCGCGAGGGAGGTGTGAAGGGCTGTTTGGCGTGTGTGAGGCGCGGCTGTCTCTCATGGGCACTTGAGTGGATCCCAGCAATTAGCTGTTGCCTAATTATCCTCCCTGCTTCCTCGGTGCCTATCGTCCCCAGATCTTAGAGCTCTTGGCAGACACGTATGAGCCTTCACATCCCATTTTACAGATGAGTAAACTAAGGATCAGAGAGAAGTTACTTGATTTTCCCAGAGTCTGGGAGGGCAGGGCTCTCCCTGAGCCCGAGACACGCCCGTAAGCAGCTTGTCATTTGGGGCTTCCCATCAGTGTAAAGGAAGTCATAATTGGGCCCTGCTTCCAGGCATTTGCCATAAAACATGGTGCAATCTGAAGATGAAAGTGCAGAATGAATGTGAGGTATTATTTCTTGAAACACCTAGACTCAAAAGAAGACTGAAGTACAAAGCAACCACGTTAGCAACCGAGTGCTTCTGACAAAAGGGGGATGCGGTCGGCCTGAGACATCCCCGTTTAAGTTTTACTGCGAGATGACAAAAGGGGGATGCCGTCGGCCTGAGACATCCCCGTTTAAGTTTTACTGCAAGATGACAAAAGGGGGATGCTGTCGGCCTGAGACATCCCCGTTTAAGTTTTACTGCAAGATGACAAAAGGGGGATGCAGTCGGCCTGAGACATCCCCGTTTAAGTTTTACTGCGAGATGACACAGAAACCGTGAACTTCAGAGGGTTGCTCTAGGGCCCTCCCCAGCCACGAAAGGGAAGGGAGACTGTCCACAGGGTCCTGAGGGCTGTTGTCCTCATAGCGGGCGACAGTGGCGCTGGGCTTGGGGACGGCGGTGGGGCCTCAGAGACCCACTGGTGGAAGGGGTCCTCTCACGGCTGTCTTTTCCCCGTAGCGTCGGGGGAACAGGAGGCTGGTCGGCCAAGGGCTGCGAGCTGCTGTCCCGGAACCGGACCCACGTCTCCTGTCAGTGCAGTCACATGGCCAGCTTTGCCGTGCTCATGGACGTCTCCAGACGCGAGGTGGGCGCGGGCCCCGCGGGCAGCCCTGCCCTCCCAGCAAGTGTGTCCAGGGATGAGTCCCTTTGGGAAGTTAGCCTGGCCCCAAACTTGCCCCCTCCACAGACCGAATCCACGATTAAAACCCGTGTTCAGGAGGGTTGGCCAGAATCTGCCAGGATTTCCAGACCAAAACTCCTTGGAAACAGCGTTCTAAGAGGCTGGGTTGTAAATTAAAAACCCTGGTGGCAGACCCCGAGCCTCAGCCCGAAAAGAAAGCCCTGGAGAAGCCTCACTTCAAAGCAGGATTCCCGGTGTTCTGTTAGATGGTGCTGTGTCTACCCTGCTTTAAATTTTAAGGGAGAACAGAGCCGGCTGGCCGGGACAAAGGGAGTGTCACCCATTAACACCACACACACTGGCCCAGAGACACAAAAGAGGGGGCTCGGTCGGGAGCCACCGAGGCCAGCTAATGTTTAACCTCTGGCATTTTCCCGGGCCTGGGAATGCGAGCCAGCCTCTGTGAGCCCGCAGGTGAGTAGGGCAGACAGGGCAGTGGGCCCCCAGCGGGCAGGCAGCGAAGTCAGCCTGGGCTCAGACGGGTGCGGATGTGGTGTCTGGGAGCCAGAACCGACGCCTGGGGGGGCCTCACCTGGCACATTTTTTTCAGGCCTGGGATGTGTCCCAGGAGGCCAGGCCATGGTCCCTCCCAAAAGCTCTCTGGTATGCAGGTTTCTGTCACACTGTTGGGAGGGTGACAGCCCCGAGTTGCTGCTGCTGGCAGCCAGGGTGACAAGAGGAAAGGGTGTGCCCTTGGTCCTTCCCCTGATCGCAAAGCTCCCGTGGGCAGGGGGCACTTTTGAGCCGGTTGCCCCAGGTCCTGACCTACAGGGGGTTAGTTATTAGTGGGGCGGGATTGGGGTTCGTCCCCTAGCCAGGGAGCTGGGCGGTGCCGGGGACAGGTGGAGGAAGCTGAAGTTCAGGGAGAAGTCCAACTGGAAGAGGGCTCACCACTCCCTGCCCAGGGGCCTCGTCCAACAGCAGGAGGCAGCCTCTGGGCCGCGGGAGTGCAGCGGGAGGGAGCCCTGAGCCCTCAGCCTCCCCTCCTGGCTCCCAGCCTTTCCCCGGTAGCCCTGCTCACAATCCCATGCGAGTCGCTGAATTCCAAACAACGCTTTCTGGGGGTTCCCGGAGAGCCGGAGCTTAGGTCGCTTCCTAAGTGGCAAGGCTCCGCGGGGTCCTGGACAGCTGTCCTGTTTTGCAAAAGCACAGGGGACGGCAGCAGCCCCATGCGGCTGTGGCCCATCTGCCTTCTGTGTGCTGAGAGTGTGTGTGCGAGTCCCTCCCGGCTCCGAATTTGGGGCACACAGGCTCAGCATCTCCTGGATGGTAGCATCTATGTGTGAGGTTTTTTTACATTTTTTTTATTGGGACAAAATATACAGAACACAGATTCACCACCCCAGCCACGTGTCAGTGGACACGCCATTCAGTGTGGTGCAGCCACCATCCCTCTCCAGAACTTTCTTTTTAACCCCCCAATAATTCATTTGGAGTTTGTTCTTGGTTTTTGGCAGCCTGAGAACCGTGTCACAGTCATGTCGGTTCTGCCCATAGTAAGCTCAACCTTAACATGCTTTCATTGTGCAAAAGCCCCATCAGAGCAAGTCCTCACGTCCTCCTGCCTTACCCGCCCCCCTGCCCGCAGCACGGAGAGGTCCTGCCCCTGAAGATTGTCACCTACGCCGCCGTGTCCTTGTCGCTGGCCGCCCTGCTGGTGGCCTTCATCCTCCTCGCGCTGGTGCGGACGCTGCGCTCCAACCTGCACGGCATCCACAAGAACCTCATCGGGGCGCTCTTCTTCTCCCAGCTGGTGTTCGTGATCGGGATCACGCAGACGGGAAACCCGGTGAGGTCCCTCTGCCGCCGCCCCGGGGGTGCGCGCGCAGACCGTCAGACCTCTCTCGGGGGCGGAGGCAGCGCGTTGTATCTAAAGTGTAACTTACAGAGGAGCGACGGGGGTGACCGCAGTGGAGACGTGAAGTGGGGTGGGCTTGAGGGAGGCGAGGACTAGAGGTGACCTGCTGCTGCGGAGTTTCTGCAGGAGGCCAGAGATCTGAGCCCCTGCCGCATCTAGGGAAGGAAGGAGGGAGGGAGGGCGGCTGCTGGCCGGGGAAGGGTCCCTGGGGCGTGGGGTAGGGAGCAGCCTTGGAGGGGACGTGGTGGCACAGCCGATGGGACGGGTACAAGAGAAGCGCACCGGGAAGCTGGGAGGTCTGTGGCTTCCGCTGTGCCTGCCTGGTGGCAAAGTGATTTAACATGTTTACGGTGGGGATGTGCAAAACACAAGGGTCCCAGCTGGCTGCCCCTGGTGGGGAGGGGGCAGGGCTGGAGGTGCGGGCTCTGTGCCCGAGGCTTGGGCTCCCTGAATCCCTCCCCGTGAGGCGCCCGGACCGGTGAGAATGAGGGACTGCCCGAGGCACACGGTTCCCTCCGTGTGGGTTCTCTCCGTGTGGGTTCCCTTATGCGTCCATCACAACATGGGGACCCTGTAGGCAGCTGGCCAGCACATGTGCGTATGTAGGGACTCCGTGAAGTCCGAAGGTTACTCACATAGTCCCGATCTCTCCCAAGGTGAGCAATGGGCTCTTGGTGGGCCATTCCAATACGGCCACCAAGTGCTGTTGACAGAGCTGTCGTTTCCTCCCATCCTCATGCAGCGAGGACCTGCTGATTGTCACTACGTTCCATCTACCCAAGACCCAGATCCAGGAGGCCCCCCCATCCCCACCCATGGAGCCCCCGTTCCTGACACGGACACACATGGCAGTTCTTGAGTGTCACGTGCCAAAATGGTGCCATGGTGGCAGGTGGGGGAGCTTGCCTGGTTAGGGAAGGACTGACCATCCAGTGGGAGGGCTCCAGGATAAGTCAGGACAGGTTGGGGAATCTGGTCCCCCAGGGCCCGAGGGGCCACACCAGGCAGGGCCACGTTCCTTTTGCAGGCAGCGCTGTACCACGGAGAGCCATGACCGGTCTGCATGTTAGGAAGATGCCCGGAGGTCAGAAGAGCAGGCAGGGTGCTATCTTCATAGGTCCGCTGGATGGAGGCGAGGCCTAGAACCGGAGTCAGGGCAGCGGGCATGAGGAGACGGACAGGAGTCAGGGCTAAGTGGGCATGGAGGGAGGAGGAGGGGTGCCTTAGGTCTCCAGAAGGGGGACGAGTAGGTGAGGATGCCACAAAGTGAGATGAAGACTGAGACAGGGTGGCTGGTCTGGGTGTGGCTGGCCAAGCCGTGGGAGGCTGAGGGCAGATGTGCACGGGGAGGCACCTTCACATCTCCCGTGAAGAGTGTCTGTGGGAATGGGTCAGCCCTAGGAGAGGAAGTGGCACAAAAGGACAAAGAGGGAATGTTCTGGCCAGCTGGTCAGGGCCCCTGGCATACTTGAGCTCTTCCTCCTCGTTTGTTGCAAGCGGCGGGACCCCCTTGAGACCCTCTGGGGTGGCCAAACCTCCTCTGGAGGAAGGGGGTAGGTAGAGGCAGGGTGCCCTGATGGCCTCAGGGGCTTCTCAGCCATGACTTGGGGAGCACCAGGCCTGGCAGAGGACACCCACAAGGGCAAACCTCCTTGCTGCCCTCCGGGGTGCTCCCCGCGGCGCTGGGCCGGCGGGGGACGGGAGAGGGGCCATCACCATGTGGGGCCCTGCAGCAGTTTCTGTGCATCCAGCCAGGCAGGTGCACCTCTCCCTGCGTGTCCTTATCAGCGCATCAGACAGGTGAGGCTCTCTGTGGGAAGCCACATGACTCATTTCAAAAGCCTCCAAGAGGGCCCTTGAGTGGTCTCAGCAGAGGCAAGCCGCTCCTTGCAGCTACATACCGAGTGTGAAAGGCAGAGAGGCTGTCCGCTTCTTTCAGGCGCTGACTCATCTGCTGCTTTCCAGCCTGCCGCGCACCGGTGAGCACGAAGAGAAGGAATGCCGGCCGCACGTAATTCTAGGGACTTGGCACCTCGCCTGCATTTTATGGGTTTTCTGTAAACTCACAATCCCATCTCTGGGCGAGGTTTTTCATCTCCCAGATTACTGGCAGGTTGAAATGATTTATTATGCATTCGCTTTTTGTCTTTGTTCTGTTTCTGGAAAAGGTAGTACATCTAGTGCAAAAATCTGTACACGTACGGCCCCATTAAATTTTAAAGTGTATCTCTAACACTTCTTTTTTTTCAAAAGGTGGTTTTGTGGGTTTACTTTTCACATGATTGAAGGCGGCAAGCCAGCCAGCCTCCTCACTGTTCTCCCTCGTCTACGCCCACCGTGCTTTGCAAGCGGGGGACCCTGGGGTGTACGGTGTGGGGCTCCCCGAGCCCCAGGCTCGCCCTTGGCACCCGGGCTGACGGCTCTGCTCATCGCCAAGGGTAGACCTCCCGTCTCCCGACTGTGGAGTCAGAAGCAGAGGACAGGGTGTCCAGTCATATGTAAGATGCTGTCTTGTCTTCTGCTCGAGTGACTGTTTGGTCCTGTATTTGGCAAATGTCAGTGCGGGAGCTTCCTCCCTCGTCTCGGGGGGTTTGTTTCTGGGGAGAACCCGGCCTGTGCGGGCTGGCATGGCAGCAGGTGTCCCTTATGGTTCCCGCCAGCCCGTGCTCTGGTCAGCTCCCCGCCAGGTGCACCGGCCTGACACCGAGCAGAACGGCCTCCAGTGTGGGTCAGGGTGGTGGCCCTGTGTCTTCTACTCCTGTGTCTGTTGGGTGGGGTGGGGGTTATCCTGGGTAGGGACACTGAGACCCTGGGAGGTTGTGCTGATGGGACGGCAGCCAGGATTGGACAGAATGTCTCAGGAATGGGGCGAGCCTGTGGGGTGTGGCCTGGTGGAGGGGTAGCTGTGGGGTCAGGGCCTAGGTTTGGGGTGTGACTGGGAGGGGCGGGGCCTAAGAGTGGGGTGGGGCCAGGAGGAGCAGGCCAGGAGTGGGGTGTGACCAGGAGGGGTGGGGCCTGGATGTGGGGGTGGGGCCAGGAGGGGCAGTGGCTGGATATGGGTGGGGTCAAGAGTGGGGGTGTGGTCTGGAGGGGGCCTGGATGTGAGTGTGGCCGGGAGTGGGGTGTGACCCCCAGAGGGGAGGGGCCTGGGTGTGTATGGGTGGGTGGTCAGGAATAGGGGGTGGGGGCGGGGGGCGGGGGCTGGATATGGGTGTGGCCAGGAGGGGCGGTGCCTGGGTGGGGTATGGCCAGGAGGGATGGGGCCTGGATGTGGGTGTGGCCGGGGGCGGGGCCTGGATGTGGTGTGGCCGGGGCGGGGCCTCGATGTGGGGGTGGTTAGGCGTGGGGTGGGGCCAGGAGGGGCAGGGCCTGAGGCCTCTCTTCCTTCCCTGCTCCTCAGAGCGTGCCCCGCCTTTTAGGACCTTGCAGGGGCGCCGCTCACATCTCCCAGCTGGGCAGCCTGGGGAGCCCTGGCCAGCGCAGCCCCTGCCAGCAGGCCCCACGTGAGGCTGCTCTGGGCCAAGGCACAGCGCTCCTCGAGGTCTGGCCTGGAGCACCTCACGCTGGATTCCCACTCATGGCCGCAGAGGCTGGACTCCCTGTGACCACACCATGTCCCCAGCCCCTCCCTGACACCGCTTCGTCCCGTTCTCAGGGACACAGGGCTGGCTCCCCAAGGCCTGGAGAGGGCGGGATGCTGGCCCTGCGCTGCCCTGTGCAAGTTGGTTTTCTCTCCCGAGCACTTGGCCACACGGTGCAGCCCTGCCCCGCTGAGGACGGGAACAGAGCAAATACTCTCCTCCCTGTTCTGCTTTTGGCGGGAAGTAGGAGGCTCTGTTAACTTGGGGCAGACAGGAGGAACTTATTTGATGGCAAGGTCATGAAGCGTGAGGCCTCCCCCTCCTCTGGCCACACCTGTGGGACCCTGCAGACACCCACACAGGGGTCCTGGGTGGCGGGTGGAGGCCAGCACCACAGCCTGAGGCCCGCAGCCTGAGCAGGCTGCCTTCATACTATTTCTTTCAACTTTAAATGCCTATAGGTAAGAATTTGGAGCCATGACATGAAAATACAAGTTCCCAGCTTCTAATGAAAACATTAGAGGCTCTGCCTACCCTTGCCCTGTGTCTGCATTCACTCCAGGCACTGCTCTGGGGTTGGGGAGGGGGTCCCCGAGGCCCCCAGGTGCCTCACTCCCCATCCTCTGTTCCACTTTGGGAGCCTGAGACACCGTGGCTCAGTGCCCAGCTCTTCCTGGGTGAATCACATAGAAAGAACCAGCTAACTCGATTTCCTTTCCCAGACGTGCATACCCTCGCGTTTGCAAAGTGGTCTGATTGGTCCCTTCCCTCCCCACCCTGTGCCCATCTGCCCTCGGCCTCTGGTGCAGCGGGTATGGGTTCCCGCGGGCCTGGCGCTGAGCCGAGCTCCCTGCCCTCCGCGTCCTCACAGTTCCTGTGCACGGTGATCGCCATCCTCCTGCACTACGTCTACATGAGTACCTTTGCCTGGACCTTCGTGGAGGGCCTGCACGTCTACCGAATGCTGACCGAAGTGCGCAACATCGACACTGGGCCCATGAGGTTCTACTACGTCGTGGGCTGGGGCATCCCGGCCATCATCACGGGTGAGGACTGGAGGAGCAGCCCTGGGGGGGTGGCTTGGGCCGGGAGCTGACCACCGCTTGGGGAGTCCACGTGACACTGCCCACACAGAAGCCCACGTCAGCTTAGCCCGCACCCCTGGGCCCGGGCGGACGAGCTCTCTGGCCTCCTCTGTCTTTGGTACCCAGCGTGACCGGCCCCCGGCAGAGGAGGCCCTGCCCTGCACTTGCGTCTGTGCACATGAGCGTGATGGTTCAGTGCCCGCTGGGGGGGTGCGTCTCCTGTGAGGTGTGGCGTGGGCTCCTGGAGAGCTGGCTGCGGGTCTGCTCGGGGTTCTGTCCGTGGCACCTAACGGATGAAAACTCCGCGTCTGCCTGGCGCGTGGGTGTGTGTGTGTGCACGTTCACGTGTGTGCGTGTGTTCTGTCTGTGTGTGTTCTGTCTGTGTGTGGTTGTATGTTCTGTGTGTGTGTTCTGTATGTGGGGTGTGTGTGTGTGTGTGTGTGTGTGTGGTCTGCATACGGCGTGTGTGTATGTGTGGTAAACGTGTGGGGAGTGTGGCATGTGTGTAACTGTCGTGTGTGTGTGGTGTGTGTGTGGTCTGTATGTAGCGTGTGTGGTACGTGTGGTTTGTGTGTGGTGTGTGTGCGGGGTACGTGAGGTCCGTACGTGGAGCGTGTGTGTGCGCAGGCCTGGGAATGTCCCTTGTGGCCACGCGCCGCCCAGGCTGGCCCTCAGGAGGGGCCTCTCCTGGGTCGTGGCCCTCACGTCCCTCCCTGTCGTCCAGGACTCGCGGTGGGCCTGGACCCCCAGGGCTATGGAAACCCTGACTTCTGCTGGCTGTCCCTTCGAGACACCCTGATCTGGAGCTTCGCCGGGCCCATTGGAACGGTTATCATTGTGAGTCCAGGAGTTTTTGCAGAGCCCACGATTCTTGGGGATGTGCGAAGCTGGGTGCGTGGGCTGGGAGGGGTTTTGGGGGCCGGCGGGATCCTTGGCTCTTCAGAGCGGCCTGTTGGGCAGGAAGAGCTGATCTCATGGTGCTGGGGCCTCGCCCTTGGACCTGCGGATCGTTCCACGTCTGCGTCCTCATCCACCGTGAGGCAGCTCAGCGTCCAGCCCTCAGGAGGGTCCCTGCGGGCAGGCAGGGTGCGTGAGGCCTCGTTCCAGCCACACCTCGAGACACGGACGAAGACCCTCAGAAGCGTTTGGTCTTCAGATCTGTTGTGGCGATACTGACGAGCCGGCCACCTGACTTTGGTTTTTAAAAATGTTTTTCAGGTCAACACAGTCATTTTTGTCCTGTCTGCAAAGGTCTCCTGCCAAAGAAAGCACCATTATTATGAAAGGAAAGGAGTCGTGTAAGTTGGTGCCAACGCTGACGGGCGGGTGGGACCCCCAGTGTGGGTTTGCACACCCGCCAGAGCCACCTGAAAGTGCCTGTCACCCCGTGGCCAGGCCCTTGGCCACCCCCCAGCTCAGCCACTGGGGAGGTGACAGCCACACAGACGCATCGGCAGGCCGCAGTGGGGAGAGGCCAGAGCACCGAGGCATGTGGAGGAGAGGGAGGGGGCTGGGCACAGGGAGACCTGGGGCAGGGAGAGGGACGCCGGGACCCCCAGAGGTGGTAGGGTGTAGGCTCTGCAGCATTCGGTGGTAGAGTCGCTGAAGGGAGCAGGCTTGGGCTCTGTCCTCCTCGCCAAGGCCTGTTAACAGACGGATATAGAGGAGGAGGGGGCGATGACAGCCGGGGGGAGGGAGGTGCTGAGCTGCTTGGATGCAGCAGAGTGGAGTCAGGCAGGGTGTTGGGGCGCAGGGGGCTGGAACTTTCTGGGTTGGTGGTGACGGTGATGTTGTGGCCACAGGAGTGGAGAGTTATCTAGGCGCTTAAAAAAGTGTTGGGCAGGAAGGGAGGGGGGGTCGATAAGTGGCTGGACGGCGGGGGCGGGTGCAGGGGAGGGGGGGCCCAGAGTCACTCCCGCCCCTGCGCCCCTCCGCCAGCTCCCTGCTCCGGACCGCCTTCCTCCTACTGGGGCTCATCAGCGCCACCTGGCTGCTGGGGCTGCTGGCCGTGAACAGCGACTCGCTGGCCTTCCACTACCTCTTCGCGGTCTTCAGCGGCTTGCAGGTGGGCAGCTGTCCCAGCTGGGGCCGGCCTTGGTGAGGTCCTGGGTCACTTGTGCTACCTCCTGTCCGAAAGGCCCGGGGGAGATCCTGGACCCAGGGTCCGAGGACAGACGGGGCCTCGGCGGGGCTGTCACAGTGTGGCCGTAGCGTGCTGGGGGTTCCAGTGACGCCTCTCCGCACGCGGTCCTGCCTCCGACAAGGAACCTGGGGTCCCAAGCACAGCTCTGTCCAGGGCCTTCCCGGGGACCCCCAGGACACCGTCCTTTGTTCAGCCGGTGCCAGGGCTCATCCTCCCTCTGCGGGGCAGAGTACATCCCACTCGTGTCCACAGGGACGGTGTTGGCCACTTACAGTTCACCCCAAGGGTCTTCCCAGCCAGTGATGTCACGTTGGGGACGCAGATGGCCCGAGGGCTGTGGCCGGGGACGAGCCCTCCTGGCCCCTGGCGTGCTGGCTGCCCTGCCCCCGCTCCCCCGGGCAAGCAGAGGCCCCGGGGAGGGGGTACCCAGGCGGGCCCCGGGCGCTCAGCGGCACGTGTCGGTGGCGCCGCTCTGTGCCTTCTCGGGCAGGCGGGCGTGCCGTCTGGCCGCCACAGGACCTTGGCTGCTTTCCTGACTGCCGGTCCCTGCCCTGACCGGCCGCCCTTCCCTCCAGGGTCTCTTCGTCCTCCTATTCCACTGCGTGCTCAACAGGGAGGTCCGGAAGCACCTGAAGGGGGTGCTCTCCGGGAAGAAGCTGCACCCGGATGACTCGGCCACCACGAGGGCCACCCTGCTGACGGTAGGCGGTGCTGGGGGACCCCCATGGCCGGGGGGGCCGTGTGGGTTTCTAGACCAAGCATTCGACGCAGCCGCCCAGTCTCTGGGACCCAGGCATCAGAGAGCCCCCCTTGGAGAGTGGCATCGAGCCTGATATCATTCCTGATATCCTGGGAAGAGAGCAGCGTTCACCAGATGGGGTCTGTCCTCGTCACAGCCCCATTGTTCAGGGTCGCAGAGGACAGGGCGGCGACAGGCTAGGACCCCTGACCAGAAGCCGTGGCTGTGGGCAGGAAGCCGTCCTCGGACCACCGTGGGGGCTGGGGCTGCTCTCCTCTCGGCCGCCACGAGGCCCCTGGGCTCTGTGCCGGGCAGGGGCTCAGTCAGGGTGCTGGCACCGGGGCTTGCTGTGGGGACAGAGCCGTCCTGTGCACCCCAGGGGCCTCTGCTCCGGCAATAACCATGCCCCCTCCCGCAGCGCTCCCTCAACTGCAACCACACGTACAGCGAGGAGCCCAACATGTTCCGCACGGCCCTGGGCGAGTCCACTGCCTCGCTGGACAGCACCGTCAGGTCAGGCTGGAGCCGGGCGCCCTCGCTCGTCCCCAGGGAGGGGGGAGGCCCGGCTCTCAGGTGAATGCGGGCTGCCAAGCCAGCTGGGGAGGCCCGAACCGTGTGCCCTGCTGTTCTGGCTGATGTGTGGTTCCCCATGTGCTCTGGGAGTCTTTCGTGGCAGCAAACCTTCCAGAGCCCCGTGGGGCCGTCTTGGCACATTCCAGCGGTGCCTGGTGATGTTGGGTGGTCATGTCATGCAACCCCTTGAGTGATGGTGCTGAGCCCCCCATCCTACCCTCTCTAGGGACGAAGGGGGCCAGAAACTCAGCGTGTCCTCTGGGCCAGCACGGGGTGGCCATGGGGAGCCAGATTCGTCCTTTGTCCCCAGGAACACCAAGAAGCACCACGGTATGTGTCCCCTGGAAGGTGATCCCCCATCCACCTGGGCATCTCCCTCCCGGGGGGCCATGGTGGGGAGCTCCTTGTCGGCTCTCGTCCGGCCCACGGGCCTCTCGGTCCCTGGACGTCCAGCCTCAGAGAGGAGTCTGCGGCCGCATCCCAGTCAGAAGGCCAAGAGGGAGACGATTGCTCCCCTGTGCCTGGGGCCCAGCTGGCCCCCCTCTGCCCTTGGCCTGAGCCTGCGTCCCTCCTGTCCGCCCTGTAGGCCACGATTCAGACTCCGATAGCGAGCTGTCCCCGGATGAGCAGAGCAGCTCCTACGCCTCCTCGCACTCGTCAGACAGCGAGGATGATGGGGTGGGCGCTGAGGACAAATGGGACTCAGCTCGGGGCCCTGTCCACAGCACCCCCAAAGGTGAGCCAGTGTTGGGCTGTGGAGTGTCTGAGGGCCTGCCTCCCTCCTGGCATGGAGAGCAGCGGCAGCATGGAGGGACAGCAGGTGGGAGGTGCTGGCTGGGGGGAGGGACAGAGGGTGGGAGGGACAGCAGGTGGGAGGTGCTAGCTGGGGGGAGGGGCAGCAGGTGGGAGGTGCTAGCTGGGAGAGGGACAGCAGGTGGGAGGGATAGCAGGTGGGAGGTGCTAGCTGGGGGAGGGACAGCAGGTGGGAGGGATAGCAGGTGGGAGGTGCTAGCTGGGGGAGGGACAGCAGGTGGGAGGGATGGCAGGTGGGAGGGACAGCAGGTGGGAGGTGCTAGCTGGAGGGAGGGACAGCAGATGGGAGGTGCTAGCTGGGGGAGGGACAGCAGGTGGGAGGGACAGCACGTGGGAGGTGCTAGCTTGGGGGAGGGACAGCAGGTGGGAGGTGCTAGCTGGGGGAGGGACAGCA